>NC_143445.1:18777500-19092187 GCF_987193195.1 Phasianus colchicus
CTGGCTTCTCTTCCCTTTCTCCCTCTGGGTAATGATTACCCTTTCCTAGTTAGCATGTTGCTTATAATGCCTTTTTGCTTCTTGCTTTTTTCTTTTTTGTCCTGAATGGAAATGCCAAAGACATCTGTGTGTTTGATGAACAGATATTGCTATTATTCCATGCTTTACATGGCTTTTTTCCCACTTTTAATTCATGTGCATCATATTTAGATGTTGTCAGACCTACACGGTTATCAAAGATCAAGATTTTTGTTGTGCTACATTCTATTTCAAGACCCTAATGGAACATTTTAGTAATTGGCTTTAGACTGTAACTGATGTGTGTTGGTGAGAGGTCTGTAAGAATATACAAATTGATAGGAAATGGAATGTGAGCTGTTATTTAAGCTTACAGTATTTTCTGTTCCTGTTTGTGCCTTATGTAAACAGCCCAGCAGGCAAATGATGAACCCAAACAGCGAAGCACCGGGCCTTTACATTAAGAAGGCTGTGCTGCTTGGAGGCTGCACACCATCTGAAAGCTTTCCAGATTATTTTCTGTTTGGAAATTCTTCTCCAGTTTTGTCCTGCATAATAGCAGGAGTGTAAAACTGCCGTGTCAGTCTCATAGAAATCATGTGTGTTTCATTGTTATCTGTGAGCATTTTCTTACAGCCAGTGCATCAGCTGGATAGTAACAAAAACAAATCCTGGTTTGTGCATTATCTGTAGCGGAATGATGATTCTGGGTTTGGAGCAAGCTGCCAAACATCTCTCCTGTTTGCTCAGTAAGCAGCATCGGTACCATCTCCCTTCCTGCTTGCATTTTCCCAGTGTATCCATTTGCTCATTGCTCACTCGTTCAGGGTTTGGGAGCAGGTAGAGCTGCAGCAGGTCAGAGCAGTGGTCGTGCCACAGCCTGTGCCTGTGTTCAGTACTGACTGATGGCAGCAGTGAGGAAATGCCACATCAGAAATATCCTTGTAGTGTTCAATCATTTAAGAAGATCTATGTCTGAAAAGGTAGGAGTTGAAATCAAATAATGCTGGATAGGTTTTGGCATTTCCCTGTTACTAATTCACATTACAAATTCTTCTGCTTTTGTTTTTTTTTCTAAAGAAAGAAAAGTGTTTTTCTATCAGTTTTGATTTTGCCAGCCTCAACTCCCTTCTGTTTGCTCTGGTTTGGTGTGACAGAAGTTCAGTCTCTTTTGTGCTTTTTTCTTTGGTTTGGCATTTTGTTTTGCACTGTGTGCTCCTCTGTGGTGTTCTGTAATACAAATAAGTTCTTTATCTTCTCTTTCTTTGGCAATTATTATTTTTTTTCCTAATACTTCAATGAAGAAGGGATGACTCGAAAGGAATGCAGGCATTCTTGCGCTAAACAAACATGTCACAGTCATTTTCATAATCTGATGAAGCTCTGTTATAGGTACAGGTTAGGCTTCTTTGTTGCCTTCTCCTTGCTGAGATGCGTAGGCTGCTCTGAAAGTAATGCCTCCTATTTATTTTCGTGGAAACTACAATAGATACGAAGAGCACAATACCTCTGTTTGATAGAGCAGATCCTCGGCTACCAAGCACAGCACAGCCACCACCATTAGCTGTGCATGCTTGCCACTGATGAACAAGATCCTGCATGCCATGCTCCGGTGCTGAAACACACTGCTTATAGGAAACAGAAGGATGGATTTCTGCTCAGCTTTCAAAATCATATATGGGCTTATTAATTGGTACTTATTTGCTGATTCCTTTGGGCATTATGTTGGTTTTGGTTACTAAACTGGGATTTTACTGAGTAGAATTGCATGGATAGAAACTTGAAGCTGGGGAAATGACGTCTTGCTGAGGAGACCTGTATTTAACACAGCTACAATTGGTATTCTATTCTAAAGTGCAGTGCGTGCTTGTAGTAATATTGTTCTCAAAATATGAGCAGGGTCATCCTTTATTGCCCCTGATGTGATGGCAATTAGCCATGAGGCCTTGAGTCATCTGCAGGAAGAAACCTGGACCTTGTATCAGGGGGCAGGGGAAGATGTGACATTGACACATGGCAGCAAACAAGCTCACAGAATTTTGGGGATCTTTCAGTTTTCTGTGCACAGAACAGAGGGCAGTCATGTGCCTGTAGGAAACTGTGATTTTATTGGCAAGTGGAAAATCTTGTAAATTACCAACTTGACTATTTCTGTTAAACAAGTTTGTTATCCTACCTCCCTCTGCAACTCTGTTTTGTGATCTCAATTTCTGGCAGCACGTAGAGCCAGGACAGCTAAGGAGGGCTGTGTGTGTGCTGCAGACAGCAGGCACCTGAGGGCTGCCTGCTGGGAGGGCTGCTGCATGGCACTGCTGGTTTGGTGTTTATCCTGTGCAAAGATAAAGCATTGGTGTACAGTACCGTGCAAATGAATCCCTGCCACACTGGGGTTTGTTACGTTTTTGTAGACATGTTTAATTTAAGTCATGCATCAGAAGTAGCCTGAAGACTTCAAGAAATAAAATCTATCACCTCCATCAAAGTGACTCCTTCAAACCTGTTAGCTGAAAGAAGAGCTGAATTTCCTCTGCCATTCAACCTTCATAAAAGCAAAATGTTATGCCAAAGGTGTGCCATGGATCACATCACCTGCTCCCTGTAGCTGCTGCTGGCTGGAAGCTTGTGAAGTGTTTGCCCCCCTGCTACAGGTAGGGCCACCAACCCCTACGTTTAATACCAGCCCAGGCTGCTCAGAGCCCCATCTAACCTAGCCTCGAACACCTCCAGGGATGGACGGGGCATCCACAGCCTCTCAGAAGAAGTGTTGGGGTAACAATATCTGCGTTCAGGAGCTGAACAACGACACCAGAAGTTCCTGTGTGCCTTGTTTTCAGTGCTGAGCAGAAACCTCCCAAACTTTTGAGATGCTTACAGAAATAATCAACTTCTGAACTGCGTGACAAATGTGGTTTGTGTATAGATTTAACTGTGAAAACGTTTGAGTGGCTTCAAAATGAGAGGGATGGCAAGCGCATTGGACACAGTGAAACATCACTTGGAATAATTAGCATAGTGGGTACACAGCCAACAGCGTTGCTCCACAGCCCAGAGTGCAGAGAAATACCTTGAAGAAAGGAAGACATCAAAACAGATAACAGAGCAAGTGTGAAAAACTTGCCATATTAATCATGTTAAGAGCCGATGGGGAGCTCCTTTGGGTGGCCGTGTGTAGTGGGGTCATGGTGGTGAAGGCCAGGCTGGGCTGCTGCACTGCTGCTTAGCTAAAATGTGCTTTCTGTTCAGCTTGGAGTCTCTGCTCAAACCTGAGCATCTTGCTGGGGCTGGCTTTCCCTTGCAGCCTCTTGGGATGGTGGGTGTGCCCGTGGGGCCACGTGTGTCAAACGTGCAAGCTCTTATGAAGACTGACAGATCCTCTCTTTGCAGACTCCTGCAGAGCAGGCCAAGGCTCGATTGCAGCTGGTGCTGGAGGCAGCAGGTAAGTCTTGCTGTTACAAGTAACACTGCATTTTTCAACTGTGTATTTCTCTTTTATAATATCAGAAAAACGAGGCCTATCAATATAGTCATTGTATTGCTTTCTGTTGGGCACGTGTCAAGTCCCTTTCTCCATCGCTCGCTTCTGTTTCTGGTTAAGCTGAAACTGGTGTGCATCATCGCTGGCGTTGGCTAAATTTCTCTAGAGAAATAAAGTGAGTACTTCGTTGTCTTCATGGGTTTGGCCTCTTGCTGCTTTGAAACTATTCAAAAATTTGGTTTTGTTATTTTATTTCTTAGCACTGAGCTGAACTGGTGCAGGTAAATACTTACTTCGATTTATGTGAAGTGGTTGCAGAAATATGTAATTCTCTCCTTAAAATGTCTATGCTGAAGTTTGTAATCTTATTTTTTGTCCTATTTTATTTTTCCCATTAAAAAATGTTGAATTTTTTCCTTTTTAAGTGAATAATTGACATTTCAAACACATTGTAATAACTACGTATTTGTCTGTAGTTCAGCCTTCATCTCTAGGATATGTATTCTTAACTTAAAAGCAACAATTCCCACTACCAATGTTTGCATTTCCCCCTTACCAAAGCCTTCTGTTCTAAGGGTTATCTATCTTCTCACGTTCCTGGATTTGTCTCCAGAAATGCATTTACCCTTCTATATTGTATAGTTCCAAATGCATTCGTTGTTCTCCATAACTTTAATAAATCTTTGAAGCACATGATGATAAAGTGGTTGTGACAGCACTGACC
The DNA here is from genome assembly GCF_987193195.1 of Phasianus colchicus. NCBI lineage: Eukaryota > Metazoa > Chordata > Aves > Galliformes > Phasianidae > Phasianus > Phasianus colchicus. The sequence continues at coordinate 18,781,718 of NC_143445.1, forward strand.
TAAAAAAGCACAATTTGTTTATACTGCTCACATCTGTCACACCTCATTTTTTAATTTAACACCTGGGAGGTGTACAAAAGATACCCACGAGCTGTAGATCACTGTGATTTGGGTCCCAGAAATTTCCAGAAACATATGAAAGGCCGATGACATTTTCTGATTTAAATATTCACTGTTGAAGTCCAAAATGTAGATTGAAGCTGCAAACTGTTGATAAAGAATTCAGGAGAGTTAATCTATTTCTCTTATACAGAATACAGGAAAAAATTATTTCCCATCTTTATTTAGGTGTTGGGAATCTTATACTTCTGAGCTCATCCCCTGTCCCTTCTCCCAGTCCCATGCTCAGTCAGTTACGCTGAATCTTTCTTAAATTGGTTTAAGAGGAGCGTTGGATTTGTTAATGCTGTTGTTTCAATGTTTTGTGTGTGTTCATGGCAAAATGAGCACTCTTCACCATTCACAAAATAAGTGTTAGAGCATTACTGAGCAGCTACACGTCTTCAGTTGGCTTTTCAATGAGCTCAAAACCAAGAGGTTAATTGTTGCTGTTGTAGCATGAGCTGAAAATAATGTTAATTTTAATCTGTATGTTAGCAGTGATGAACAAAGGTGTTCTTTGTATACATGGTGTTCAGTGCAGTGTACATCCCAGAGTTGTGCATTCACTTGTGAATATCTGCCTGCCATGTGGTAGGAATTGCTCTGCTCCTGCTAAGTGAGGAAAAAGCTGTGCTGTATTCAGAATATATTGCCACATTTTAGTGACTGTTAGTATACAGGTGTAAGAACAAACAAGTTTTAACTCTGCTGTGGTTCAAAATTACCAACAAGTGTAAGAGAGGACTTTGGGAAGGGCCCTTCCCTGTTCATCTCTGCTGATGTGCTCCACTTATGTTGGCATCTCCCCTTTCGTGCCATTTGCACGCTATCTCCCACAGTGATCTAACACTTCCTTTTGTCATTTTATAGAAATGTATCTGCCCATTTCCTTCTGAAAATTTCCGTATCGTTCTGAACTTAGAAGGAATTAACCTAGAAGAAAATTTACTTTGCTTACTAAGAAAATTTTTGGTTCTTAATATGTTGGAAATACCTTTGGATGAATATAACACGGTTACAGCAAACTGTACAAGGCTATGTAAGGTTACAAAGTATATTAAATATTCATGTGTATAAATAGCAGCTTGTTTGTCTGTAAAATATTTGTGAAATGTATGTTGTAAGAGCAGACAAACTTTAAATTTAAACTGATGGTGAGTTTTGGTCTTTGCTTAACTCTTGGTACTAGCAGTATTTAAGTTGATGATCTGCTCTTCGTTGTAGCCCTGGGAAATGTAGAGTTTTATTTATTTATCTTACTATCTAGGTTTACTTTTTGCTTAACCCATCAAGTAGTCTAAATTCTAACATATCCTTTACCAATGCTGCTATTGTAGATTAAATATAGTATCAGAAAAGGAGAGGCTGGGACACATCTGCTGCGTACTGGTGGAGAAGCCAAGTTACAGTTGTGTTGGACTTGTGGTTTGAGGAAAGAAACTGCTAGTAGTGTTGCTTAAGTTTGCTCAGGTACAAGCCTTCATCTTCCATTTCTGTTTTCTCTGGGACTTCCCTCAATTCCTAGAACACATATAAGCATCAGAGAAAACAGTTTTGGTGTTTTCTTCAACTTGGACATAGGAACAAATACATATTTGTGTGCAGTCAGTGTTTGTTTCACTGGAGTTCAGAACATTTCAGGATGTTTTCTTCAAACATGACAGCAGGAGTTCCTAGCTCGTCTCCAAGCCCAGAAGGGTTTGGTCCATGAGCTGGTTGCACTCTGTGTTAAGCCCATGCAGCAGCTCACCTCGTGTTCATGCCAGATAGACAGGAGATGCTTCAGAGGTGTGATTCCAGATGGAAGCTGGGTGCAGAACTTTAGATGTTCTGTGATTTGCTTTGTTTCTTGTCATGCTTCTGGGAAGTATTTGCACGTCAGGGCTGTCTCCTCAATCTGAAGATGTGTGCACGATTTTTTGCTTCTCATTGACCAGTTGTAAATTATTTGGCTTTACTCTTATGGCTTTAAGCAAGAGAAAGAACATGATAACACACGAGTAATGCTAGGGATTTTGAATGTAGGCTCTGAAAGTGCTTGGCATGCCAACTTTTCCATGTCCTGTTCTCATGCAATGACCACGGCTTCAAGAAATTCATGTTATGTCACTGTGTTCCCTTTACTCTTTACTGCTCACTTCATCACCAGAGATGCTCGATTTTGGGGAAGGTGGGTGTCCAACTGTCTCCTCATCTGGCACAGCCCTGTTGGGGGTTGCAGGTGTAAGCTCTAAAGCTGCTTTTAGAGTCTTTGCCATATTTGGGATATATTGACCGATTCCTCTGGAAGTGAAAAGAAAGCAAGTAGTAAAGCAGCCTGTTTTCAGTGGGCTTCTTGCTTTTTGCTGTTGCTCTTTGGAAGATAAGAGTTAGGCTTCTGGTCTCTCCAGGAAGGCTGGGAGAGCGCAGTGCATTCACCTGGGGGGAGTGGAGGGAAAGGTGGTCACAGCACGCCTGGGTGATGTGTTGATGCCAGAAGCTTTGCCTCTGCCCTTCATTCCTGGTGGTGACCTCACTGCACGCTTTGTTAAATACCGCTTTTCTTTGTTAGCACAGATTAATTTCAGTATCTGTGTTCTCATTAAGGAGCGCAACATTTGAAGACGCCGAAGCACTCCCCTCTAATTCTTAGGGTAACTGGATTTTGATTTACAAAAACTGCTGTGGGTCTCATGTGCACGTTTGTATTTGCATGGCTTTATTCCGTTATCCTCCTTAATATTTAGGCACACGGAGGCCTTTTTAGGGCACTCTGACAGTATTGCAGCAGCTCGCCATGCTCGAGCAGATGTTAAGCAGGCAATAGTTGAATGTTAATTTTGGGGGGGTGGGATGTTTAAGCCTATCTGAAGTATGTTGCATGTGGGCCTTCCAGACTTAGCTACAATGCTTTGTCTCTTGGGAGAATTTTAAAGCTAAACCTCTTTCTTTTTGTCGCTCTATATGGACTCTCTCAAGTCAGTATAAAGCAGATCATCCCTAGGCTAAAGCTCTTCAGCTTTTGTTATTGGGCTCTGTAGGCCTGTAATTAGGCCTCCTGGCAGGCCTTGCAGGCCAGTTAATGGTCATATGGAGTTTCTATGAGGCAGCCTGGCTTAGTGCAAATCCTTCGCGGGAATACGTTTATGGGTCACTTCCTACCAGGACCGGGCTTTGTGCGGCTGCCCCCGGGCTGACAGGAGCAGGTTCCCTTGACCATGGCCAGCTCGCTTTGCGCCGCACAATCTCCCACTAATCCCCAGTGTAAACAGAGGATTTAGCAGAGCTTCTGTCACTTACAGTTGCCAAACCACTTGGGTGTCTGTGATTCCTTTCCCAGCCTTCATTACCGAGAAGCACAGGAGATTTGAGCTCGGTTTGCTATTAAGCATTTACTCGTATTGCAAATGTTAAGAAAGAAGTTTGCCGTGCGCTGAATCCTGCTTCGCCAAAAGTGATGAGAGTGGTGGGAAACCTCGGACCTTGAAAGGCAGTAAATTTGTGCCATTAATTGTTGTATGGCATCCGTGTTTCCTCGTTAAGATAAAAACATGGACAAATATCCCTAAATGGAAATGTGTTGATATGAATGTAGACCTTGCCAGCCATCAATCCTAGCAGAGTAGATTGAAAAATGTTCCAAGTGGAGGTTTCTTATTGTCCTTATAAAGACGATTACAAAAGGCAATTGATCTGGATTTTCAAAGGTCTAGAGTTGAAATAAGTGACTGATCTATTTTTGGAATCTGCATTTCAATCTATGGCTGAAAGAGCATTCAAGAATAGGGCATTTTTGTGCAAAGAATTCTTGATAGAGTTTATTTAAAGGCAACTGGAGAGCTGAGGCCCTAATATGACATTAGCAAGATGCGGGAGAAATTAATGAATAGAAATAAGCGTTTACCATTTATCAGATCTGTTTGGCAGCAGTTCTGGGTATCAGCTATTTTACTCATTATCTTTTGAATTATGCTATCAGATTGCTCCCTTTAATTTTGTACCATGCATCTTTATTACATTTTACATAGTCCTTACAGAGAAAATAATGGAATAGAAGCACTTTGTCTTTAGCCCGTGTAAGAATGCAAGTGTTTTATAATATTTATGTGTTTCTTTATCTCCCCATTATAATACATTTTATTAGAGAGAAAAATCCTCATTTGTGCTCCCAGTGCCTGATAAATACATAGCCCAATATTCTCTATTTTCTGGTATCACAGTGGCTCATAACAGATGTGGCTGAAAGGACCACATACGTAGACTGTATGATTTTAGTCTGGTGGAACTAATAGGATCACTCGCTACTTTATAGACTCTTGCTTTTCTTTTACTTTAATAAAAACTGTTTAGTTAAATAGGATGGCCTCTGTTTTGCTCTTTGCTAGCTATGCAAAGCAGTAAGGCAAGCAGGTGGCAACAAGTACGAAAACTTTCATTTTACTGGTGCTTAGCTTTGGATACCAAACTTCTAAAGTGTAAAATGTTTATGGATTTATTGTGTTGGGTTTTTTATTGTTGTTTTTATTTTTTTTTATTTTTAGTTTTTGATTTTGGGGTTTGTAATTATCCGAATGGCTTTAGAAGGATGGATAATGTGTGTTGGCTTATATAAGCAAAGGGTGAAATAGGACATAGAAACTTCAGGTTTCCGTGATATGGGTAAAATATAACTTATAAAATACTCTTTTATCCAGAACTAGAAATTTTTACGATTTTAAAAGCTGCTGAAAATTGAAAAATAGATTAATTAATACAACTAGTATGTGCATATGCTCAGTCTGACTTGATACCAGCTCCTTATTTCTATCAGTATCAAACAGTTGCTTTAAGCTGCGTCCATCAACACTGAGTTTTACTTCTATTTGTATGGAAATCTCAATCCCGTGAGCACGAATGTCCCATTGAATAATTTCTGTACATCACAGCTGTTGATTTCATTTGCTGAAGACCTGTTTTTTAAAGGTGTGCTCAGGTACAAATCGGAGGAGAAGCTGTTGTTCCCATTGCTGCTGTGGTTTCAGCTACTGGCATTAATTGCTTATAGCCCTACAAATTGTCATTGATGTCTTTTCTTCCTTAATGCCTGCCTTAGTGCCCTCTCCGTGTCCTCTCTTCACACTGTGGCTCAGGTTTGGTTGGAATACTTGCTTAGTGAACCCAGTTTCTAGGCCAGCTGCTGGTTCCTACTTGGTCAGCAGGTAGCAGTTTCCAACTGAAACTTCTACTGCAATTAGACTTTGGAGTAGAATTTTTAAAGGGAAGTAAGCGCATCATCGTATGTTCATTATGATGGACAAGCTTGGAATCATTACTGGGAGTCTTTCTGGCTTGGTTGTGATCCTTCCCATAGTGCTTAGTAATGTGCAGAGCCCTCAGGACTGAGGAGAAGAAAAGCCTGAGAAATATCCATCCGGCCAAGCTGGTAGGTCAGTGTGGGCTTTTGACGTTGTTCTGTTTCTCAGCTGAACTTCCCATCACGTTGCCGGTTCTCTCAGACAGTTTCAGACCTTCCTGGGCAACTAGCTGTGAGTTTCCCAGTCCTCCATGTCCTAACGACCTGCTTGTCTCTGTGGAAGGCCAATGGCACTGCTGGGGGGCTGAGCACCCAGAGGTGGCCCTGCCCCACTTGGCTGCTCCCAGCCCAATCTTCACATTGGGATTCTTGGGTGAATTTCATTGCCCCTAGCTATTGGTGGCCAGGTGGTATGCTGCTCTGTTTTAGGTCATTGCCATTCATTATGAAATGTAGACATGTAGCACTCACCCCTACCAATAGATATTATTTAATTTTTTCAGTTTATTATTTCAGAGTCTTTATCAGAACGTTTCAGGTCTAGTTCCATCTGTGCTCTTGTGTTAGTCTCAAAGCAGCAGAAAAGCTGAAAGGCTGTTGATAGTTTGAAATAAAATTAACACTTATTTTCCCTCATGAGAGCCTGATTTGTGAAGAGCTGGGTTTGTGTATTTTAACACAGTGTGCATTTGGAATCAAGCCAGTAGTGCATGTAATAATTACACATTATGTGAGTAAATAATAATAATAAAAACAACAAAAAACACACTGACAAGAAAACGGATCTTTTATGATCTAGAATAAAATAGTGGTAGCTATTTTTTATATTGTGTGTTTGATGAGAATTGGAAGTAATTGCAACAAAGATGCACAAGGATGCAGGCAGTTCTTGAACTCACCTGGTCAGTGTGCAGCAGTGAGCTTTACAGCCAGGCACAAGTGCTTACACAGCTGGGCATTAAATACATTTATTCATACATTACTTGCTCCTAATTTGTTGGCAAAGCTACATAATCTCATTAGGGTACTAAAAAAAAAAAATACTTTCTGCATGCAAAGCTACGGCTATATAATTAAGAGTCATTAATCCAAGTAATTATTTTTAAATCATATTAATGGTCTTGTCCTTATGGAGTATGTGGTTTTGATGTGCAGCTGTTTTGTGTCGTTGGTGAGCAAACAGTTACTTAATCGATAATATCTTCAACTTCTTTTTCATGATTGCTGAAAAAATACGATGTTTTAATTAAACTAATTTGAGTAGAGAAGAAAATATACCTGAAAGTCTTCAAAAAGGGCAAGAAGGAAGATCCAGGTAATTACAGGCCAGTCAGCCTCACCTCTGTCCCTGGAAAGGTGATGGAACAGATTGTGCTGGATGCCATCTCCAGACAACTGGAAGAAAAGGAGGTTATCAGGAGTAGTCAGCACGGGTTCACCAGGGGGAGGTCGTGCTTGACCAACCTGGTGGCCTTCTATGATGTTGTCACTGGCTGGGTGGATGGGGGGAGAGCAGTGGATGTAGTCTACCTTGATTTCAGCAAGGCATTTGACACTGTCTCCCACGACATCCTTATAACGAAGCTGAGGAAGTGCGGGATAGATGAGTGGACAGTGAGGTGGGTTGAGAACTGGCTGACTGGCAGAGCACAGAGGGTTGTCATTGGCGGTGCAGAGTCTGGTTGGAGACCTGTAACCAGCGGTGTTCCCCAGGGGTCGGTGCTGGGACCGGTCCTGTTCAACATCTTCATCAATGACCTTGATGAGGGGGTAGTGGCCACCCTCAGCAAGTTTGCTGATGATACGAAGTTGGGAGGATTGGCTGACACGCCCGAAGGCTGTGCTGCCATTCAGCGAGACCTGGACAGGCTGGAGAGCTGGGCAGTAAGGAACCAGATGAAGTTTAACAAAAGCAAGTGTAGAGTCTTGCACCTAGGGAGGAATAATTCCATGCACCGGTACAGGTTGGGGGATGACCTGCTGGAGAGGAGCTCTGTGGAGAGGGACCTGGGTGTCCTGGTGGACGACAGGTTGGCCATGAGCCAGCAGTGTGCCCTTGTGGCCAAAAAGGCCAACGGCATTCTGGGGTGCATTAAAAGGAGCGTGGCCAGCAGGTCGAGGGAGGTTATCCTCCCCCTCTACTCTGCCCTGGTAAGGCCTCATCTGGAGTACTGTGTCCAGTTCTGGGCTCCTCAGTACAAAAAAGACAGGGATCTCTTGGAAAGAGTCCAGCGGAGAGCCACAAAGATGGTGAAGGGCCTGGAGCATCTCCCCTATGAGGAAAGGCTAAGTGAGCTGGGTCTGTTTAGCCTTGAGAAGAGAAGACTGAGAGGGGACCTGATCCAGGTCTATAAATATCTAACGTGTGGGGGGCAAAGTGGCGAGGCCAGACTCTTTTCAGCAGTGTGCAGAGACAGGACAAGGGGAAATGGCCAGAAGCTGGAGCATAGGAAGTTCCGCACCAATGTGCGCAAGAACTTCTTTACGGTGAGGGTGACGGAGCACTGGAACAGGCTGCCCAGGGAGGTTGTGGAGTCTCTGGAGATATTCAAGACCCGCCTGGACGCCTACCTGTGCGACCTGGTGTAGGGATCCTGCTTTGGCAGGGGGGTTGGACTCGATGATCTCTGGAGGTCCCTTCCAACCCCTACGATTCTGTGATTCTGTGAAAGGAAGTAGTTCACTTCTGCAAGCTGTAATGCTGCTGTGTTGGTGTCTAAAAGCCATTCACTCTATGAACGTATTTCAGACTCTTATAAGGGATAACAAAATGCTTTGTTTTGAGCCATGGTTGTGGCATAGATTTCAATGTGTGTATTTTCCAGTGTAAGAAGCCCAGGAGTAGCTGCTAAATTGTACCCTAGAAAGGAGACCAGTGGAGTATTGCTGCCTTTTGGTATGTAAATACGGACATTAAAATTGAGACAGAACCTAGAAGTAAATGTACAGTAACTTTATTAGCCAGTGAACGTTTCGTGCCTCGAGAAATAAACCTAAAGCTGTTAGAATTTCTATTTCTTGGTTAGTTTTTTATCTGAGAGCTGTTGTGCTACCAGGAAACAGAAGTATCTCAGGCCCACGTTATAACTAATAGGTTTTCAGAAACAACGTTGTAGCATATGGTATACATGATTTTGATGCAAATATGTGTGCTAATTACGTGCAGATGAATCTTGCAGTCCTGCTATTGATCTTAAGTCAAAGACAATTTTTCAGTTAGTTTAAGTTTTATACCAATTCATATTTAGCAACTTTGCCCGGTAATTTAATTATGCGCCGCTTTGGCTGCAGAAACCATATGTGGTTGTGCAGCAATTTGCTGTTTAAAAATGCCTTTTGGGAAATGTTACATCTTAATATCGACAGCACAACACCCATTTCTCATGGTAAACTATCTGTTGTGCGATTATCTCTGTAGGTGCCTGCTTTGGTCTGTGGTCATTAAAGCATTGGCCAGAATGTGTGTCCTCAGGTCATGCCAGTACACACACCCGTACATTCCAGTGTGTTTCCCACCCTTCAGTTTCCTTCCACAAACAAATCTGGAGAGCATTTGGCTGTGCCCAAAGAGAGGTTGTACAGTGCTTGGTCTGCCCAGAGTACTGCCTTTTGCTGATTAAGCGAAGACACTTAAGACCTAATTACAATAAGGCAGAATTATTCTGGAATAATGATGGCTTGCAGAAATACAAATGGGGTTTAGAGATCTTACAGCCCTGAAAATACAACAGGAATTTGTGAATGTTGGTAGGCGCAGGTAGTTGGTGCAGTTTGGCTCTCTCTGCTCGTTTGCCCATTCGTTGGAGGTGTTCAGTTCAGAAGCACAGTCAGTCCAGCACCTGAAGGTCTTCTTCCGTGCCTCCATGATCTTCCTATAACTCATTTATATTAATTCCTTCACTTGAACCAAGAACAGTATTTAATGTGGGTAATAAAATCCTTGTTTTACAGTTATTGAAAGAATATTTATCACGGCTTTATTAAATATAGAGTAATAAGTGTGCCATTTTTTCCAAGTGCTTTCGTTTGTTCATGTTTTCTTTGTTGACCCAAATGAATGAAATTAGAACAAACAATCTCTGAGTCATTTGTAATCAAGAGCTGATTAATGGAGTTTGGTTTCATAGCCATTATTCATTCAAGAACACCTGATATCCTTCCCATAAACAAATTGTGTTTGTCCAAATTAAGAAATTAAATGAAGCATTTGATGAGTTTATGATTGACCCTTCTAACTCTGAGCCCATTAGTCAATGTTGTTATCATACAAAACTGTTTGACTAATGTGCTGTCTGAAGAAGCATGTGGATTTATTATGATTTCTGATTAATGCGTGCTGCAAGCCAAACTACTAGATTGTAATAATTTTTTGATTTTCATTTGAGCAATCGCTGAAGATTTTCATCAGTGATGAAATGCGTTTGTGTCCCATTAGATTTAGAGATTATTATAAGGTGTTGACTAAATAAATCTTGAAGCACAGTACTGGATGTTTCTCAAAGATGGTTTTTTCCCTTTTAGTGCTGTGGTGGGCAGTCATCCTTATAGAAAGCCAAGCATCTTTTAATAGGAGCTTCTGTGTGACTGATATTCTCATGGCTGAGACTGCCAGTAAGAATTCCTGTAAAAAAAAAATGGGCATTACTGATTTCCTTCTGTTCATAGTTTTGGTTTATGAAATGTTAATATCTGTTTTAAAAGTGGTTACTCTGGTTGTTTTGAAAGGCTTCTTATAATACTGAGACCAAGAATGTGCGTGAAAAGTAGATTTTAAGATAAGCTTCTGTAATAAAAGGGTGGCTTTGCTTCAAATACCACTCTCCCCACTATTTCAGGAAGCACATTATGTGTGTTAATAATTTTATCTAAAGATAAATAAGTATTTTTCCTCAGAAAAAACACCCAAACAGTACCTCCAATCTGAAAGCCCTGCATGGTCTTCTCTGAGAGCTTTGGATAGTAACTATTGCAGAGTGCATCTAGAGAGTTTAGCCAAAAGAAAATCACCCAAACATATGATGAATAAACTTACCCTGACTGCCCAGAGCTATATTTGCCTGTAGCATTTAAAACTCCTAATTGCTTGCCTGGTATTAAGCTGCTTAGAGAGACCTGAGCAGGCACCAGCAATCTTCGTTTGATCCTAAACCAAAGATTGTGAAAAGGAGAGAGCAAGTGAATTAAAGCACTGCCTTGGATGCTTTCTAAGAACAGCTAAAACCTAAAAATAAAGACAGTAAATAAATAACAACGACCTAATGGCAAGGGTGGTGAAGCTGGTGTTTATTCTTCACTCGAATGGCGTATTGGCACGTAACCCATCCATCTGCACACGTACGCATGTTTCCGTTGCCTTTTGTAAGAGAAAAGCTAAGCTTTCATGTAACGCTCTTCCAAATACGAATCAATATGCAAAAGCAAGAAAAGTTCATACTGAATTAAATCTGCAGACAATTATTTTGGCTGTGTTTCCACAAGCTTAATGAAGAATTGCACTGTGATGCATGGGAAAGGGCAAAGTGGGGTCTTTGTTAAATGGCAAGGAGGAAGACTTGCGCCCTTTGCTGTATTGCTTGTATTGATTACCCTAGTGAGAAGGAAAAAATATTTTGAATCACAGCTGACTTGAACAATCGAATACATGTGTGTATGTCAGGTCTTCCCATTAGTTCTATTCTATTTCTGTTCTGCATGGCTACAGTGTAATTTATTATTTAAGATTTCTGGGCTGACTTCTTTGTTTAAGCCATTGTGTATCCCTTTATGCTGTTAAAATACCCATTGAAATTATTTAATCAAGGTATTGTCTTAAAGGTTTTGAGCATGTTATGTTCTGAAGCCCTTGGAGAACACTGAGAAATGTTAATGATGTTATATTGGTTAGCCTCTTTGAGCAGGATGAAATCGTGACTCCATTGTTACCAACTCGAGGCAAGAGAACTGAGGGAGGATTCTGTTCTTTATGAAATCAGGGTTATTTGTGTTCACCTGGTAAGAGCACGGGTATTAGAACTGAGCCCTGTTATGCCTGAGCTGTGCTGCTGGGCACAGGGCAGTGCTTAGGGTTGGGCTGAAGGTGCCCAGTTTGGTCAGTGCAGGTAAATGAAGGGCCAGGTGTGTTGTTGGGTGTTTGTGCAGTGCTGGAGTGGAGCAGGGAGGCAGTAATACCTTGCACTGAGAGCTGATAGTAGCTGAATCTATGTCCAATGATCTCATTAAATGCAAATCATTGCTGTAAGTGGTGTTCTTAACTGTGTTTGTGTCAGAGCCATCCGACCAGTTGCTTTGGATGCATGTGGCAGAATTTCACGGTGCAGGCAGCTCCTTCCTCATGCTCTGGTTCCCTCACAAGCTCAGCTCCAGGCTTCTGCTTCCTTGGGGAGGAGATATGGGGGAGGTCAGCCACAGTTGTTTGCAGTAATCTCTCCTTCAGAGTTTATCAGTTTGAGGAAACTTAGGGGTAATTGCACTGGAACAAAACAAAAAAGGAGTTCCCGGTGCAGAAGCTGCTGCTTGTTTCATCCCATGTGCTTTTAGCACTCACTAAAGAGGAGTCTTCCACATGTTTTATACAGACAAAGCATCTTTTTGTGCTCCTATCTTCAGAAATAGCTATGCTAAGTAATTTACCTCCTCCTCAAAGCAGAACAACAAACCAAATGCAGAAAAATCAATTGGAGCACACTTACGCATGGAACGTTTTAGCCCAAACAAGTCAGAGCAATGAAGTTGCAATAACCAGGTTCCAACAGTCAAATAATCCTAAAGAGATGTTGTGCTGTCATCATCCTGCAATATATTAAGCTGTTCATCCTGAACTATATTATAGAAGTGCCGTTATTACGTGTGAGTGTTATTCCAATTATTTTCTGTGATGCATAAATTCAACCACAATCAGTGTGTAGGGAACCCTGCAGTACTTCCATTTTCCATCTCCCTTCTTGTCCTGCCTACCCATTGCCTTTAGCTGTCAGAATCTGTCATGGAAGTTCCAAAACCGGTTGTCTGAAATCTGCTCAGGTTATAACATAGAGGCCTCTGTTACTGAAGAAAATGTAGACATGAACCTGAGAATAGCCTGTGCTGTTCTGGCAATACCCTTAGTACTTGGTGGTGTCTTAGATAACAGTTCTGAGAGGCAGGTGGTGGAACTGACCCATGAGGGGATGCTCTATCAAGGTGCTCGCAGCCTTGGATGCTGCTTTACCTGCTAGAGTGTGGCAGGAGATGGGAGGTGCTGCTTTTCCTGGCAGTGAGGAGGATTTCAGCCTGGGTAACGCACTGCTTCCATGGAGGTGACCCTGAGGGATCCCCATGTGCCACTCTGTGTGTTTGCAGCAGGCTGTCCCAAGGTGCTGGGCTGCTGTCCCCACACTCCTGCAGCTGGCAGGGATCAGGCCTGAGGTGGGCTGCAGTGGGGCTGCAGCATCTGGTGGCCAACAGGGTGCAGAGGGGGCACTTTGACATCTGCCACTGTTCACCATCTTTGTCAAGGGTGTGTTTGAGTTAAAATTATGATTGTTTTCCACCACAATCCCAAGCAGGGTGACAGCAAGCACTGAGGAAGCAGAACAAGGCAGAAGGGAACCTGGAGCTTGCAGGAGTCCATGTCAGAGGGTGAGAAAGGAGTTCTGCAGAGATGTCAGCTGCTCATGTCCCAGTGAGCTTAACCCCTGTAGTATTATCTTCAAGTTTCTGCTGCAGCATGCCTGTAGTTTTTAAAGCTCATTAAGCTTACCAAATGGGCTTATTTCCAGTAGTGGTGGGACTTGTATTCTGAGTGCAGCCCATGCCCAGTGCCAGTCCCCATCCTGGCCACCCTCGCATCGTGGGCGTTTTGTTCTGAGGCTCAGCCTACCAACAGCTGATAAAATGAGCTGTGCTCTCCAGCAGATAAATTTACAGTATTCAGCTGTTTGTAGGTGATTATGCAGGGCTGCAACAAAATAAAGCCTAAAGCGTCGTATTAGCTGTGCCGTTTGTATGGGTGCTAATACACTTTGAATAAAGCCCTCAATTACTAAGCACTTCTGAGTCCTGACAAGACAGTCCCATGACGTTAATGGTATCTTTATAACCTTTTTAACTTCTTGTTTCTCTGACAGAGCACTACAATAACAGCGATGGGTTTGCCCTTGGCAAGCAAAAACTCATTTTGAGAGGATAATAAGTATTTACTATTTAGATAGCTGGCAATAAAATTTCTCTGAATGAGATTTTCCTGAGAAAATACAAACTGATTAAATTACTTTCTTTAATGGACTGGTGAAGCATGTAATAATAGTTTGTTGAAGCAGCAAGTCTAATGTTGAGCTTTTTATTTTTTTTTTTTTTTGGTGAAAACACAGAAGGATTTTTTCCAAACTTATTCCGGCATTTCCCTGCAAGTCACAAGGATGGTTTTTTTCATTTTTTTCATCTTAGGTAGGTATAATAAACTCAAATGAGTTTATTGGTGACAGCCAAGAGTTTCCAGAATCGCTGTGTGTTCATAGCCAAGTGCTGTCACACAGTGTAAGTAGCTGGGTGTGTGCAGAACCTTGTGCTGTGATGTCAGCTTCTGTTTTACAAATGTGCCTTTCCTGGGGAGGCACAGAGCACGCACTGCACTGCAGACATGAGTGCTGTGTGCAGCAGTGCTGTGCTCCAGCAGAAGGCTGTTTCCCAGCTGAGGTGGAATGTTTAAGATTAAGCGCAAAGCTCCTTTAAGAATTTGTCCTGGAGCACATTCAGTTATTTTAAAATACTTCTAAATAATGTCATATTAAAGTCTGAGGAAAACGTTTGCAAATCATTTGTACAGGAACAAATTTACCTGTGTTTTTAGCCAACCTGAGCTGCCTGGCTCTGAAGCAGGGTTGCTCTCATTCTTGTATTGGTGCAGACTGGAGTTGGGCACTGTTCCATGGCAGATCTTGCAGCTCACAAAGACCAGGGTATCTTCTCAATACTAATTCAGGAAGTACGTGTGTGTTCACGTGTACACGTGCAAGACCACCACCTTCTGTATTTTCAGTGTCAGCAGGAGAATTTCATCTTGTCACTATAAGAAAATTTATTGCAATTGGATCCAGATCATCATGCCCTTACGTTAAATATCCCTGAATATGCATACGTTAAGAGCACTGATTTGCAGGCTTTCATTTTCTCTCAAACCCCTGGCACAGTCGTGCATCATTTTATCTGGCACTTTGTAATTTCAGAAAATCTTTATTCTTGGCACTGGGAAGTGCTGGGGATACTGCCTCACACCAGTAGCGTAGCACTGGAATAAGAGGATAATATTGGTAATATTTCTTTTCCTTTTCTAATTTAAACATCAGTCACTGTATGGAGCTGCTGTGATGTTGCAAACAAATTCATAAGCTGCACTGCATTTGATTTTAAAAACAAAACAAAACAACAAAAAACACAGCTTTCCCCTCAGCTCAGTAACTCCCTTGGAAGCTCATACAATACTGCATAGGTTTATAAATTGAACTCTCACTTTTTTTGGACGTACCGGACTGGATGAGTGATGGCTGTGTCTATTTGCCATAAAATTTTAATTATGGAATAGGTATGAATCATTGCTCCTGCTTTTTAAAGTGTTAAAATATTAGAGCTTTGTTATTTATTATACCTGTGAGGACAGAGGAAGAAAATGGAAGGGATTTCAAGTCGGTGAAGGCTGGATCCTGACCTGGGCTGATGGCTTTTGCACCCTCATCCATGCGAGGTGCTGCCATGGAGCTGCTTGGATGGACAGACAGTGCCTTCTCTCACAGGTACTGAGGCTCCCACCCTGCAAAGTCTGGCAGACTAATTAATTTCATTACCTTAACAACCCTGTGGGTCTCAGCGCTGCAGTTTCTGATCCCGGTGCTGTTGCAGAGCCGGGCGTTAGCAGCGCTCTGCTGTGTCCCCAGAGGTGCAGGCGTTGCAATAAGCCTCGTGTGCTCCCTGATCGACACCAAACTGAATGTTTGAAAAGGGGGGAAAAAAAAAAGGTAAAACAACAGGAATTGTGCAGGATTTTGTTGCCAGCTGCTGCCAGTGAAATGGCTGTGTACGTTATCAGAGTTTCAGAGTTTGTCACCGACTGAAGCAGCAGCGTATTTAAACACAAAAATCCTGCAGCCCCATCAGAACATTTATTTCCCAATTTTTTTTTGTATTTTAGGCCATTGCTGCGTTCAGCTTTATTTGGCATGTACAGGCATTACTTTCAACGTCTCCCACTTTGAATTTCTCTTGCTCAAAATGAGATTTTCCCTTTCGCTGGGAGCCTGGCTGTCATGGGCAGGGCTTTTACACCGAGACAAAGTAACAGATTGAAGTGGTTGCAGGGCTTTAATCCCTTGGTAAATTAGCCAGCAGGCTCGCCTTTTCATGGCTGTGCTAAACAACAGGTTGATGCCATTTGGGCATTAGCAACGAGAACCACCTGAGGGAATAGGAAATGAATAAGGAGAGCTGCAGCGCGGGCAGAGCGTGCCTATTAGAGCCGCGTCTTTCTGCCAGAGAGAAGTGATAACGCTAAATGAGTTTTTAAAAGACAAAGTTGGGGATTATATAGTCATTTATGATTTGATTAATGGGTAATTGATCCCGGTAATAGCAAACATCCAGACAGGGCTGTAAAAAATAAAAAAATAACAAACCAGCCACCTCGTCTTTTCAGCACCGTGTTGGGTTTTCTGCTTTTATTTCAGCCCGTGGTTATAGATGAGCATTGTGCAGCGTGCAGGTAGCTGTGCTTGGATATTTTGGTCGCCTGCTGCTGGAAAGAAATTTTATGTTAAAAAAGAAATTCATTACTTTTAATACAAACTTAAGGATAGATCTAAAACAATTTTTAAAAGGTCCTTATTTATTTAGGCTTATTTTTGTTACTCAGTTAAAACAGTGGGTGCTTGTTGTTGTTCAAGATGATTTATCTGGTAATAGCAGATAACGTTACTCTAATGAAGGAAAATATTACATTTTTGTGCTTGCAGCAGTAAGAAATCAATAGTACATTTAGGAAATATAGCACAGAAAGCTGATGTCAGATGAAAGACGCTGGAACTACCTGTTAGCCTCCGAGTCCCTCCCTCGGAGCTTTTAATTTTCTATTTAGAAAAGGGGTTTTAGGGATCAATATGAAGATCTGTTGATAATATTATCTTTAATTAGAGTAATCAAAAACCACGCTTAGAGCGTGACACCTGCCAGGGAGAGCTTCAGAGAGGGGAGAGCAGCATGTGTGAGCTGTGTGCTGTCCGTGGGCACTGATGGAGGCACGGTCCCAAATGGGAGCTGCTCGCTGCTGCGTCGGCTTTCATCTGCTTTGGGGGGCGGTTTATTCTCCCATAATGCCATTGATCAATGATTTCCTTTCAGCAGTGATGTAATTAAAGAGCTTTCGTCAACTTTGTGCTGTGTTGTTGGGAAATGTATTATTCTGGAGATTTGGAGGAGGATCGATGGCAGCGGGGCACGGTGGGATGCACACCTGGGCCTGGGGCTGAGCCGTGCCTGCCCTGACCAGGAGCTGCCCTGCTGCTGCTTTCGTTGTGCCTGCTATTGAGCTGAGCTTCTTCAAAGGAGCTGCAATTGAGTGCTGTAAGGAAATGGTAATTAGAGCAGTTATTTTTCAGAGGGCTTATTGCTCTGGTTTCGATGTGCATCCACTATTTTAAAAATAATCTTAGAATGATATCTTAAAAAATCTCTTAAAGTTATCCTGAAAACGAAGTCAGATTTTGTTTATGATGTGAGCAGAAAACCATCACGTTACCATGTTGAGCAATGAGTGTGGTGCAAAGCTGAGCACGAGGGGAGGCACTGACAGCCTTCCCCCATGCGCTGAGCAGTGCTGTGTCACACTGGAGCACCTCTGTAGCTTTCCAGACTCATCTGTCTCATGTGAGTATTGTTTGCCATCCTCAGAACTAGAAAAGAAGTGTGAAAAACAAGGGAGGCAGTTCCCAAAGGGCTCTCAAATTGAGCTCACTGGTTGTCTTCTGTGCCCCCTGAATCCTTGTGCTGGCATCAAGCCTAGTCCTGCTGGGGGGTCTGTAATGAACTTTCTGGGCTCAAGACCACATGAAGCTGAGCTGGAGCAGCTCTGGGCAAATAGAACCTCACAGGCAGGCACTGGGTCTTGTGTGTGGGCACTGTTCCCACTCTTCTCTTTGTGCGTGCATAGTTGACCATTGTAGACACAGCTTTAGGCTCAGTACTTTCCATGTATGATTGCCTGTACTACAAGAAGTGTTTTTTTTTCTTCTGGTAGAAGCTATCATAAAGCTACTCAGGAATGCACTTGAACACGAGTTAATTCTAGTTAATTATTGGGTATTCTACTGAAAGAATTCTGTACAAAGGATATACAGGTGCTTTGCAGATGTACGTGTAAGCTCAGAATGTAATTTGTTTTGGACGGGGGACCTGAACAGAGGGGTGCTGCCATCAATTCAGCAAGGTCTGTGACGGGCATTTCCCTCCTGGTCATTGCAGCTATATGCTATTAAACAGTCAGCTTTCAGTATTTCCAGTTCTTTACATTTTCTAATCATGGGAGAAATAGTAAACTGCAAAAACAGACTTTGCAGAGCGCTCCAACCATAAGTTAAACTTGGCTGGAAATGAAATCTAATTGAAGAAGGTCTGTGGAATCTCTGACGTTGAATAAGGCTGCTTATTTATTGCTTTGTTATAGCTCTATACAAATACATGGATGCACGTGTCTGTACTAAAATTAAGCTGTCCAGGCTTATGAGAGCCGGTTGGAATCTCTCAAGGTTGCAGCTGAATAAGTGTAAATGCATGTGTACATTATAAGATGCATGCCCTTGGAGGGGCTTTCTCACTGATGACAAATCTTTCTGAAATCCTCTCCCAGAAATCAGTCCTTTTTTTTTTTTTTTTTTGGCTTAGAATCTCTGAGGTTTTTAATTTCCCACTTACTCTAATGGATTTTAATAGAAGTTTCCAAAACAAATATTTATTTGAGGTACGCTATGACATGAAATGCTTCAAAAAAATGTTTGATACCCCACATTCCTTTCTGCATTATTTAAGCAGTAGTGCAGGAAACTTTACTGAGCGGCGTTCGCACGGCGCGTGCTGTGGGTGTAGCTTTCTTTTAATGCAGCTATTGGATTGGAACCCACGTAGCCCCTGGCATAATTCCAGCAGCGATCTGCTGTGCGTAGTGAAGATAAATTGTTTGTTTTCAGCAGCATTTCTTCATCTTTTTCGCTTAATCTGGAATGAAATTTTACAGTCAGCAACCGAATTTTTAAGCAATATATTTACTCCTTTTGTCCCAGGGGAATACTTAATAATGCTTGTACAGTAAACGATTATAGTGGTTAATGATACAAGCTGAGAATGTTTAGTTTCCTGTATTTTTTTTCCATCAGAAGGATTTCTGTGGTGCAGCACAGAAGCCCACGTTTCGCTCTGCTTTGTACGCCCAGCTCTCAAGGCTATCAGAAGTGTAATTGAGTGTGTGTTGGCACCAGCAATAAGTCTTTCACACAAATCTTTCCTTGACACACACTCCCCCTTTTGGTGCCAGATGTCAAGTTCTTTTGGATGCCTGTCTTATGATTTTGCAGTTAAAGCACAGTAAATCGTGGGAGTTCACTGTGCCTGGACCTGGACGTTCCTTCTCACTCCACAGCACTCAGGTGCCCCTTTCCTCATCTCTGTTCCTCACGGACATTTTGACCACGATTCTCAAAAACAGCGTTTTGCTTTTTGTTTTCATGATGTGGTGTTTGGTGGTGGTTTTACGCTTCTATTGCTGTCGTTTTTATCTTCCATTCAATTTTTGTTCCTTTTATGTGTCAGTTTCACAAAGATTCTTCATTAACATTGTGGTGAAAGTGGAAAATTGTCTTCAGCAAAAGTTCTGTCTTCAGAACTCTTTTAAAATGCCTCTTGGTTCTTGCAACATTATTTGTATTTTAATTATACCCCATTCATTGTTTGCACTGTATTGTACTTCTGAAAGTATTATTTCAACAGTAACGTTGTGCTCAGAGGTTAATTCAATTTGATATGGCCACGGTTGGTATAATGAGAATATGCCTAAGTTTTAAGCCTGGTTGCATGGTCTCCATGAAGTCAAGTGGCATTTCTGATGGAGCAGGGATTTGGTTGGTCAGGTACAAGATACGGGATCATTATTCCTTCCTTGTGGGAGGAATTACCTTTGTTTACTCCAGCCTTTGGTTTTTAGAATAATCTAATTTCTCCAGAATCTGTTAAACAAAGCATTATCTTCATGGTTTGGGATGCGAGTTTTTCTAGCTGTTTTTCTAGTCAACTACAAACATGAGTTTTAATCTTTTTTTTTATTTTAACTCAAAATTTAGTTTTGGGTTTCCTTATTGAAGACAGTTCTGTAGTGCTTCAGGAAGTCAGGATTTTTACTGCTCCATTTACAAAAGAACAGAAGCTGGTGCTGTTTTTCAACAATCACGTTTAAGCCACGTTCCCTTCTTGTGTCTTCGTTAGCCTCCCTTGCTAATGGTTGGAGGTTTTTATTTCTGAAGGTGGAAATCTGTCTGAGTGAGCTTTGGGCTCTGCGGTCATTACCTGCAGCTTAAATTAGGCCAGCTTCAGCACAGTCCTTTTGTAAATCTTTTTGCAGATCTTTGTGCAAGGAGAAATTTGTCCGTTACCAGCCTTCGTCTTTGAGATGCATACAGGAGTCTCCTTTGAAAATTATTGCTTCCTTGTACAACAGAGAAGGAAATTCAGAATTTCCCTTTTTATATGTTGTTTCCATCACCCGTTTGGAATCATGCTGGGGATAGTTTCTAGAGTGCTTTCTTAGTGGGATCAGCTGTCACTGCTTTTTTCCAGTACATGCAACGTGGTTGTAGCTGGTACCTAAATCTTACACCAGGAAGGCTGTGAGAAGAACCTAGGCAATTACCTTTGCAGTTGGATGCTCTTTGGGCTGTGTGGCACAGCAGATCTCACTGTGCCTATTGGTGGATTCCTGTGTAGATGAGTGGCCAGAGGCCATTCTGCATGGGAAAGACTTTTGGTCATGAGGCAGTAGTCAAGAAATAAATTTGGGGAACTGAATTGGGGAACTCTGTGTTTTGGGGATGAGGATGAAGGCTGTCAGCTCCATGCAGAGCCTTTCCTTCCATGGCATCCCATAAGGCCAGGGGATTTGTGCTTCTCATGGCCACGATCACCAGTGTGAGCCTCACAGCCCTGTGCTCACACATGGATTATTTTATGCCCAGGTTAGAAGTAGGGCTTGCCCATCAGCCTGTGTCAGATCTGGTTTTCACAAGGAAAAAGTGCTGCTTGTTGTGGTGACATACAGTGTGCCGTGGTACTTCTCTGTGCTGGGAATCTCCTCAGCCACATATGATGAAGGCTTGTTTGCCAGAGTTACTGTGGGCCTTATCTGAGGCTATCAAAGCAGAATGAGCTGTGAGGAGGGCTGTGTGGATGGGTCTCTGACAACAGCATCGCTAACAGGAGCTGCTTTCCCATTTTGATCCATTAGGTTTTTATTTGGTCAAAAGCAGGAGGTAAAATGTCTGGGAGCCCTCAGCAGGTTCCCTGGGCTGCCTTGGCTTCTCTCAGAGTTGTTTTTCGTAATGGTTTATAAGTACTCCCCAGTTTATTACTTCCTTTTGCTGGGCAGATTAGTTGTCATCCGTGCGGTTTTCACTCAGCGCGGTGATTCCTGACATCTCGCTGTTGGCAGATGAAAGGAGGGTTCATTGTGAATCTGAGTTTTGTGACAGAATTTTTCCAGTTTGCTGACACGCTGTCAGGCTGAATTCTGCTGTTAACCCCGAAAGAAAAGCCGACTGTCGCTCTCAATATCGGGCTGAAGTCACAATTGTCTTTGAAATCCATTGTCAGTTTTGTTTTGTTTTCCAGAAATAAAGTAAATATTTTTACTTTAAGTAGACACATATATTTTTCAAACTCACATCATTTATTTGTGGAATGGCATGGTTTAGCTGTTACATTGGTCTGGCACAGCAGTTAATAGAGGTAATTTCCCACGTAAGGCCAGCAGGTGCCTGGGGCTGGGTGTACAGAGGAGGGACGTTCTGTTGGTTAAGGAATGTCCTTGGCACAGCCTGCTTTGGGATCTGCTCAATGCTCTGCTCTCCCCAGGGTTTCAGCTGGAAGAAACAAATCAACCAACATGAACCAACGCGATGTCATTGGGGTGATTACTTCGAAAGCATTTGTTGCGCCGAGGGTCTGCACCTCTTCTGTGTCTTAGTAGTGAGATTCCAGGCTTAGTTTTGCCACCCTCCCTACCTCTTGTTCTTTCTAATTAATTTTAGAGGAATCTCAAAGTTTATTTTCCAATCTCAACAGTTCCAAAGTGGCTCACAATCTACTGAAAACATCAGTCTGTCAGCAATGGGTGCCAGGAGATAGCAGATCTGCTTCTCAGTGCTCTGCTATCATTTGTAATTGACATTGCTGCTTTCACAGCTCTCATTTGGCTTGAGTTTTACTACAGAAAAGAAGCTTTTCCATTTCCTAAAAACAATTTAAATCTTGTTTGTTTTTCTGTTGTTTTTAAGGAAACAATGTATTTATCTTTTCCGTTGTTGGTTTCTTCTGTGAGCTCACACATTTCCATAAATCTCCATAAAGAACCACCTTCTCTCAAATACAAGTGAATGTTCCTCAGCATTT
The DNA here is from genome assembly GCF_987193195.1 of Phasianus colchicus. Classification (NCBI taxonomy): domain Eukaryota; kingdom Metazoa; phylum Chordata; class Aves; order Galliformes; family Phasianidae; genus Phasianus; species Phasianus colchicus. Next base: position 18,803,763 of record NC_143445.1, read on the forward strand.
TTATGAAAATGGTTTTCAAAATTCTGATCCAAATTGCAGCCATTTATTTCGATCTGGTCTTATGTTATACAAAAGTATTGCTTTCATAGGAGCATGTAATTAAACATTAAACACGTCGGTTTCTTTCCTTTTCAATACAGTTTCTTTACATTCTGCTTTACAGTTGCAAGTGAATTTAAGAGACTGGGACGTAAAACACAATCCTGCTTTGATCTTGTGGCCTCCTAATTTTATTTTACCTGGCAAATATCTGTTCAAGTCATTGTTAGTGTACTCAAGTTCCCTCTGAGCTGGTGAAGGTGTAAGGGTAAGGTGGAGCTGTGTTCTGTGCAGCTCCTGGCACTGTGTTTGGCAGCTCCCTGCCGTGTTTTCCAAAAGAAAGTAAAAATAAAAAAGATAAAAGTAAGAAAGAAAAAGGTCTCTGTCTGCATTGAACAGTAGGGAAGAGAAGTAGCTCCATCCAAATACTGTTTTAAGAGCACTTTAAATAAGTAGAGTCAAAGGTTGGAGGTTTTCGTGTTGATCGCTCCTCAGTTCTCCAGTTGAGCTGAAAAATGTTCCTGGAGGCCACAGTACAGAAGCATCCTTTACTTCAAGAACTTTTGTGTCTGGATCTTATTTGTTCTCCCCCAACCTTTGCTGTCCTCTGTCCTTTTCAGCACAGTAGAGGAGGGCAGTTTTACCCTCCGAAACTCTCCTCTCCTCTTCCCAACCCCTTCCCCCAGAAGAAAGCCAATCAGGCAGATGCTGCCATTTAACCATTGCTGTTGAAAGTATTGCATTGTTCTAATACCTGATTTTCTCTGTGAGACCAACTATCAGAAGAGATCAGGACTGCATTCAGTGGCGGTGTGTCTATGTATGTATGTGTGACCCACTGGTTGGCTACAGATCATCCATGCTGGCGAAGCAGAGCCTTCTTGGAGCAAATCTTTGTGATATTGAATAGCGTCCAATGCAATGAGTCGGGAGCCACGGAAGCAATTTAAGCCAATTAATCCGTAGTGTTAAAACATATTTCAGTTGAATTTTTTATCAGATGTGTGTGTGGGAAACTGTGGGAGAAAGAAAGAAATTAGAAATGCGCTAAATAATAGATGAGCATACGTAGCCAAGATCTGCTTATTAAGTCCTCTTTATTATTCTAAATATTTAGTGCCAGATCCTCAGCTGGAGTAAATGTCCTCAGTTGCATTGAAGTCAATGGAATTGTGCCAGCTGGGATTTGGTATGGATCTGGCCCTTGATTTTGCTGCAGGAAGACAAGAATATTTTGGGGAGGTGAACGATGAGACAGCAAGGGCTTTGCTGATGGCAGCACCATTTTCATAGCAGTAATAATATGAAGAATAAGGAAGTCTACTATTCTTCTGACTTCCATAATGAAATTAGAGGAACTTCTTGATGTTATTTCATTAGATGTAAATTTTCCTCCAAGTATCTGCATCCCCAGGACCTTGCATATACTGAGGAATGCTGCATAGAGACTCAGGTGGTTTTCTTTCTTTTCTGTGGATGCCAGGTTTTGTACCAGCATTTCTGCTGCCCTTACCTGAGAAACGTCACAGCAGCTGCACTGCGCTCACATCAGCTGAAGAAGGAGCCATAAATGCATTTGATTTTGGAAAGCTGTTTTGCACGCTGCAGCTGATTGTCCACCATGAGTAAAGCGTGCTGTAATTTAATGTGGCATCTTATTAAAATCCAATGTGTCATTTCATTTGGCTGCATTTTAGAAACATATCAGCGAAGCAGATCCTGCAGCTAGCTAATTCCAGCATGGCTAAAAAACCCAAACTTGTTATTTCCATAGTAGATGATAGTGCAGTACCATAAAGCATTGGGCTGCCCTGCTTGGAGCTTGCACGTTTATGCCTAAATCTCCCCATTTCTGCAAGAATGACTTTTTAAGGGGCTATCTTAGAGGACTGAAAATAACATCACAAACCGTGTTTGTTATATTCTTAATTGTTTTGACCATAGAATTAATTTTAAAGTCAAAAGGGGCACTGCTTTTTCATCACTCCCGGTCCGGAATATTCAGCATGTCACAGATGTTCATGAATAATGTCCATTTAGAGCTGTTGGCAGAGCGCGCCGGCGAGTTGGCGAGATGAATTAAATGTTGGGGGGATCTGACAGGCAGCACGCTGCTTTGTGATCATTCCAAAGTTCTAATAATCTCCCTCACCTTCCCTGCCTGCCGCTAATGAAAGAGAATAGGTGATTGCACCTCGGGCTATGTTCTGTGCCTAATGACTCCTCCAAAGGCAGATTTATGAAGAAAAAATTAACTTTGAATGAGGATTGAATTGGCCCTGACAGTCTGATAGACTGTGACACAGATTCTGTGGCAAAACAGACGTAGCCCTAATTGATTATCAATATTTTAAGCAAAGTGATGAAAATAAGCATTAAGTGATGAGAAAGGCAGTCTTAATACAGTAGGCAGTAACCGGGCTATGGGGAGCCTTCGGGGAGGCTGGCCTGCTTGCCATCCCTGCATTTTATCTGTCAGCTTTCACCTTTTGCTTCCCTGCACCCACTGTCCCTTTCCAGCCTATTTTTTGCTCACAGGTTTTATGAGCAGAATGTTAATGGCCCGGGCAGGGCTGGACGCTCTCCCCTCTCTGCTAAAGTTTGTTAATATTTAACCCGTCTTGACTTGGGATAACTTGGGCTGTTCTGCACTGAGCAGAGCAAGGATTTGAGAAGTTTACTCTTCCTGCAGCCCTGTACAGCTTATAAGTTGTGATGAGGAACAGAAGAGAGCAACAGAATTGCCTGGATGGTGCCAAGGGTCTGTGCCTTCATGGAGGGGTTGGTTGTACCCAGTGTCAGGACAGGGGAAGAAGATATTTGGGTTCTGCATTTTGGATAGGTTTTTCTTGAGGTGTAAACCTGCCAGAGCGGATGCAGGGCGTCCTTCCTAAGGAGAAGTGAGAAGCTGAAAATGGTAGGAATCGTAGACTTGCTGGGGTTGGAAAAGACAAAATGACAGAAGAAACAGCGCAATCCTGGTTACAGCGAGGTGTGCGCAGTGCTGCTGCTGCATTCTGCTCCTGCCTGGGACAGTATGGCACAGATCAACTGCTGTGAGTTCGGGGTAGAATTTTTGGGATGTCTGCTAGCTAACTTTACTTGTCAGCATATGAATATTTAGCAGAGAGCATTGCCGCAAGCCTCGATAAATTCGATGTACTAGAGAAAAATGGCATGTAAATTAAATAAGGCCTTGTAAATTAATAATGGATTGCTGTTGTATTTTTATATGTGAGCTGACTGAATATTTTATAAGTGCAAAAATGTTTGTGTTTAAAAAAAAAAACAACAGTGAAAGCCTTTCTGATCAGCATCATGGGTACAGCTGCACTCTGGGTGCAGCATCCTCCTGTCCCTTCTGAGTTTGCCTGCCTCTCTTCGCCCCCATTGAATTGTATGACATGTATTTATACAAGTCTGTGGAGGCTGGAAAGTTCACAATTATACTGAATACATTTTTTTTTCCAAAGTCTTGTGATCTGTAGATGGTGAGTGTTCTGACAAGATCAGTTCTTACTTTTGTGTATTTTTTAGAAGTGAAAGAAATGACATCGCCGCATGCTGAGTGTGCTGCAGGATTGGTGAGCACCCTTCAGTCTTTCCAACTGCACCTCCCAAACTCTGCCTTTTCCTGCACATTTCTCCTGCTGTGTGTGCTGGGCAGGTGAGGGGGCATTTCTAATAACATACAGATGGTGCTCAGCCTCGTACCTGTGGCTTGTGAGGCATTTCAGGCAGAACTAACTGCAGCAGGCGGTGATGTCCACACATTGAACCTGCACGAAACATAGACAGCCATTGGCTTTAGCTGCTCAGAAATGGAGACATGCTGATGTCCGTCATCTATTCAGAAGATGAGTTATTTGCAAAGACCATTTGTTTCCTCTCTTCTTCTATTTTCCTGGAAAAGCTGCTTGCTGTTTTTGTTCCATCAGCTGTAGTCTCCGAAGAGATGGTTCCAACATTTCCTGTCAGCGTAATGTCGTGCAGTCAGACTGTTTTAATGCAGACCCATTGATTTTTGCTGTGTTTCTGACATTGCTGTGGCCAGCTGAAGGTGGCCCCTGGTCCTGGAGCTGCTGGTGGGGAGCAGAGCAAGCAGCAAAGAGCTGGAGACTTAACGGGCTGTGAGTTTAACAGGATGCTTAATTACACTTCTTGTCAAGTAATAGGGGAAATGGTTTAAGGTATTTTAGGTTTTTTATTTGAGCATGTGGCAAAGCGAAGCTTGAGGCCATGTTGGTCACGCCATGATTTAAACTGTTGAGTGATTTAGGCACAAACCATTGCCAGAGTACTGACATCAGGGGTTTGGACAGAGCCTTGCCATAGTGGCTTGACAGCTCGTTGGGTTTTTAATTTCTTTAATAGCCAAGAAAGTCCAGAGGGGAAAAAAAAAAATAATTGGAATTGTAGCTTTATCTGGGGCTGGACAAGCTCTTAGATGCTGTCATCTGGAGCTCCACTTCGTGTATTCGTTTTACATTTTAGAGCGCTCTGTGAGCAGTCAGATTCTGTTGTGCTGGCTGTTCCCTGTGCAGGGAGCCCATGTGCACCACTCCAGCAGAGGAGGACCAGGGTGAATATTAGGGAACAATTCTTCTCAGAAGGAGTGGTTGGTCACTGGCACAGCTGCCCAAGGAGCGGTGGGGTCACTGTCCATGGAGGCATTCAGAGCTGTGGGATGTGGCACTTGGGGATGTGGTTGATGAGCATGGCAGGGTGGGCTGGAGTTGGGTTGGGGATCACAGAGGTCTTTCCCAGCCTGAGTGGTGTTTTGATTCTATGTCACTGTGGTCTGCTTGGGTCAGTGAGCAGCTGCCACTCCTGTGCAGGGGGGGCAGTGGTGCAGCAGAAGGGCTTTCTGCTCCGTGTACTGGCTCCTCTAATGAGCACATTGGGCTGCACTCTGCAGCTCATGGTGCTTTAGAACAAGGTGTAAGGCTCCTGTGTGATGTTTTAGTCACCGCTTGGATCAAAACAAGTGCCATTTTTCCTGGTGCTTGGTGGGTGAGTAGTGATGGAGGATTCAGAAGGTTTTCGGAGGGCTGTTGGCATGGAGTTCTTACAGCCACGAGTGGCCTTGTGACCTGGTGTGGTCACAGTGGGCAGTGCCCATGACCTCGGAGTCTGGCTGCTCTGCAGATTGATGGGCTGAGTTAACTTGTTGTTAATGAGCGATTCTGTGCAGGAAATTGTCCTCATGGTGTTTCCTAAATGGCTTCATTGTCCACGTAATTAACTGGGAGGTGGAGGGACACTTCTGTTCCTGCTGGCTGAAGTTGTAACTGCATTACAAGGGTTGCACACGGGCAAGTTCAAGTTCATGTATACAAGGCAGAAGTGTAGTCACAGAGCAGGAGTGTGAGCGTTTTAATACTTTTGCTCAGATAACTGTTGGGGTATCCAATGAATTGCTCCCGTGCTGCAGCAAATCAGTGAGGAAGAACAAAGTCGCATCGTGGAATAGATAAATCACATCTAGGCATGGTAGTTTATTGAATCTAAATTGTGCCCAGTTGGCCCAAGAGCGATATAAGCCATCCATCTTGTGCTGATAATGGAGGTTCGTGAAATCCACCTGATGTTTGCATTATTAAATTTCAGCCTAATGAGCTCTGCTAATACATATTGAAGGCAGTAGTGAGGAGCAGAACGGGAATCCGAGCGGGATAATTTGAAAGAAACATAAGCTGAGCATTTTACATGACTCAAGGGGTATATCTACAATTACGCATATAACCAAAATTGAATTTAAATGGAATTTCTATTATCCTTGTCCTTTTACCAGGGAGAATAAAGTGTAAATGAAGTAAAAGTCTTCCGAGTTGCTAGCAGTTTGTTTTTATTACCTGATCTAATAGATCCTTGTAACGCTCTTCAGTGGCAGAAAAGTTTTAATATTTCATGGCTTTACGTGTAGTCTGGCTATGTATAAAGGCAGTGAATGGAGGCAGTGTCAGTGTGGTACCACGCTGCTCGGTGACACCGCCATGTGTAAGCCATGTGTTGCAGGGAGCTGCTGCCTGGGGGGGACACTGGGGCTGCATGGCCTCAGCCACTGCTGCTGAGCTGAGCTCTGCATCCCAACATTCTGGTTGATGCAGCAGTGGGGCTGAGTGCTTGCTGACCTGAGCAAGCAATTGCTGCTTGTGCTGCAGCACGCAGTGGGTTTGGTTTGGTACGTGCAGAGGCCTGCTCTGAATTCTGCTTCCTTCTTGTCTCTTTTTTATTGTGACACGGTGATACTTTTTAAAACTTAATATTTCATCACATGTAATGCTATTAGAGGCTTCTTCTCACTTAGTTCACTCATCAGGCAGTGAGATGGCAATAAAAGAGAATGGCTCCTTTGAGACATTAATGCTTTGGAATAAATGATGTGCTAGAACAGAAATTTAATTAATTTACAGAGTATATTGATAGTCCCTTGTTACTGTGCTGTATATTTTTAATCTTCTTTAACATCTGTAGTAGAGTGTTTGAAAACCCCTGCAGTTGAGCAACTAGTAGATAATTAAGTAATAAGCAGAGAGGTTTCTGGAGAGAAAGAGGCTCTTTTTAAAGAATGCTGTCAGAGCATGAATAAAGTACTGCTGCTGCGATTTGCAGTGAAAACGGTGCTCTACATCACTTAGTGCCAAGTAAGAGCTATTGGACTCCGATTTTAAACGCACTCTGCATCCCTGTAAATCCTGCCTTGTTTCTGCCTTCTCCTCAGAAGAGGCCCTGTGGATTGCTCACCGTGGCAGCAAATCCTCCTCAAAAAAATCCTCCTCAAAATGCACTGCATGGGCACAGCCAGGGTCAGGAGCAGCGCTTCAATGCTCTGCTTACAAGAAATGAGTGCACAGATTGGTGCTGCAGTGGTACAGCAGAAGTCACCCCCTGTGCTGTTGCTGTAACTGTAGTGATAAGTTGTAGGAAAAACCCTAAGAACCAAATTCTGTTCTTTCACACGCACTGACTTTATGGTGGGACCTGCAGAAACAAATCTGAAATTGGATTTATCTCCTTAAGAAACATTTGGTGAGATGCATTAACTAATTACTGATTCTTTTTTGTTGTTCTTTCTTTTCTTTTTTAGCTAAAGCAGATGAAGCCTTAAAGGCTAAAGAGAGAAGTGAAGAAGAAGCGAAGAAAAGGAAGGAAGAAGGTAATGCATTTTTTTCTTCAATAAGAAACTAAAGCATCATATGTCATAACCATCATTTTTAAGAGAGAGGTGCCAGTCAGGTTCTGTATTTCAAAACTCAGCTGTGGTCTCTGTTATAAATTCATGCAATTAATTGCCTTTGTCTGTTACTTTTGGTAAATAGTTGAATGATTTGTGTTGCGTTATCAGGTTGTCCCAGAGGCACCAGCACAGCAGAAACAGCCCAGGTTGGTATTTCAGCTGGGGATGGAGCAGCTGCCATTGCTCTTCCAGCTCTGTGCTGACCCAGTGTGGTTTCAGTGCCTTTCTGAGGTGGCAGCTGGTGCTGAATGATGTGCTGAGCACCCATGGGGCCCAAACTTGGATCAGTGCAGCACCATTTTGCTCAAAGTTCCTGCTAACGGCAGGTATATTTTACAGCTGCAGGTTCTGCATAGGTTTAGGTAAAATGCTCAGGTCTGACGGAGTATGTGCTACCTGGAGCCCCTGCTGTACTTAGCAAAAGTAAAGATAGGGTGTAATTACCTTTGAAAAATGGGAACTAATCAATTGCATTTTTTCTGTGTTTGATAGAGATTGGAGGTGTTTGCATTTAATAAACTTTTAGTTTAATGATGTTTAAGAAACAGTTTAAGAAATGGATGCTCAGCTTTTTTTCCCACTTCAAAGAACATTGAGCAATCATTACATCTGAAGGAAGTATTTTCTTTTATGTTAATTTTGTAATTATGTTATCTGGGATGCACTCTGAGAACTTATTACACCAGGTACGGCGGTGCTCCCAAGTCCACACGGCAGCACTGCGTTCCCACCCCACAGCAGTGCTTTCTGAGGGCTGCTGCTCATTAAGGCTAACAGGATGATGTAGGATAACAGGTTCGTGGACACCTCAGCTTCAAAGCAGGAGGTTTATTGCTGCTGCTGTCCCACTCCGCAGGTGGCCCCTGCCTTTGAAGTCTGTGGTTTCACTTGTGCTACACCAGGAGCACACAGAGCTCCCAGTACAGCTGTGTAGGCAGACACTTGTTTATGAAGGAGCTCCTTTTGTCTGCAGGACGTGGACAAATCCAGGAAAGAGAGTCCCAAGCTAACAGTGACAGTGCTTCAGCTCTGGGCTGCCCTGGTGCAGCTGAGCACTTGGAGTCCTCTCCTCCTTGGGAGCATACCTACTGTGGCATGCAAGCTGCTTGCAAGGTGAAATAATACTCCTCTGATTTGTCTTGTGCAGACTGTCAGCAGTGATTGTGTATAACAGACTAAGGTTTGGTTGTGATTTAAAAATCTATGATGACTTTCCATAGGGAGTGAACACCAAACTTACACTCAAAAGGCATCATGATATTAAAGGTAGCATGCATGATATTAATTTATATAAAAATATTATATATGTTATACACATGCTATTTATATGTATGTATGTGTGTATGTGTATATATATGCGCACATAGATGTACAAATAAAATCCTGTAAAAATTGGTAGGAATTATCCAGCCCAGCTCTGCTCTGTGCTGTAACAGTCTTGCAGCCTCTATCTGTTGCATGTTGCTTTTTGGTTGCTTTCCAGGAGGATCAGGTGGAGCAAGATGACATGAATACTTGTTGGTAATCAATTACTAATGTAGGAATTCAGGTGAATGAACTTCGTGTGTTCCTGTGTAGCTGTGTTCTTGTGGGAGAAGTCTATGCCTTGTGCTGGCTCCAGGTGGCTCAAAGTTCAAATGATATCTTTTCTTACGTGCTTGCAAGATGCTCCTTGGAATATTTCTGATTCCCCTCTGATCGTTTAAAGGGACTGTAGATGAGAACAATTTTTTCTTTCTGTAGTGCTCAGAAAGGATGGAGGGAGAAATTCCTTCAGTTTTTTTTTTTTTTTTTCAGTTCCTTACTTCTCCCTAAGTTATTTCCCTGGAGATACAGAGAGCTGCACAGCAGTGCTCCCTTCCTGGTGTCCCATTGGCTAAGTGCAGCTCTGAGTCCGTACAGCAAAATCTCTTTGGAACTGAGAAAAGCTGTTGGTAGAATGTGATGTTTTACCTTAGAATACATCATGCCAGCTCTTCTGTCCTTGTGAAGAAAGCTGTGACATCTGTGAAGCCCTCAGTTCTCAGGGTTCCAAAAGCAATGCAGAAAACTTCAACTCTGTGGAACTGTGCCTCTCCATGAGGAGCAGTTAAAAATTTTCTGCATGACTGTAAATATCTCATCTGTGTCTACAGAGTGATGGTGCTGAGTTTACATGGAAAAGGTACTCTTTGGATTTGTGTCTGTAATTAATTTCATTCGAAATCAAAACATTCTAACAACTTGGTTTGATTTGGGATTGTGAGATGCCAGAAGGTGAAGCTGAGTTAGATTTGAGTTCTCATGCACGCTGGTGGTCAGAGAGAACACAACGTCCATCCATCAGTCCTCATCTGTGCTCCTCATCCATTGAGTCCTCCCCAGAGCAGGAGGGTGTTTATGCCCAGACAAAGGCAGGCTGGGGGCTGCCTCCCAGCTGCAGGCTGAGGTGCCGAGGTCTCCTCTTGTGCACATTTGCAGCCTGTGTTTTGGAAAATGCGTGTGTGGTTTTCCATTGTGAGGGACTCGTTTGGTGGCAATTGTTTTGCCTGCAGTGGTTAGGAAGGCTGAGTATGGAAAGGCAAAGGGAAAAATGGTCAGTTAGGGAAGAAGGAACAATGGTAAGTTAGAGTGAAAGCAGGAGGAAAATTTATTAATACGCAACAGAAGAACTGTCCTGTGGTGCCTTTGAAAAAGTCGTGAGGCTGCTGTGTTGTTCTGAAACGAATAGATATGTGTCCTGAAGAGAAGCTCATTGAACCAAGTCTATCAATTTGTCTGTGAGGCTGGCTACTAATTAAGAACAAAATGTTTTATTTTCAGTGGAAAATGAATAGCTTATTAAAGTGTTTAACAAGTGTGTTGGCATACCAAGCCCGTGGAAGCATTCCATGCCACATGATCCCAACACAGCGTGGGGAGCACCAGTTCTATGTGGCTCCATTTCTATGCTGGGTATGCTTTGCAGGCAGTAGATTTCATTCTGTTTTGTTTTCTGCTTTGCAGAGAACAATTTTCTGTATTTTTGGTAAATTCATTTCTATTGCAGAAATGGAAAAGAAGTGAAAAATTGTGTGTCTGACCACTGAATTCACGTGCTGGTTTTGTTTTGGGCTCAGTTGATCTCAGTGATTCTCTGCTGGAGAATCCTCCCTGTTGCAGGTGTATCATCGTCCCCAGCCTTGCGGGTAGAAATCTTATTGGTGAAGTGGTACAGGTCCTGCAAGGATGGATCACTTACAGTTGTCCTGCAGTGGGGAGGTGCTGCCTGCTGGCCCTTTCTGTCTGCTCAAGCTAAAATTGCCTCAAATATCCCCAGATTCATCTACAAAGTGGTGTTTTTTTTTTTTATGAAACCAAAATTACTATTTCTCCTGATTTAGCATCCCAGAATTCTCCATTCTATCCCTTAACACGTCGCTCTGCAGTGCAAACACATGGGGCTGCCAGCACACCTGCAGCAGCCGCCAGCTCTGCTCTGGAGCCATGGGAAGCAACACCACGTGCAGACCAGCAGCTGTTCCTCTGCTCATAACACTGCCTCTGCATCCCCACCCCATCATGAGGGTGTCCCAACATCACTTTTATTATAATTTTATTGCCAAATCAGGTGTGAGATTAGATGTTGGATGTTATATGTAATCTGCTCAGAAATCAAATTATGTGACCTCCAAGCCCACCGCCGCACCCTCCCGCTGCTTTGCTGCTCAATATGCAGCGTTCTGCTGTCATGAATACAAATAGAGGACAAATTAGAATCTACAGACAGCTGACCCGAGCTCCAGATTAGAGGCTGGGGGCTTGTGCTGCTTTCAGTGCTTTAATTACCATAGTCCCTATAGCCAGTTGAAGGACACGCGCAAAAATCATTTTTGTGACAAAAAAGCAAAGAAAGAAAGGGAAAGGCTCCCTCCTTCTCATTTGAATTTTTCAGTTTGATTGCATTTGCACTTCCATTGGAGCTATGCTAATTCGCTGCATGAAATTAGGTCTATTAATAAAGAATGCACTACTTTTGCAAGAGTATTTTCAATGGAGGGCTTTTTCTGCTTTGTTTTTGCTTCCTTGCTTCTGTTTGGGGCTGTCTGAACACAGCACCAGGACCTTGAGGGCTTTTCCTGCCCAGCCCATTCAGGGAACTGAGATGTGCGATGAGAGCAATGCTGTGGGAGGGACACACATCCCTGGAGCAGTCATCCCAGCACATGGCACCACATCCCCACTTGGCTTCGGGATCATCTGTCTTAGAGCATCACGCAGAACAGCATTTAGAAGATGTCCATGTGAAATACAGATGCCATAGAGCACGTTCTGCAATTGCAAGGAAAGAGAGGCCCTGCGAGGTGCTGAGAACAAGCCTAAGTTGTATACCATGCAGCTGAACGAGGTTTGTTCCTAGGTTGGTGGCCCTGCGTGTGGCAGGCGGGTTGGAGACTCATGATCCTTGAGGTCCCTTCCAACCCTGGCCATTCTGTGATTCTGTGAATCAATCCATAAATCAGCGTGGCTGTGCTGCCTGCTCTGGGGCTGGTGCTGTCCCCACGCCTTCAGTCCCCAATTTGCATTTTGTGTTTCTCATGCGTGCTGGCCCAGTGTTGAATTGATTAGTTATGCCTAGCTAGTAAGCAGGGAAACATTTTTATATACTCTGGGGAAATAAATTTGGCAGAAAATCAGCATGAGTAGATTTAATTATCACTCGGAGACCTTTCCCTTTTCTGGCTTAGTGATCCTGAAACTCTGTGTTTCACTGAAATCTGTGTGGACGCTAAGCTTCGCTTCCCAATTTGTTCCTCCGCGCAATGATAAGCCAAGCAATTACTGGTTTATTGATTTTTCATCATGGCAAATTTAAAGTTGATTTTTTCCTGAAAAGGCAGGGGTGATTAAGTGTTTCCCCTCGGTTTAGTACAAGAGAGCTATGTGGCAGAATCTAATATCCTGAGGTCAACCTCCGCAGGCAGATAATACGGTGTCTCGGCCACGTGTTAAGGAGAGGAATCGGGGCTACAAATGTGATAGGATATATGTGGAGACAGTTTAATTTGCTCCATTTATATGAACAAGTCATGTGGCACATGCTTGGAAAACATCATTTTGAATGGGCTTGGAAATGAAGCCCACGTGGGTGGAAGAACAGGGAATGCAAACACGAGAGGCATTAGAGCACACTGTGCTAGGGGGGAATTGTCTTTTAACGCAAATGAAACAACTCTTCTGTGCTTAGTTCAGATGTTACTGAAATGTTGGTGCAGCTGTAGTGTCACCTATATTGCAGGTTGAACCTGCTGTGAAAAAATAATTCTTTGTGTCTGAGAATGATGGGGTTTGTGTCTGAGCATTGCACGGCAGTCCTGGTGCAGAATGGTGTTGGGTGGCTGCTTTGGAACACGTGGACTGACAGCTTTTACATCAAAATGGGAAAATGATGCTTCCCATAACAGTTGTTTTGTTCTTTTCTAAGTGGACTTTTAAAGCTCACCCCTTTCCCAACTGCCTTTGGGATTTATCTCAGGGACAAGGTGTCCCTTATGCTCATCTTTAACCTGTTAGATGTGAGTTCTGGCAGAGCCAGCGTGCCGCACGGTTGGGTTTCCCCACAACAAGGCCATGCATGGAGCATCCTGCTTCACTCTGCACTCCTTTTGGTGACAGCCAAAATGTGTACCTTGGTGCCAGTGGTATTACAAACGCCATCTGAATCTGCTACAAAAAGATTTGATTGCATGAGGTCAGGCTGTCGCGCTGTAATAAGTTAAAGTGCTTTACTCGCTGATACAGAAATATATTAAGATGCCCTTAAGTTCATTAGTTATTGCCTTAGGTCACAGTTGATGTCCAGTAAATTTTACTGAAGTTCATTGTTATGGCAGTGGACTTAACTCAGGCTGTCTCTGTGTCACTCAGTGCGGAGGCCAAGAAAGAAGCCCAGCTGGCTGCCTGTCCCTGCGTGGTTCAGGCCATGGCACACTGGGATTGTGGAAGGGAAGTGCTGAGCTTCCTTGTGTGGCACAGCTGTAGAATAGTGCAGGATGCGATTCTGGAAAGTGAGTGAGTGAAAGCTTGCAAAAATTCAGTACAGTACATTAGGAAGAACATTCAAATAAATAAATAGTGAATAAAGTGTATGAAGGATAACATTGCTGCATGGATGTCGGCCTCCTTATCGGCGCTCTGCAGGTGTGCAGTTTCGAGGAAAGCTTTGTTTAAAAACTTTGTTTTTTGTTTTTTGTTTTTTTTTTTTTACCGTTAACTAATGTATTTAAACTAGTAGGAATTGCTCTGACCAGCAGTAAGGCATAACTTGCAGATAGTTCTCTTGTTTTCAGAAGTGATGGTTCCAGAAATGGTAAAGAACGTAGCATGTAAGCATAATTTTTTACCATAAGTCAGAGAATCCTCATAGAGCCACAGCACAGTTGGGTCAGCAGAGCCCCCCCAGCCCTCCTTGCCCAGCCCCAAGCATCAGCCATGCTTGATGCCTACCTGGAGTGAACTCACTGCTGCTCTTCTGCAGCGTTATGAACATACATACTTCACCTGGAAGGAGCAATGTTTTGTTTTAATCCTTGAGTTTGCATATGAATAATCCAAGATTTGGCTTTATTGCACGCATTAGCTGGAAAGCTGTGGAGCAGAGCATTGCATAAAGGCTGTGTGTGATGGCTGCAGAGAAATTACAGTGCACCTTTATTTGAAAGAAAATGGATTAAAACCAACAACTTCCCTTATATCATCTGTGGAAGTGTCTTGTTTTTCATCTCTATTAAAACGCATAGCAGCATTTGTCTGTTTTCATATGCATTTATGGAGGGAAGAAATCAGGTGGATTTTCTTCTGGCTTGAAGCCGATTAACATGTGGGATCCATTAAGGGTTAGGATATCAGTGAGATGTGCCTAAATATTAAAATTACTTTGCAGCTGGTATCTGAGGCATTTCAGTAAGCACAGCAGGTATAATTAGCATTTTATTTATGCCTCTGTGAAGATGAAGAGCTCCATGGGTAGATGGTGATGATTCAAAGCTGAAACCCCAACTGACAAAGTTGTTTCCTTTTCCTCCTGCTCCCCAAAAGAAAAATGCTCTGCTCCCTATTATGGGTGTATCATCAGCGTCGTGTTAAAAAATAGCTATTTCAGATCCCTTCAGAGGTAGATTTTTAGATGAAGAATTGGCACCAGAGTTGTGTTCCATGGCTGACCTGGAAGGGGTGGTTGGGTTGGGGTTGGGTCTGTAGAAAACCAGCAAAGATTCGGCTTTTAGCTTCTTCCATTCTGCAAGTGGAAATACAGATGAAGTCGTGCTCTCTCTCATGGGGCGATTTATTAATTCTTTTATAAATTAAAAGTCTGGAAATTGTTTTCAAAGTTTAAGACAGACGAAAAATAAAAATTGCTTCTGTATTTCATTAACGTTGCGTATTTTACCATCGTCTTTATGGCATTTATTTGTGCTAAAGGATAAGTCTGAGACAAGCATCAGTTAAGGTAATGGGATTGTAAAGCAATCACATAATTAGTTATCTGACTTCAATCATTTACAACAAATTTATAGCTACCTATCGAAAAGCTGCTTCTGGAAGGGAAGATAAACAAGGGCAGGAGACGGAGTGCAGGGCAATGGGCTTCTCCATTGCTGTTTGCTTATTTTCTTTTGTTTTCTTTTAAATGGAGAAAACCAAAAACCACACAAACACAGCTCCCTTCTCCAAAACATGCAACACAAAAACCCACAGAATTCTCCAGGAATATAAAGCGTGATTATCCCTTAAATATTTCACTTAAATTCTGAGGTTTGGTCTTTAAATTTCCATTAATTTTCACTGTTTGCTCTGTTGAGGTTTTCATTTGTCAAAATTGTTAGCTCTTGGGTATTAGTTACGCAAATATTGATGTGTAGCTTTGGCCTGTTCGCTATCAATTGAAATCAGGAAATCAATAGACTTAATAGCTCCTCATTACCCAGTTGATGCATTTGCAGGGCTGAGCTGAGCACTGTCAGTGAGCGATCAATTCGGTCACCAGCTCTTACATGGTCACCACTGGGATGGGCTCCATGCTGCTGGCTGTGTGCTGGGGCACAGTCCCCCCCCAACCGCCAGTGGGGCAGCCCAGAGCTGGGGCACCATGGGACCAGCACGGCTCCTGCATGCTGGGGAATACTGAGGTGGCTGCAGCTTGTGTATCCTGAAGGGCCCTCCTCAGGTGGCTGTGGCACTTAGAGTGGTTTCATTGTAGATACGAACTCTTCCCTGGCTGCCAGCATGATGAAACCCACACTGTTGCTGGGGCATCTGTGACATCAGCTGGGGACTCGGACCCACATGGCACTTCCAGGAGAATCTGCTTTGATTTACCAGGTGGAAAATGATGCAGCAGTGTACTAGTTTGTCCAGTTGTGAGTTGTCAAGTTTTTAAGTGAATCTAAGTAAAAGGTAGGCAGCCTTGCAAAGGTGAAGTGGATTTTGGGAGAAAGGCATTCCTTTGCATTAATACATCTTTGTAATGTGCAGGATGTGTTGTAACAGGCAGGATGTGTGATGCCTTGTTGATGCAGTGCGATTTTATGATGAGCACACAGCAGCTCCTTCCAATGTCCTCTGTGTGTCCATAGTGTGTATGGATGGGGTCTGTGCAGATCCTGCACGAGTCCCGTGGTGCCCTGAATCTTCAGAAGAGCCTTTGGGAAATGGAAACCTACTGGCATGGTAAGGGATGGATGCTTCCTTAGTGTTGTGGGCGGTCCAAGATCGCTGAGCTATCTGGTGATGTAGCAAAAAGGACCTTTTAGACTCGAACTGCAGTCACACAGAAATACCCACATTTGGTCCAAGCCCACGTGCACATCATTGCACTGCATCTAAAACCACCAAAGTTCAAAGCACTGAGCAGCAAAGTGTTTGCTGGTGAATAATTTTTAGTCTACATTACTTTTCTCTGGTGTTATTGCAAAAAAGTTATCATTCACTTTAAGTATTTTTCTTTCCTGGAAACAAGTTATTAAAATCAAGGAAAAAAATCCAGACACTCGGTAAACATGTAAGATGAGTGAAATACAGGCTAACTTAATGATATTTAAGATGATATACATAATTATAACAGAAAGGTCAGGGTAGGTGGCAGTTTTCCCAAGTATATGGAGTGTCAGAAAAATCCCCAAAGCAAATGTTTTAATTGAGTTATGTTTTCTTTCCTTCATGTTGAAGCATTAAGGCATTACCCCATTCCTGGGCTGCGCTCCTATAATTTCATGTGGCAAAATTCCCAGCTCTGCATTTTGACAGTGAAACCACAGCATGTGTAGGCTCCTTCCAGGAATGAAATACAACTTTGTGTTTGTCTCCAAATCATCGCTTTCTTTTTCATATTAAACAAAAATATATTTAATGTACAGGAAAATAAATTTTACAAGGGCGAAGATGAAGTGAACGCTATTTCTGAAGTGTGAGAGATCTGTGAAAAAATGCAGTGAGCCAAACAGCTGCGACAGAAAGAAGGGAGAAGTGGATGGAGGAGAGCCAGTGAGACACAGGCGGACTGCGTGGGGTGGGGTGGCCTTGTGAGAGCAGCAGTGGGGGCTGTGGGTCCCCAGCTCCCCCCTTGGCACACCCTGCCTCCACCCTGGCTTGTACTGAGGGAGCAGGGGTTGGCAGAAGGGTTGAGCAGTGCTGTTGCCCACTTAGGTTTGGTGTTTGTGGGCAGAGTGCAGCTTAAAGCAGGCAGTTCCAACAGAAATGGAATGCTGGGCAGGAGCCTTTTAGCCTTCATTGGCACGGCCTCTTGCCAACAGGTGAGGGCCCTGCGGGGCTCCGTGCTGGGATGTTGGGAAGGTGACCTCACTATACCTGTTCCCCACATGGGATGTTTATTAGAAATGTTTTCTCCAATAGCAGTTGGAAGAAAGTAGGTTTTTCTATTTTTGCAGAAATTGAGGGGAAAACATGGAATTAAGCATTGTGACCTTTAGGTAATTATTGCAGGTTTTCTGTAGGATCTCTGCTTCACTCAGTGTTGCTTCATCTCGGACAGGAACCAGTAACTCACTTCTCATTACTCAGTGTGCAGATCTGTACTGTTGCTATCCAGACATCTTAGAGTGTTGTCAGGAACTTCTGCCCAGGCTGCTTTGGGGCCCACCAGCCTCTGAACAGCCACAGCAGTTGGTGCCTTTGTGACAGTGCTGTGCAGTGGGTGCACATTGGCCTTGGTGGGATGTGAAGAAGGGAGTAAGGACAGAGGTACAGCGGGCATCAGGTGGGGAGAGCTTGAAAGCAGAGCACGCTCCTCAGCGTGATCGATTTTATCTGATGCTTTCTGTACCCCAACACAGCTCCATCTTTCATTTAGCCACTTACTTTGTATTCGGTGTTTGAGGGTAACCAGGGTGGTTCTCACTCCCGTGCACTTCCCCTGATGTGTTGCTGAGGATCAATACGTGCACTGGGATATGAGCGTGGCGGTCAGTGCTGCAGCTGGCAGCACTTCGTAGCACTGGGAGCTGCTCCAGCACAGAGCTCGGAGCACAGCTTGTGCTGCCACTGCTGGTGGTACCTTCTGCTGGGCAGGGCCCGGCACTGCTCCCTTGGTGCCTGCAGTGGGGGGTGGTGGGTGTGGAAATAATTTTATTTGTCTGAAAGCCTTCGAGAGACTCGGATAAGTTCAATATAGACAAATTGTTACATATTAAACGTATGCGTAATATATCCACTCGTTAGTTTGTATGTACAATACAGAGGTTATTTGGGATGCAGATACATAAAAGATAGAAGAACCCAGTAATTGCCTTTAAGATCAGAGCACAAAGCATTACCTTGGATTTTACAAGGCCAGCGAGCAACAAAAGAGCAGTAATTTATGAGCTCAGCGTAAAAGAATAGCATAATTGCATTAAAAATTAATGCTAATGAACACTAAAATGGGGAAGGTGGTTATGATGAAAGTTTGTATTCATCTTCCCTGGTTTGAATGATGGCTAGTGGCTTGATTAATGGCTTAATTTCTATCAATTAGCAGGGAAAAATCTCCTACGAGACAAGGGTAAATTGAGCATCGAATTACATATCTTGCTTTTGTGCTGAGAAAAGAGAGCTGCGTGCCTCCGATGTGGGCTGCAGTGACAAATGCAGCGTGCCCTGCTCTGGGCTGTGAGGGCTCGGGTGGGGGCACTGGCTGCACTGCCTGCCCCCACTGCCTGCCCCCCACACCCTGCCCAGCACTGCTGCCTGCCCATGCACGAGCCCACCTCGGGTGCTTATGAATGCCTGAGGAGGCTGCAGAGTTGAAGTGGGCTTGGGAAAAGATGGGGGAGGTGAATGTGCATACAGAGCATAGAGCAGAAATCCAGGTGTTCTCAGGTCACCTATTTCTGGATTCCTCGTTGTTGTCTGTTTGATTTTACCCCTGGTATTTCTGTTATTCTAAAGAGAGATGTTTACTATGAAAGGTAGATTATGTGTTTATAATATATTAAAGTAGTGCAGTGCAAGCACTCATACTTACAGTTGGACGTGAAGAACACAAATTAGCCATAAAACCTCTCCCTGGCCGCAGCAGCTCAGTGTGGAGCCTTGTCTGGGGATGCTGTCACTTTGGGTGGAGCCCTGGGTAAAGCCAGGGGATGGGATCGTTCTCTGCAGTGGTGGTGTTTGCTCTGCTGTCTGTTGGGGTCTTCTGTCTGTCAACTTGTGAGAAAAAGGACAAAATAAATAGCAACTCTTCTTCTGGAATGGCCTATCTGTAAGAAGTGGCCCCAGTGATCCCAAGCGCAGTAGTTAGCTTGTTTTGCTCACGGTAGCACAGCAGAAAGACTTGCTGGGCAATGAGGTAGTATTGATTTCTTTTTTGTCTGTAGCCTCTCAGCTTTCTGACTCCATTATTCTTGATTTTACTATGAAATACATATCCTTTCTACTGACATCTGACAAACAACACATGGAAGTCATTTTATCTACCAATAATGTGTTTGTCAAAAAATATCACGCACTAATGGGTTATGCTTCCTCCAGTCCATTTTCCCAAGTTAATGTCACTGATGTAATTCTCAACATTTAGTGATTTTTGCCCTTAATAATTTGTCATTCCCACCGGTCTGTGTAAGACCCGGGCAGAAGGCAGTGACAGGCAGAGAGCAGCTGATCCCAAATCCATTCTCCTATCTGCATTGCTGACCCCCACTTCCAATGCTGTGACTACCAACTGCCCCCGAGCTGAAGCACCCTAGTGAAGGAGGATTTCCTCTGTCTGGCAGGGCATTGGCCTGTTTGTTTTTATCCTTTCTATGGGACCTTTAGAAATCTTTTTTAAAATAAAATTCCTCAGCAGCAGGCCACCAGAGCTCTTAAACACGGGCTGAAATAAAAGCGTGCAGTGAAAAGAAGGAATGAAGATTCAGTTGTCACTACAGTCAGACATAGGGGTAGAGATAGATTAACTGAGCTGGGAATCTGAAGAAGCAGAAAATGAAATGGGAAGTGAAATAAATACTCTTTTTGGTCAGATGTATTATAATGAGCAGGCAGCACAGAGGTGATAACTTAGCTTGCAATGAGAACACAGGGCAAGGCTCATTGCTGTAGGCATCCACAGCTGAAGCCAAACTCCCTCAATACCAGCAGAAGCAGTTGTGCTACTTCATGCAGATTTGGCTCCCCTGAAGTATTGGCTCTGGCCACAAATCCTCACCTACAGGAAGTTCTCATGCCATAAATCTAGTGGTTGTACTGCAAGGACTTCTCTCAAAATTCTTACATTAACATCTTGAATGTTGGCATGCGTTGAACAGCAGTGCCAACTCACTGCTGTTAGTTTTACTAAAGAAGAAAGGCTTTGTGTCGTCTTTGTAACAGAATCTTGTAGGCTGCATTGCAAGCAGTATACACTGTGGTAAAATACATTGAGTGCATTGCTTTGGCACAGCATTTATTGCAGGCTTACAGTAATGTATACTGACACTACACCTTCTTTTTGTAGACCAAGCCACCCTGGTAGAGCAAGTGAAACGAGTGAAAGAAATTGAAGCTATTGAAAGTGACTCCTTTGTTCCACAGACATTCAGATCAAGTAAAGAAGTCAAAAAGGTAAGTTTGCAATGTCCTTTCTTGGTGCATAATCCCTTCCAAGTCAGGTGGGAGCTACGCCATGAATACAGTTTCCATTGATGAAGGAGCATCGGAGCTGACATTCCGTAATGCCACCGCTGGAATCAGTTTTGGACAAGGACTCTCCTATGTTGCTGTGTGGGCAAAGGAAGGATACATTTAAGCATGCATCCATGAAATGCAGCTATTCTGATAGTGTAACTATGCTGCACGACTCCAATTTTTAAAAAGTCTTTTAAAATTGTATACAGTCATGAAGATGTTTTTAAAGAAAAGCAGAAGAATTAAAATGTAAAAGTAATCAGACATTTACATTGTAGTTAAAGGTAGAAATTAGTATTTTTAATTCCGCTTAGCTGGAATCAGAGTTCAAGCCCATATTTACTCACTGAAACAAAATGGCATTGTTTTCAGACAGCTTTTGAAAACCTAATGTGAGACATCCACATTTCAGAACTTTATCTGCATTTGGCTGCCAGCTCTTCTACAAATTCAGGCACCGTTTTTGGAAGCGTGCAAACAAAGGCTTGCTTCAGCTTTTCCATCTAACAAGAAAGCATTTTGAATCAGCACTGTATGTTTCCCTGAGAACATGCATTTTCTTTTCAGAAATATCCGAGAAGTTCACAACGCTTCTTCAGAAAGCGATCCCACAACCAAAGCTCTCCCACTGCCTTTGGCAGTACCTTCTTCCACTTTGTGTGTTTGTGAGTCCGTGCCCAACCCGTGCATGCTGCGAATTCTGTGGGCATGTGCTGCAGTTCAAAGAAAGCTGAATGCTCGGCTAAGATACTGTCGTGTCTGGGAGTCCAAGGATGAAATGCTCAGTGTGTTTCTTTCTTTTTAGTCAGTAGAGCCTCCCGAACTAAAATACGAACCTGTAACTATAGGAGCAGGATCTGTCGAAGCATCTGCTCCTGAAAAAGAAACAGTACCTGCCAATATTCCTACTGCCATCAAATACCAGGATGATAATTCTTTAGCACATCCAAATGTAAGTGTGTTGATATTTTTCTTTTAGTACAACATGGCCCATTGAATGTGGCCAGGTTCACATGCCATGCCATGTTGCTCATCAATTAGTCTGTGGTCTGAAGAGTATTTACCAAGGGGCCACTCACTGGCTCAGAACAGATTACTTTCCTTGCATAATCCAACAGAGAAGATTTACAAACAAGGAGCTTCCTTTGGCTAAAAGATGAATGGATACAAGTGAAACATGTTTGTTTTGTATTTTCACTTGCATTTTAGCTGTTTTTTTTTTAAGAATTAGGAAGTTAAAAATGGTTTGCCATAATTAAGCTAATGCAAATTCCAAATAATGGATATGGCTAACGACAGTGCGAGACCACCAACAAACTCACTATTTTAGGGGAAGATTGAAGTTAGACCATGTTGGCTTTCAAAACATTGAAGTCTCAACCTTGACTTCTGTATTTATGTCAGTATTTTAACACCTGTGTGTAGCTGGGCTTCTTTTCTTAGCACTGATGTTTCATTACGTATTTCAACACATTATAACAAATTGAAGTTGTGCATACTTTTGTTCTTCTCCCCTTCATCTCTCAGCTGTTTATTGAGAAGGCAGAAGCAGAAGAGAAGTGGTTCCAGAGGCTGATTGCTCTGCGGCAGGAAAGGCTGATGGGCAGTCCGGTGGCCTGAGCAAACTGCTGCAACCATCGTGTATGAGTTCTCTGTGAGCGCTGTGAAATCCCATCGTTAAATTGTTTTATTTTTCTCTTTTGAGAGGATTTTAATAGTCAGTAGGAGTTGTACAGAGAATAAATATTTCATCTGAATACACAAGAATGTTCCATCCTGTGTTTTTTCCCTAGCTCATTGCTGTGTTACTTGGGTTGCTGAGAATGGAAGGCTATGATAGCGGTGTAATTTGCTTTTTTTTAATACTGGATTCCCCTTGGGTGCAGACTTGACAGCCCAAGGAGACGTAATTTTATACTTCCCAATCCCCCCAAAATATATAACCATGTAGCAGTTTAAAGATAAATGAAAAAAAATAAGACTGTCAAAGAAAGTTCAGATTTACCAATGCTCAGACAGTTGGAGTACAAATGATACCACCCTGGGCCATTAGATCTTTTGCAGCTGAAGAAGGATTCAGGGCAAATTATATTGCTGTTATCTCTTCTTCCTTCCACTCAGCGTTACGGGAGCAGTGTTTGAATCCTGAACATCTGTGGGCAGTCTCATTGCCAAAGGGCCTCCTGAATTGATGCTCTTGCCCGCCTGCCTTTCACCTCCTACCTCGCTTTTGGTGGTCTTGAGCAGAAAGAAATGCTGTTTCAAATTTTCCTGAGTTTCTACCCACTGCTGTCAGCATCTTGGAGTTTATTTAAGGAAAAACGATGTTATTCTTTTAAATAAACATGTTACATTTTCAGCAGTTTTCAATAGCTGTATTTCCTATGCAATTTTAAGCATATTAAAATGATTGATAAGCAGTAAAAGACAGTTTTCTCTGCATTCTTAATGGGAAATAATATAAAGATTGTGTCTATTGTTGCAGACCTTTGTCAAAAAGAATAACGGCATGCAGAGAGGCTGTTCTCAGTGTCTGAATTTTCCATTTGTCCAGTGTGTCTTTAAAATAACGAAAGATTAGTCAAATTTGACTGTACCAAATAAGTATATTTACAAAAAAAAATCTGTCCATCATCTAACTAAATACAAGAGATAAATAAAATATGAATGTATTTATTTAGAGGTCTAGCAGATCTGTGAAAAAACTATTATATTGGTAGGAGACTAAAATAAGCCTGCAACTTCTGGACATAAATATCTCATGGGAAATTATCTACATCAGCTCTTCTTTCTGAATGAAGAAATTAATAAGGTTTGTGTTTGTTTGTTTGTTTGTTTTTAAGTTTACTATTCCTTATTGGAGGGAGGAAGATTCTAGAAATGTACTTCGATCATCTTGTTTTTGTTTAGATCATTGATGTAATGGGAAAATGTGTTAAATTTGCATTTAACACATTTTCAATTTTTCATTATGAACAGTGTGGGTTTTACTTGGTCCCACGTTAAAAGGGTTTTCTGTCTGCAAGAAAAATTGGGGGAAAAAAAGTTTCCCTTGTTTCATTTCAGCATTTTCAAGTAGCAAATATTTGTTATTGTCCTTTATTCTAATCACCTGCTGTGTGTCTTTTATAGTAAATAAAAATAGTTTGATCTCCATAGAAGGTACAGGATTAAATTCCTCTTTACCACAGATTATTTCCAGTAATTCTGGTATTTTTATTTGATGCAAAATCGTTCTTATTTCATTTGCATCCTCTATAGGTTATTAAGAAAACTGTACAAAGCAGTCTAAGTGAGCAAGGCTTAGTGGGAGTAATGGGGGCTAGCTTCTAATCAGTCAATAACTATGTTTGTCCAGCAGGTCCATAATGAAGGAGAATTGTGAGCAAGATCTGGAAGGAAAAAGTGTTTAGATCCTCTGAGATGAGAAGAAAGGTTGAAGATAAAGTCCTGTACTGAGGTATGCCAAACATAATTTGGATGCTGAACGAGTCACTGTCAAGATGATTTCTATCACCTTCTGCCCCTGTCCCAACTCCTGTCTTGAACATTCGTTTTGCATACTTGACGTTTATGAAGTTGTTGGTGCTGGGAGAAGGGCTTGGCAGGACTGGGTTTTAAACTTGATGTCGTCTGTTACAAATTAGCACGTGTCCTATCCTTGTTAGGAACCTGCAAATTCATACAACACAGATGTTTAAAGCTGTCTAAACCAAGTCTGTGGCACTCAAGTGTGTGATTAATGAAGGTAAGATTTCACTTGCAGTTTATTATCAATCTTAGCAATGCCAGGTGTTGTATCTTGCAAGTGAGTTTGAATCATACCATGGATTCCCTTGTTGCATACAGTGAAGCAGGATGTTCCAACACTGACCCCTGTGATGTCAGTGCCCTCCTGCAGGATTTGTTTGCAGTGAGTGTTGGTGCTTTTCAAAGCTGAGTCCTACCAAAGAAGAGGTGCTGGATCAGCACTCTGCCCTCAGAACCTGCTGTTGCTGATTTTACAGCTTAAACTTTCAGCAAAAATAGGAGCTGTTCCACTGAGTTTGCCCCTGTAAAGTAAAGGTTGTATAAGGCCAGTCTGTAGGGTTATAAGTGTAACTGTTTACTACAGCACTCTTGATTCAAGTTGTGTAAACTCTCTGTTTCCTTATTTTGCTTTTACTTGAATAGCATCCTGTGATAAATTATTCATTTTCCTGTCAAAGCTAGACAAGATATTTGAGCATCAGAAATGAAGTATGGAAGGGGGCAGCAACATTGCAAGTAAACTCGATTCTATACGCAGTGTTGCAGGACTAAATATAATTTTGAAAAACCTACTGCTTAAAATTACTTTACAAGCTTTGGACGTATTTTCAAAGGGTTGTGTCCAAATACATGTGCACTCCATAAGCTCCACATGTGGGGCATTTTTGCTTGAGGAAAACATAAATGTATTACCTAATGGGATAGCCAGATACAGTTTTTATTAAGTGTGTCATAACACAGACATGAAAGTCATCTTAATGTGCACAGATTAATCACCATGGTCCTGGAAAAATGCAGTGCTGTCTTTCAATCCACGTGTTTCCTGAGCCAGAGAAAAAAATCATACCTTCCTACAATAATCCTGCTTTCTTAGCGTCTTTGCTTCTGAGGTTTTCAGTGTGAACCATTGCAATTTATGACTCTTACCTATTAAGACTGTATTTCTTCTTGCCATATTTTCCACTTTATTCCATCCTCCTGGTGAACGTGAATGGATTCCTGATTAGAAAGGGAAAGAAGTGGTTGTTAGCTACCCAACCAAACCTGGGACTGCTGGGTGCATTGTGTCCTTAGAGACATCTGTGCTAAGGTTTTGTCGTTCAGGACTTGTGGCAGTGTGTCTCAGATACAGTTGGTTGCAACACAAGGTTCCTCATAATACCAAGCTACCTTAAATCTGACTTAGACAAATCATGTGTAGGAGTGAAAAGATAATGCTGTAACTTGATCTATTCCGACTTCTGGTAGTCAGCAAAGACCTCTACCCCTAGAAATTACATTAGCAAACTCATTTCACTTAGCCTGCCGAACAGCCACCATCAATTAAAATCAAGCCAGGCTGATTTTGATTTGATAACTTTCAGGTAAAATGTTCACTAGCCCTTGAGTCATCTGGCATGTCCACAACTATTTATATTTTTTAAAATTATGATAATTGCTTGAAAATCAGCTGTGTTTACTTTTAAATTGTGATTACAATGTTTTAGAAAGATTTTTGTAGCTCTGACAACACTGCTGGCTAGGAGATCAAATTTTGCTCCTTCTGCTTAAACCTCTCAGATATGAACAGGACTGAGTGGTCCTGAAGGCCATTTTTCCATCAGTAACCCAAAACCAACCTTCCCGATGATCACAGTTTTCCATTTGTCATGTTACCAGAAGGAAGTTATTTTTAGCAGAGATCCTTGAACTCTATAAACCTGTTTTAGAAGAGATCAGCTCGAACCCATGACTTAATCCACCTATGCCACAAGGCTGCAGTGACTTCAAATTGTAGCAGTAATAATAAGCAATGCTATAAGTAACAGTGCGCCAGAATTTAAGCTATTCACCATTTGTAATTTTGACTTAGTGCTTCATTTGCTTTATTTATTCCTGATTGTTCCCTGCCCTCTTTGTCTTACTCCTTTGCTGAGACCTAGAGGAAAAAAAAATAGACGTGGCTGGGCCAGATTGTATGACACTGGGAGCAAGACTTAGGCTCTGAGTCACTCTGGAATTGCCACTCCAGGACAAGATGTACCATGATACTTCACTCCTTCTGGATGGAAACAGGAGTTGAAGCTCAGCCCAGAGAGGGGCAGAGGGAGTTCAGCTCCCCACAGTAGCACAGAGCTGCATTTCACTGCTAGCTGGGCTCCCACCCAGCAAGGTGTGCGCTTTGCGAGCTGAAAATTATTTTTCGAATGTGATTTAAACCCAGGTAAAAATGAAAATCACTGCTTGGCTATTGGTTTTGCTTCTTTGGAAATGCAGTATGGATTAGGACTGCATGGCATAGTCTCGCATTGGTGACATGAGGAGCATCTCAGCCCTAGGGCACGTTTTGGAGTGCAGTATTCTGAAAATGCTGCAGCTTGAAGGTGCTTTTCTCATGCTTTTGAGCTGCTGCTATGAGAGCCTCATTCCCACTAGATGTCTCTGCAGCCCTGAGCAGCTGTCGCACGACCCACGGTGGCAGTGTAAATAAGATGCATGTGGCCATATAAATAAGAATATGCAAACTACTTTTTGCCTTTTTGTTTTCTACCTGCAGCTGCAGTTAGGGTAACCAGACACAGCAGTTTGCCTCATCACTTGCTGGTGCCTTAGAATCTAAATCTTCTGTATTTTCTGAATTCCCTGGATCACCATCCAGGAAGAAGCAGTGTATTCACCCCATCCCTTGCCAGCACGAAGCACTGACCTGGGCCGGGCAGTGAGCACTGCTGGAGGCACAGCATGGCTGTCCCCATCCTCTGGGCTGCCACTGCTCACATCTGCTGCCTGCAGCGGCTGCGTCCCCTCATTGCAGACCTGAAGGGAAGACATAAACAAGTTTCATAATTGTTATTAGTAGAAACTGAACACAGCTAATATTTGTAAAAATGTCAAATGTGTTTTTGGATACCTTTTTGGTGAATTTCAGAGTGTTTTTCTGTAGGCTGTAGGCGTATTATTTCAGTATTCATACCAGTTACAGAGCAGGGTGACTGTGAATTGATGATACATTTAAATAAAATATTAATGTAAATGTTATTACATGTCTACTGCTAGTTGCTTGTAGTAGAATGATGCTTTTATCTGACACTTACCAACAATTTATAACAAACTGCCTTTGCAAAATACTCTGCATCAGGCTGACGTTAGGGATGGAATGCAATCAGTTTTTAACAACGCTATCAAAAGGCTTCCACTAAAAATACACTCCAGCCTCTGGAAATGGCAGTGCATCTTTAAGGCCACCCATAAAAGGACTTAACAGTAAAAATGTAAGAAGTCAGGATTCCTCATTTATGCCAATACATTTTAAATTTAAATAGTAACTGCTGATCCTTACAAAACGGACGGGGGTTGAGCTCTGATTGTCTGAGCCCTCTCAAATTACCTTCAACCTTGCTTCTGACATTGCTGGGCAGTGCAGGGCAGGCTGCAGCACAGAACAGATCCGAGCCCCAAGTGATCTGCTGCCAGGCTTTTTCCAAAATAGTTCAGAAAAAGGACCTATTTTTAATATACTCTGATGGTTCTCAATAGCTAGAAAAGCAGAACTAACACTTCATGGAAGTTAGGGGCTGCAGCAAATGTAATTAAGTAGCAATGAAAGCTGCCATTCTTTCTTCAGAACTGATTAAAACCCTTCCTCGCTATTAAAATTGACAATTAGTACTTGTGTTACTTGTGAAGGCAGTCGTGCACTGTGATCATTTCTGAACTGGATTAACTTGATGTTGTGATTACGTGCATTTAATAGCCTTGTTTTCTACGGGACTTATTTAAATATGGCTTTAATATTCTCTGCTCAAGGAGCAGGACTTGTTTTTAGTTTTGGAGACCAACAGCCTAAGGCAAGCAAGATCTTCTGAATTAGTTCAATTATGTGAACAAACATGGTATTGCCTGAGCTGTGGTCACAGATTTTAGATGGTGGAAAAATGGGGCTCCACGTGGTGCAGACGGCCTGAAGCTGGAAGGAAGGAGCTTGGTTTGCAGATTCCTGTGGAGATTGGCTCTAACAGCACTAGGTAACTGAAGTCACTCCTACCTAGCTGATTTACAGCCCCTGGGGGTGTGACGCTACACATTTCGCACTTCTCTTTCCTCGATCTTACAGCCTGGTGGCTGAATTCTCGGCTCGGTTTTGCCCCAAGAGTATCATAGAACCATAGAATCATTCAGGTTGGGAAAGCCCTTCAGGATCCCCAGGCCCAGCCCACCCCCACCATGCCCACTGACCACATCCCTCAGCACCACACCTGCATGGTTCTCAAACACCTCCAGGGATGGCTGCTGCGATTTAGTAAATCTATCACCATATGGAAGACTGCTCAAGTTCAGCATCACCAACACCTGTTTTTCGGTTGTTTGGCCATTGAGAATTACAAAATGAGATAGCTGCAATGTACTGAAGTAGCTCAGGAATGAAATTCCCTCTGTACTTTGAAACTTTAACACGTGCTGTCAAAGTTCTCGTAATTCAGCAGTTACTGTGTATGATGGCCATGGAAACTATTTAAAACAAGGATTGTTTTTGAACCAAATCCTGAAATCAGTGATAAACATTCATGGAGACCAGGCAGGTATTTGGGGGGTGTTTGTTCATTAAAAAAAAAAAAAGGGGGGGAGGGAGGGGGGGGAAGAGAATATATTTTATATGCTTCAGTTTTCACTCTGGTAAACAAAAACAACAACAGAAGAACAGGACACAAAATTAGGGCTAATTAGGACAAATGCAGTTTCACTGAATGAGAAATTGAACTTAGGAATTCATCGCTACAAGATGTAATTAAAGTCAAAAGCTCAGAAACTCAGCTGGGCTCATTGTTACATAGATGATGGAATAAATAACACCAAACTACTTCTAAAAAGAAACAAAAACTTATCCTGCAGTCTGGAAATAACTCTGTATGGCAATGATGAGCAAGTGCAAGGGCAGGCTGTGCCCCACACAGCTGCTGTGCACTTTCTAGTGGTTTCTTATGAAACATCCAGACACAAGAAGTCGTAAATAAGACACTGGACACCACAGAGACTTCAGGGTAACCCAATCTGGCAATTCGTGCAGTTCTTACACTGATATTTTATAAACAGCTATCAAATAAGTCAAGGAAATCAAAGATTGATTTTGAAGAGGAAGCAGATCTCTCACATTTCTCTGAATCTAACAGAATGAGTTTCACCATTTCCTTCAGCTGTCTTAAAGTCACACAAAAATCCCATCCTTTTACGCTGCTGAAGCCTGACAGGTATGGAAGGCCTCCATTCTACCTGACACAACACGAGGATCTCTCTTGCAGTCTAAATGATACTTGCTGCCCAGACAACAGCGCACAAGCATTACTTATTAGCTCATGCATTATTGATAGTCCTCTAATTTGTGTGCGATGGGAGGAAGTTGGTCTGCAGTAAGTTATAAATGGAAGGCCATCAACAACTTGCAGGAGTCAGTGATGGTCCTATACATAGCACAGCCCCACACAGCTCAGTTGGTGCCACAAAACGTGTGTCTTACCCAGCAGCAGTTCAGGAACAGAGCAAGCAGTGGGTTTCCACAACAGGAAAGTACTTTACAACTATGTAAAGTCCTTGTACAAAAACAGGGGCTGATGACTACATGGATAGAGAGTCAAGTATTTCTGTATTTCCCACTAATTGCACACGTAGTTTAGTGTACTTTACATAACTCTGCAATTCTAAATAAGTTGATCACAATCAGGATCTTTTTTTCAGCCTCGCTATAATTGATTTTACTCTGGATGGAAGAGAAAGCAGAAGCCAAAGTGAAACAGCTGCAGAAAGAGCCACGCAGGATGAGCAGCCAAGACAAGCAGGAGTGTTAGTGGGAAATGTTTGGGGCAGGAACCTAAACAAATACCTATGGAACTGAGAGCGAACAGAGAATTACAAATACCAACTCAACGTCACGATGGCAAAATGACCTTTTGTTCTAGATGAATATGTTCAACAAAGCTCTGAAGTTTGAATCAGATTTAAATAGTCATATCACCAAAATGAATAAGAATTAAGAAGGTAAATTAATTCCTAAGGGAAATCACTGTAGATCTCATTAGCTCAGGAACAAGATACCTTAAAACTTTTAATTAAAGATAATATTTACAGCAAATGAATAAGAGTTGGCAGGTTTCAGCAGAAACCATAATCTCATTTATGCAAAGTTTTCTTATATTAAGGCAGACATCATTAATCTCATTGGAGATGCCCTCCAGACTGACAGTGCTGTAGCACTGAGGTGATTTCTTACAGAAGTCTTTTTATCTACACAAAAGAAATCTAACTCAAGCAGACACAAACCGTAAGAAGGCCTGAGCAATTAGAGGTATCACTCTGTGCAAATAGAGTACTGACTTTATCGTGTTAGTGAGCCTCTCATAATGAGCTCACTTCTAACAGGGCCCATCTTCCTACCAGCAGCCAAAAAATTAACAATAACTGGAACTCATTTTGCTTAGTTATCTGCACAGTAATCCGTCTCTGGGGCTGCTCTGACTCTGAGAACGAAATCTCGTCTCCTGCAGTCTGGACTCCATAGAAAGTTAAGTGACAAAGTGCAGATGATACGATGTGCTCTCAGCAGCTGTTGGAAGGCTCCATATTGCCTCTTTGTCACTACACAGAAGTAATGGGTTTGCTATTACAAGGCAGAATTCATACAAAGGCTACACCGCATACACTGAGCGTGCAGTCTGGGTTGCACCGTGCTCAGAAACAGCAGTAAGTGCTGGCAAAATATATATATATATTTGGTTAGGTTTTGGTGGCAAACTGCAAACAAGTTAGCCACGCGCTAGTCATGTTCATGCAAACTTGCCTTGCTGGTTTGGAGTATGTCATAAATACTCAACGTAGCACAGCGTGTCATGGATACTAATGAATATTATATTATGAACTGCATTACAGGCGTGGAACTGAGCAGGTTGCCCAAGGAGGCTGTGGATGCCCCATCCCTGCAGGCATTCAAGGCCAGGCTGGATGTGGCTCTGGGCAACCTGGTCTGCTGGTTGGTGACCCTGCACATAGCAGGGGGTTGGGACTGGATGAGCGTTGTGCTCCTTTGCAACCCAGGACATTCTGCGATTCTGTGACATGTATCTTACAAACTGCAATAATATGAAATGCACCGAACTGATCCAGGGCAGCTCTCAATTAATCAAAATATACCGACAAGTGATCAGTGGACGAACTCTCCAGGACCTGGTCTGCGCAGGTCGAGTTCCCGGTCCGAATACCATCTCACCTCACAGGCGTTTCAAAGAGCTTTGCAGCCCGCGGGCCGGAGCTCACCTGCTGAGGAGATTCTCACAGCACTGCCGGCTCGCTTCGCCCGTCCTTTGTGCCGGTTTTTCTCTCAGAGCCCCGCGCTGCGCGGAGCGCTGTGTGAAGGCCGTGACGTCACCGCCCCCTCTGGGCGCCAACCGCCCCCTCAGGGCGCCGTCCAACGGCCCCGACGGGCGGCTCTCGGCCCGTCTCGGCCTCAGTCGCTCTCGGTGCCGTGCGTTATTCGTGGCTTCCGTTAACGCCACGCTTTTACCAGGGATCGCCGCTCTCCGCGCGGCAAGCCGAGCCCCGCGTTCAGAGGAACGCAGGGACTTTATTTTACTGCCATCTAGTGGAAAAAAAAGTAAAACTATTCCTAAGGCGCCGAGCTTCGGGCCCCCTCCCGCTCGCCGGGCACCCCGGGCTCCCGCAGCCCTGCTCTGGAGGCAACGCCGCCCGCCCCGAGGCGCCGCTCCGCGCGCTCCCGCCGCCCTCAGCCCCCGAACCTTCCCGCGCGCAAGCAGACGTTGCCAAGGCAGCGGTAGCCCCGCCCCGCCGCCCCGTCGCGACCAATAGCGGCGCTGGGAGGCGTCACGTGGGCGAGAGGGCGCCGCCGTGAGGGGCCGGCGGGGCGGTGGGCGCTCACAGGGCGCGGGGCCGCAGCCATGTTCGGGGCTCTGGGGCGCTGCTTCGAGGAGGATCCGTTCTTCCGGTGAGTGGGGGGCCGCGGCGGGCTCCGCATTGCGGGTCGCCCGTCCGGTGGGTCTCTGAGGGTCGCGCTGCGGGAGGCGGACGGGCGTGCGGGGCGCGGTTGGCGACAGTGGGGTTGAAGGCCGAAGCGATGCTCGGGCGGTGCTGTCAGCCTGAGGAACTTCGTGGTAATGAGACTTGGCATCTGCTGAGGAGAAGCCGTCTGCTCCTGGGGTCTGAATGTCGTGGGGGTTGATCTTTGTGTTTTATTTTTGAACGTAGGCTCGTTAAACACGGGCAGCCGTGCTGGGTGTTCTCGGTTTCCTGGGCTCTTTAAGATATCTGTATTTAACCACGGGCTGTTCCTCAGATCCTGTTGTCAGTGCGCGTGTGAAAGGCAATTCCAGGTGTTGTTGTGGTAAAATAAACCTATGTGAGGTGTGTTACTGCCAGAAACCTGCCTGGTCTGCACATGAGGGGAGTGAAAATGGGATGTGAGAACTCAGAAGAACACAAATTATTACGTATATTTATATATGAAGCCATTTCAGTGTATGGGGCTTCCTACATGGAGCTTAATCACAAGGAAAGCTCAGGATAACGTGGGTGGGTGGACAAGGAAGGGTAACACAGGAGCCCTGTGATGTGGGTTTGTTGACTGCATCCCATAGTTACGGGGTGTCTGAGCTGAGGCTGTGCCCCTTGGAGGCTGTGCCTCTTAAAGGGAACCAGCTCGGCTGCAGCTGCAGCACCTTCCTGGCACTGGGCAAGATGGTTACTACACAAATATGCAGCTAGAGCAACTCATACCAGGATACGCTGCTAAAGACTGTGCAGATCCTCTGATTGAAATGGGAATAACGATGGAAACTGTCTCGTTTGTAGCAATTTGCAGTGTGCTTTTGTGATCCTCTGAAACAATAATTGCCTTCTTGTTTATTCAATTCCATCATTTTATTGTTTTAAACCTCCTGATGAGGGCTAAAATTGGAGGAAAATAGATGGCAGGAGATTGGGGAAGGGAGTGTGTGAGAAAGAGATGAGAGGTTGATATTGAGATTCATTTCCTTGGCACTGTTGTCGTTGATCTGCTTTGCATATAGTTAAGGAAATGAGTTTATTACCTCAGATAAGATGAGCTTCCAAGGTAGTGTAATAATAGGCTTCTGCTGCCTCACAAGGAGAGGTTTTGACTGCTGATCTGGAAATAGCGTCTGAGAGGGAACATCTCCATCTGGAGCAGCTGTCCTGGAAGTGCCCACAAGGCCCAGCAGGGCTGTGCCTGATGGCTCAGACAGGTGCAGGAGCTGCAGCTCTCCTGCCAAGTGGGTTTAAGTGTATTTCACTTACCAATGCACAGCCTTTGTCTTATTGCTCCAGGCTCCGTCTTTGGGGTTGTTCTGCAACTTCAGTCCTGTTTACCACCCTAATTAAAACAAAACCAAAAAGTATTGAATGCAAAGCCCGGTTTTCAAAAATCCCAAAGTGAATTTATTGCTTTAGGATACTGAATTTCAGCCAAATGGGAGCATACGCTGATGTAAGAAGCAGCACTTGTGCTTTTATTATGGCACCCTTCAGCTGAAACGTGGATCCTTAAACATGGGTCACTGAAGAACTTAGCCAGAGAAATGGAGAGATGCTCACTAGCACATGTGCTAGCAGCATCCACTGTCACATTTTTAATATGTATTTCTTCATATCAGCATGCTTATTTGAGACATCAGTGCCCTCAGAGGCTCTGCTTTTGGTTTCCTGTGTTGATCCCTTCAGACACCTGAATGCCAAGTGAAGGTCAGGTGATATCTGTACTAGACAAAAGTGCAGGTTCTGTTACTGCAGTCGTGCAATGACAAATGTACCAATTAGTTCTGTTCTGCACTTAATTGGGAAGATAAATTTATGGTGTTTAACATGTGAAGGTTACAGATTCAGCATGTGAAATCCTTACAGAACTGATTTCCTTTTCCACCATCGCTTTTATAATGTGATAGTGCAAAGTATGCAGAAGTCACGTCTGTCTCATCAGAAGTATCTTTTATTTCCCCCTAAAAAATTCAGATTGAATACAAGGTGACCAGTGGTAACTAAACAAGGTTACTCTATAGCTGTTGCTGTTGTAGAACATGATTGGAATAAAGGATTGAAGATCTTATAACCCTAGCAGAGGATACTAAAAAGACTTTGCCTTTTTTTTTTTCTTTTTCTGATATATAGATTTTATAAGGGTGTCATACTCCTTTTGTAGTTATGGTTTGAGTTTGGGTCATCAATGACATCAAGAGCATACATTTAATCCTTTTAGAAGCTTTGGCTTTCAGGGAGATTCTCTGCTGACTTAGCATTGGTTTTGCCCAACTTCTGTGTGCTCAGTACTGCTGCTTTGGAAGCTTTACAACACTGAGCCTTCTTACAGCTGGCTCCAGAACGTCCCTAGGGAGATGGGTGCTCAGTTCCTAAAACAGTTGCTGCACAGTTTGTATCCTACTTCCTTGTCTGTGGTGGTAAGGAGCTGTGCTGCTAAACTGCTTCACAGAACTTTCCTTGAAAGGTACGAAAAACAAAAGCAAAAATCCCTGAGTTTGGATGCATTTATGAGTGTAGCAATGTGTGTAGTAGAAGGTGAATGGCCAAGAGACCAGAGAACATGAAGTAAGACAAAAAGAATTTCAGAACGTATGAAGTGTGACTGGTAGGTGACACATTATTATGTGTTATGCACACTAAAAGCAACAGATTTTTTTTTTTTAATCTAAATAAAGCCCATGGAGTCTTATTTTTCTTGTGTTGTAGGTAATTGTGTGACCTACTTCTGAACTGGGACAGGATGGGGAGAAATCCTATGTTTAAGCTATTGATAGAATACAATTCATCCATCTTTGTCCTGGTAACCACACCTATCTCAAGTTTGTTGTGTGAGACTGTGTGGAAATATGCCTATGCTGTGATAGGGCCTGCGTGCTTCCCTCATCTTGGGCTGTGCAGTGACCTGTTTGCATCTGTTCTTCATCCTGTGAACAGCAAACTCGCTGTATGCGAGCTGCTTATCGCATTGGGATTGAAGTTAAAGCTGGCAGTCATGTGAGTGGGGTAGATTAGGGTCTACTTATGGCAGTGGAAAAACTGCTCTTGTGGAACTGTAACAGTCTGCCTGCACTAGAGTGAACTAAATGCACAGCTTAAAGGGATATTGTTGGATTAAGAATCTTGTTCGAAAATTAATTAGCTTTGCATTTCTAACTGAATCTGTTAATGCTTTTTTTTTTTTTTTTTTTTTTTTTTTTTTTAACTTAAAGGGAAAAATTAAATTAGATGCTGTAGTAAGAGGAGACTGTAAAGGGCAAAGATATCAGAGTTGCCAGGAGGAGATGTGTGTGGGATGGGAGATGAGAGGTGGGCAACAGGAAAGCAGCTTCAGGAGCTGATGGGTACTATGGAGCTGGAGGAACAGCCTGGAACTTTCCTTTGTGGAGGCAGCGATGTCACAGCAAAGTCCTGGGGAGAAGGAAGGCGTGAGACATCTGGGAAATGGCAGGAAATTGGTAGGAAGGGAGATGAGGTGCTACAAAGTCTAAGTAAACATAGCTGGGAAGTGACTGGTGATGTTAATAAAGAGGCTTTCAGTGGAGCAACAAAGGGGAAAATTAGGCTGGATATGAAGGGAGGAAATGAAATGTTTTCTATATGAAGTAGTCATTTCTAGTGTTTGGGCCAGAGGCAGCAGTGCAATTCATTTAACATCGTAAGTCATAAGATCTTATGCTTTACTCCTTTTCTGGCCTCTGTTTGAACTTTCTAGTTCTACGACAAATTAAAGAAAGCAAAGAATTAAGACATTGCTAGTGTTGCTCTCTTATTACTTACCTGCATGCCAAGCCAAGCATTGGAATTACTGGTGGGGTTCTGTGGATTTTTGGAGATGGATGTTGAGTGGTTAGAAAGCAGAGAGGAATGGGGAGACTAACAGGAAAGCTAGGAGGTGGTAAGAATTCTTCCAGGGTGGTGAGAAGGGATGTGAGAATGTAATTTGTGAAGGTGGAGGAATGGGAGGGCAAAAAGGAGCAATGGTGGGGAATTAAAATAAAGGTGATGGAATTGGCTTGAATTTAGAGCACTGTCTATGTTTTTAAGGACGTGGGCCAGGGAGGATGGAAAGTGGTATTCTTTTACCTCCAATCCCTGATATTTAAATATTAAAAAGTGCTAAAGTATAGGTTTGGTTCTGTAGCTCTTGGCAAATAGAAAGCCAAACGTGGCTGCCAGTGATGGAATACTTAGAACAGCTGAGGAAAGAAAAAATGCAGGGTGGACAGACAGTCAGGAACGCAGGAGAACAAGGCAGGCATCTGAGAAGAAAGAGCTAAACCACTCAACCAGGGAGGTGGGAAGGAGGAGCAGAAGGGTAAAAATTTCAGCACAGTTGGGTTCCATTGAAATAAAGGATATAGATAGAACCATATAGAATGATTTTAAAAAATAGATTTAAGAGTTTCAGAGCTATTTTACATCAGTTGGAATAAACCCCCCTAACTGTGCGTGTGGAATGTCTCTTTCAGCGACCCTTTTGCCGCACACCATGAATACATGCGGCAGATGATGAGAAGCTTTTCTGATCCTTTTGGCCGAGATCCATTTCTCAGTATAACAGATGGCAGGGAGAGAACTGCGGATCGAAGAGCACGCCAGGATTCTCAGGTTGCTCTGAGAGGAAATCGCAGAGTAAGTCATTTCTTGATCTCTAAGCACTGCTACGCACAATTTACATTTACTGGTAATAGAGCTGGCTTCATGTTCCCATTCCTACTGAATTGGTCCAGTGGAAACGGAGCCTGGCTCAACTGCAATGGCCTTGGTCAGCTTGTTTCGTAACAGTGAAATGTGAATCCCTCTCTTTATTCCTTAATGGCTCACTGTTTAAGAGTTTGTTGCTTAACACCGACAAACACCTTGTGCTTTTAGTTCTAACAGAAACAAATGTTCGTGTTGTTAAACATTGAATATATAGTATTTAATGGAATGAACAAGAAGTACAAATATTTATCAAATGTCTATTAAAACAAACATTATTAAATATTGCTACTGCAGGAAGGCTTTAAAAGTGTCTGAAGGCAGAGCCTTGTCTGGACATTGTTAAAAGTGGATTGAAGGAAAACATGGTGTTTCAGCCACTTGGTGTAGTACCTACACAGGTACTGTAAGCTCTGTTTCAGTTTCTTTGGCTGAACACGAAGATAAGGCTTCGTGTTCTGTATCTGGTCTAATTCTTAATAAGTTTTCTCTAGATATGCAGCTATACTAATTAAAGAGTAGGGCCATTTCATGGAACCTAGTATTTCTTTAAGCTACCATCTGCAAATGAGAAGTTGGTAACAATCTGTTTTACATAAGGTACCTTTACAACAGGCTGGACATACAAGACAAGTACAGCTTTTACTTCTGCAGCTAAATTTTATCTGTATTTAGAAAGGATGTACATCTGTTGGTTCCTTTCCTTCCACCAGGTTAAATACTTTGCTTTTGAACAGTCTCTCGCTATAATGTAAAGCACTTGATTCCAAAAAACAGTTGGAAGACAAAACATTAGAGGGAGTTGTGGAACTGAGCTGGGTTTGGTTGTTGTTATTCAAACCTAGATGTTAAGAGCTCAATAAGCATAACTGGAACACAGAGTGTCGCCTGCGTGTCAAAGGGTAACTGCCAGATTCCTTCCTCTGTGCTCAGATGGGGCCGGTTAGTTTCAAATATAGATGTTGTTGGATCTAATTAGAGTATGATCTCTTTGTCTGCTGAAGCTGGTTCTTAGGCTTTAGTTCAGGAAATGCTGGAAAGCAGCAGGTCTTTTTTCCTTGATATCCTAGTGCAGTTTATGCCTTACTCTTGGCTAAGAAAAAAGGCAAAGAATACTTTTACCTGTGGTTACAGAAGGGAGTTAAAGGTACAAGAGCACTGTGTTTTGATAAGCACAAAAGAATTGCACGTGTTCAAAAATGTTTTCAGTATCTTTTAATGTTCCTCATCTTTCACCTAGGAGGTGTAAGATGTCACAGAAAACTCCATACTGATTACTTGAGCCTTATAGTTGTCAATGAACTGCTTTTACTGGCGTTTCTTCAGAAATGATTCCAACACTTAAGAATGAATAAACTGATTTTTATGTAGGAAAAAATGGATGTCTTTACTGCCATGTAAAGTATGCTTTGTTGCAATTACCCCTATGGATTCCTTCAAGTAAACTGTAGCTGCCAAAAACTGCCTTACAAGGCACATCTCTCATTGTTACAACTTAGCGTGCATCAGTAGCTTTGACTGTATCATTCAAACTTGAAAAGGCTTTTCATTTTGCAGGTTTCCGGTGTTACTACTAAGTCACTTGAAGGGAAAGGGAAGGAGAAGGAAGGGATGTGAGTAGGAGGAGTGGGTGGAATGTCTTAAGAGAGCTTGCCTTGCATTTCTGTGGCAGTCTTAGTTTTAATCAGTGTGATGGGGAACTGCAGTTCAACAGAAGCTTGGTCAGTAGGACATCTCACTGTCATACATAATATTGGGTGACTAACGCTTTTAGTATGTAGTATGTGTTGTAAAATAAAGACTTTGTAAACTTGTTATGCATAATTTTATTTCTGACTATATCCTTTTGTACTCAATACCATCACATTGTTTTCTGTCACTACATAGCAGACAACCACAATCAATAAGGGTTGATAAAGTTATCCAGGGATCAGCTAATTTCTTGCTTCTGTACTTAAAGCTCTGGTAAAGTGTCTTGTACTCCATCTAACCAGATTTTCTTTAGGTAAGCTGTTATGTAACTCTCCAACCTTAGCTTCCTAGAAACACTGATTTGTTTTCCAGCATTTAATTACCCTGTCGTATAGGGTTATTCAATATCAGCTGGCCAAACAGGAACTATTTGTATTTGTTGGTGTATAAATAGATGTAGCTATAAACAACTGCAGAAGAATATAACTTGCTGAAGGGGGGAACGTGTCTTCGGGTGGCTCTACATATGATGATAGATTGACTTAGATCTTCTTTGCAATGACCTTTGAAACTGCTGACAAATTGCACTTCATTTTGTTGTAAGGATGTATGGATATTTTAGAGAAACCCTTTATATTTATATCAATCTCTTAACACACAGAGAGCTCTTGTGAACAGGTCATCTGCATCATTTAGAATTTTAGTGCTTAAAAAATGACCAGCCTTCTGAAATTTAATTACATAAATTTACATGAAGCAGGGCTATTGATTTGTTGTTTTTAATCAACTTCCAGTGATGGGGTTCTATTGCATGAGTAGAATGAAGTGTTTCCAGAGAAGTGGGTGACATCTGAATTGCTGTACCTTATCTGAAATAATTTCAGCACTCAGGTTGTTATGTCATACAAGCCCCCTCCACTTCTAGCTTTAAGGTCTTCCAGTGCCTATATATGAATGTGACTTAGAAAGCATTAGCTGTCATGACAAGTATAAGTCTTAAATATTTTGCTGCTGTATACCCAGGTTAATTGATATTATGTTGTTGTAGCACACTACAAGTTATCAAGGTCCTCTGGAATGACCGTCTTTATTTGATTGGGAGTGTTTTAATATCACATGCTGTATATGATGGTGCAGTAGGTATTTCTGCTTTGTCCCATGGTAGATACAATAACTAAAAGATGTAAATCCTGTTTAATTTTTTTCTAGGCAACAAGCTATTCCCTCATGCCCTTTTCAGGCTTTGGTAGAATGGTTAGTATCCCAGGAGAAACAATTTGTGTAGCTTTTGCTAAAACGTGTACTGTCTGCATAACTAAAGCATGGACAAAGGCTAGTTTTGGTGTGCGTGCAACCTACTGTTGTTGGTACTGGGTATTTATTTATTGCAGATCTTCAATGTTTAAATATATAATTATTTAAATGAGCAGTTCGACTCTAATGATACACGTATCCAGTAGTTGGAG
Source organism: Phasianus colchicus (assembly GCF_987193195.1). Lineage (NCBI taxonomy): Eukaryota > Metazoa > Chordata > Aves > Galliformes > Phasianidae > Phasianus > Phasianus colchicus. Next base: position 18,843,801 of record NC_143445.1, read on the forward strand.
GAATGCGAGCTTTGTGCCCCTGTAATAAGCATGCTTGCATTTCGTAGCACCTTGTAATGCTAAGGACCTGCTGCGTGCAGCCCTGCAGCCTGCTTTTCCTTCTCAGTTCTGCAGCTTCTTGCTGAAACTGAAAAACCCCTGTGCTGTGTTTGCACCTGATTAGCACGCTCCAACCAGAGCTGCTGGTGTCAGAAAGCAGGCAGCCCAGCAGGGAGCTTGAGCGGCTCCCAAGTGAAAGTTCACAGAAGGAGGGAGAAGGCATGGTGAAAATCATCCCCACCTGCTGTGCTGGAGAGGAGCCCAGAGGACGATGCTCATTTGAGATTGCACTGCTATCTTCCCAGATGGCCACTTAGGATAGTTTACCCTTTCTCTACTTTGTTTTTCTGTCTCTCTCTTTAGTATTTTTAGGCTTGTTTTTCACTAAAGGTAGCTTTCATCTGTACAGTCAGTACATGCCATCAGTTGTAAGCTGTACTAATAAAATTCTGCATGTAAACCTGGCTTAACATTGCTTATGTAAAACTCGATCTTCCGCTTACATAAAAATAACGAATGTTTTATTGGACATATCTATTGCCTTGGGTAATTAAGCTGCCATTAGAATCCCAAGTTATGATTCCCTGGCTTTCCCTGGTTGCCCGTGTATTACTTGAGCAACTACTTTCTTCTGCAAAGGAACAACTGTGTCATCTGAGATGGGTTTGCAGGCTGATTCCATATGCATTAAGGGATTTGCATGACAAAGATAATATGATTTTCAGCAGATATGTAAAGTAGGGAGGGTCATGCATTACTTCTAACTGCAGAAACTAGTCAGGTTAGCGTATAGGTAACAGTAGATCGTGCAAAGTGGCCTCAATATGAGCTTACTCTGACATCTGAGTATTAGAAATCTTTTACTTCTATCTTTCCAGTATCTCCAACTTAACAATCAAGTTCATCGTGCTAGCTTTCAGTTTTTCATTCAAAAAGATTAATTCTGGTTTGTCTATGGCTATGAGTTGCAGACTGTGAAAGCCCTACTGATGTCTTGCTTTGCAGAAAAAATAAATGCATGTCAAAATCTAGACTCAAATTGAAGAATTAGCAAACGCTGTTATAATTTTAACTGTCTTCTTTTAGCAAGATGCAGATTTTGGGGATCCTTTTTTTGCAATGGACAGAATGATGTCAAATATGAGAAACAGCATGCTGGAGATGCAAAGAAAATTTGTAAGTTTATTTCACATTTATTTTAAAACTGTATTGGAGAATGAGAGTTGTTTAAATCATTACTCAAAATCTTGCCAAGGAAAAGATTACAGCTTCATACAACTTGTTACATACTGTACATGGGAGATCTGGTCTTAGAGGTTATCTGTTCACTACTAAACGAAGCTGTGCCAGAGCAAGATTTTGAGCAGTTTGCTACTGCCTGAACTTCTTAGGCCGTGTTCCTGGTGTGGGAAGACCTGTGCCCAGACAATGCCAGGGCAAGAGTGAGGGCCTGTCTGGTGCTGGGGCTGCTCTCAGCAGCCCATAATTGTGGTGCCAGGGCTGAGAGTTAATTTCTCAGAGGGCTATTTGTTTTCTTGTTGATAACTGTAGAACGTAAGAAGTGCATTATCCACAGACTTTAAGTTATTAAAAGAAGTATACGTTGCTTGCAGGATGACCTGTCTGTCCATCCAGATGCACACACCTTCAGCTCCTCCTCTGTGATGACATATTCCAAAGTAGGTGATGAACCTCCCAAAGTTTTCCAAGCTTCAGCTCAGACGCGCACAGCTCCAGGAGGTGTAAGTAGGCTTGAGATGCAGCAGAAAGGTGGTATGTAATTATTGGAGAGCGAGATCTTCTATACCAAACCCCAGGTTTCTCTGCTTATTTCTACCGCAGGCAGTTACTCTTATAATTTAGAAAAATACATGTCTATTTAAATACTGTTCTTCAGTAAAGGCGCTTTATGCTAATGTGCTGCTTTCTTCCTTGTCATTTGTACTTCTCTGAAGTATACATCTTTACAAATGGCAGACCTAGCAGAAGCTGGAAAAATTGAGTGCCTAATTGCTTATTTCTCATGGTGGTCTCCAGTGTATTTCTCTTTGCTATAATTAATTCTCCATTTGTGCATTTAAAAATCTGTCTAAGTAGAAGATAACAAAAGGCAGTCCATTTGTGTAGAGCATGGCCTCAAATCATACCCTTTCCTCAAGTACTTCTAAATGCTTATGTAATGCTTCAGATGAAGATGCCCTTTCATTGACTTCATTGCAGCTGTTCCATCTAATTCTGCTAAGAAATCTGAATTTGAATTTGAACCCTGAAGCGAGGTTCATGAAAGACTATATGTGAGCAGTAAAGGCTGTTGAGCATGTTTGGCTGTGGGATGTGTTCATGCTCAAGCAGACACTCGGTTATCAAAAAGGTTCTAATAATATACTTATGAACACAGTGATAAGTGGTTGCCTGGGTCAACATGCCAACCTAGCAATTAGTTGTCCCTTCGTGCTGAGAGTATTGGCATCAGCTATTATTCATTCTGTTGTCAAGGAGAATGTTGAAGACGTGTCTGTGTGTAGTATATTTAGACTAGACTTTTTTTCCCAGCGGTTAATATCCAGCATGTATGCTGCTTATGGACTTATAGATGTCTTTGTTTAATCTTTGCTGGCAGGAAGAAAATAGACTTGATCTTTGCTGTATTTTCAGCCAATATAAGAAATGAGGCACTTGGAAAAGCATGTAACACCTAACTTTTTCAAAAAAGGAGGAGAAAACTAATATTTTTTTCTTACCACCTTTTTTAATTGTTTTTTTTTTTGAAGGTCATTGATTTGTCTTTTTTTTTTTTTTTTGTATAGGTTAAGGAAACAAGAAAAGCACTTAAGGATTCTGAAAGTGGAGTGGAAAAAATGGCTATTGGTCATCACATTCGTGATCGTGCCCATGTTGTAAAAAAATCAAAGAACAGGAAGACTGGTGATGAAGAAATGAACCAAGAGTTCATCAACTTGGATGAAAGTATGTCCCTTTATGCACTTCTGGTGTGTTTTATACTAAAGTTTCCCATACCAATTTTGAAGTTCTAGCTTGAAAACCAATCCCTTTTCTTAAGTCTCAGAAAGTGCTAAGTCTGCAAATTGGGGTTTTCTTAGTCAATAAAAATCTAATCTGAGGCTGAAGTAACCAGTTAAAATTAACGGTGTGTTATACAAGAAAAGAGTACAAATTATAATATTTACTCATATTTGAAGGTCCCTTAAATGATTTGTGATTTCGAACAAGTATTTCACAGAATGTTACTATTTCCTGTGTATTATGTGGCTATCCTGCTTACACTGGTAATAAAAATCATGTATTTAAGAGATGTAAAAACATATGCCTGTTTTAACCACACAGCACACTGACTTTTTTTTTTTTATTTTAATCTTCTGAATTTAAGCCTACCTGTGACAAGCTTTAGTTGTCTCTTGCAGATACCATTGAGATGGTGGCCTGCAAGTCTTTACAAAACCTGCAAACAAGTCTAAAAGAACACTGTTCAAAACCCTGATTTTCATTTGAATGTTTTTTTTTTCCTGTCCTGTTTGCATCTATTTAAAATGGAACTTTTCCTCTTTTTCAGATGAGGCTCAGTCTTTTGATGAGGAGTGGCAGAAAGAGATTTCCAAGTACAAGCCATCAAGAAGCAGGTGCAATTTAGATGCTCCAAGATATAGCAGCATTCAACACATACATAAGGAAGATGGACTAGGAAGGTAAAAATAGTTTCGCATTATGGAAATGTTAGCAACAGAATAAAAATACAGTTCTGCAGTAACAAGTAATCTGCTTATGAGCAAACAATGCTTAGTGGCAATGCAGGGAGAAATAGCATGTTTCACTCCTGCATTTCTGTGACACTGTAATGAATAATAAGGCAGTATTTTATGAACTCAGCTTTGAAGAAGTCATTTTGACTGTGCAAATTACTTTGTGATGAATAGGCAAAAATGTTGGGAGCGTTTGGTTTTTTTTCCGAGAGATGCATGCCAGTGCTCTTAGCTTAATTACACGTAATGTTAATACTCTCTCCTCTTTGTAATGTAACTAGATTAGTTGTGTTAAGATAAAATGCTTATTGAGGACTAAGTTGATCTGTTCTCCTTGGTAAAAAGGAAGGCACGCTCCTCTCTTCTGAGTTAAATTTCAAATGAGACCTCAAAGTTTGCATAGAGGTGTGCTTTTCATTTCTAAACTCTAGACCCAGCTCTGCATAGCTTGCTATCCACCAAGCTTCAGACTTTTTCCCCCCATCTTTCTGACTTCATTTCAGTAGAAGGTGTAATGCCTTTACCAGGTTGCAGAAGGGAAATACTCCTCTTAGATAAATGACACGGCACGTTTCCTCTGGCACTTCTTCAGTCCTAAAGGTTTACTACATAGGCAATTTGAACTTCAAGTTCCTTTTTCAAACTAAGCTGGTTTGTTCTTTTTATCAGCTGTGCAAGAGGAGGAAGCAGTTCAACTTCATGGTGGTAGTTCTGGAGGGAAGGTGCAATCTGTTTTTACAAACAGGATAACTAGATCTCCACATAAGTAATGAAAAACATGCATATTTTCCTATCCCTGTATTGTATGGTGGTTGTTATTTTTGTTGTGTTTTTTTTGTTTCAGAGAGAAACCACTTGCATCTGTGGGTTTCAGGGGACCCAGAGTTTCCATGGAGAACGACCTCAGTGTGAAAGGAACACATGTTCCCATCAAAAGCAGCAAAAAATAGTCCATTGGGATGCAGTTTGTTCAGAAAAAATGGTGCTGCACTGCTTATGTTAATATAAGTATACACGTACATATGACCAATCTGTCTTTTGTTTTAGTGTTAGTGTGCCTTGCTACTCTAATCTTTTGACTACTGAATGTTGTATAAACCTTCGGATCTTAGGTTAAACCATTTTAAAAAGAAAGACAAGAAACAAGCAAAAAAACAACAAAAAAAACCCCTGTCCACTTAAAAGCACTTTAATAATTTATCACCAATTCTGATTTAAAACATTTGCTTTGGGTAGCAAAGTTGTCTTTTCCACCACAGTTGCACCATTCTCAGACTCTTTATTAATCCCAATGAAACCACTTTTTCCCCTCACACTGTATAATTTGCACAGAAAGTAAATTCTATTTTGTGTGGCCACAATTAATAATTATTTGTTTTGGTGATGAAGCAATCAATAGGAATTATAGTATACTGTAGGCACTGCATATGTAAATTTAAAATCATACTGTAAATTGGTACAGAATTCCCAGATTCATCTTGATTTTAAAACAAAGAGTGAGAGGAATTCTAAAATAGCAAATACTTCTTTATATTTTAGTTTATCAACATTCTTATGTTTATAATTTGTGCTTACATCCCTCGTTCTCTGTCCCTAGGCTGTTATTCTTATATTTCTGATCCTTTGTTTCTTTTGGAGATGGCGCATTATTTTTCATTCCTGAAGATTATCTGTAGTATTTTTCAATTATCCTGTGATAATACTCAGATGTAACTATTACTTCTTCATTGGAGGAATGTGGGAGAAATGGTTCAGCAGACAGCAGTTTAACTGGATAATGGCTGCACCATTTCTTCTGTTCCAGAAAGCTAAAATATCCCTCTGTACAGGAAGCCATTTTCTGCCTCAGCTGAGTTGAGCTCTGTTATGTTTTCTCCTCTGATTAGAAGGGTCTAGAAGGATCCTGAAATCTAACACTTGGTTTCCCATAGTACTTCTGTCATTATTGTTTGGTGGAAGAGTCTGGTGTTCATGAGGAAAGCAAACTATGACTGAGAACTGGAAATGTCTTTGTATTACAAGCATTAAGTTTGTGTGCTGTCTTATTCAGAATTGATCTCATGTTGTAGGGGAAATAATTTCTGTAGGCTGTAGCATATATGCCATAGTGTAAATGCTATGAACTGAAAGGCTAAGACAGCATAGCCTTCAAAAAAGACACTATCTGTATGATAAAAGAAAAATAAGTTTAATATTCATACAACTAAAAATGAAATAAGCTGTAAGTTTAATCTGAGGAATCTATAAAAAGGTGTATTTTATTAACATGCAAAAGAACCCCAACAAACGTGAGGGGCAGTTGTCACTGACATTGCAGAAATTTCCCAGTGATAAACAACAAAAAACATTACCATGCTGTCACTTAAGCAGAAATCTTTGATTTGAGGGCTGCTCTTAATTCACAGAGCATTCATCTGTCCATCATCTGACCACTGACATTCTTACCTGTACTCCTGGGATGGGTGAACATAGACTGAGAGAAGAGCACTGGTTGTGGAAATCATATTGGGAAGAGGCAAACGTGACAGATCACTTTGTTAGGCACAGCAATGTGAAAATATTATGCAAGAAATTGTTCTACATAGGAATACCTGAAACTTTAATTCTTTAATAAAGAGCTATTTATTATTTATGCTTAGTGTTTGGATTACTGAACACCCTAACTGATTTGTGCTTTACTTAGTTTAGGGTTTCTACAGAGTACTCCTCCATATGGCTCAGTAGTGGAGTAGAGGAATGTTTCCAGGAGCAAAGCAGTTACTGCACAGGAAGGAACGTTGCTGTAAGGAAGCAGCCAGGGGTGAGACTGAGGTGTTTTAATTTTCAGAACAGCTCTTGTATGAAGGACTGACACTTCCTGGTGTAATCATAGCACCTAGTTTTTCAAATCTTTAAATACAAAATGTTATACAGCTTCATAGAGTGGTATGAGAGGAGGTTTAGTTTGGATATCTGGAAAAACAACTTTACAGAAAAGGTTGTTAAGCACTGGAATGGGCTGCCCAGGGAGGTGGTTGAGTCACTATCCCTGAATGTGTTTAAAAACCATTTGGATGTGGTGCTCAGGGACATGATTTAGCAAAGGGTTGTTAGAGTTAGGGTAGGATGGTCAGGTTGTGGTTGGACTTGATGATCTTTAAGGTCTTTTCCAACCTGAGCAATTCTATGATTCGATGATATGAGCAGTAGTAAGTAACCAAACAGCTGTTATTCATGTGCTCTCACCTGGTGCTAAATGTGGGATAATTGCAGAGTAACTGCATCAGATCCACCTGGTTTATGTTGGGATGTTTGGATACTGTGACAATACCTAATCCATCAAATCTAATAAGTCAGACAGTGCTGACTTATTAGAAGGGCAGGTTTCAGTTGAAGCCTTCACCACGCAGCCAGCAGGCACGGATGTCCCAGCACCTCCTCGCTGCACCATGAAGGTCTGTGTTCCTTCTTGCAGAGCTGCGCCATGCAGTCTGACACGATCCGGCTCTTGCCGTGTTGCTGTGACCGTGCATTCGGTAGCGCAGGCGTTGCGCTTTGTAAAACCCGCTGATCCTCCCCTTTATTTACAGCACTGCTGCGGTGCAGCGCTTCGCACGCCGTCAGCGCTGCGCTCCGTCTATTCAGCCCCATTCCTTGGGCCGCGCATTGGTGCGGCGTAGCCCCACTTCCGGTCGGGGCCCACTTCCGCTCTGACTACGCATGCGCGGTGACCCCGGAAGCGGCATCCCGACCTTGCGGGGCGGCAGGGAGCGGCCATGCTGCGGGCGGTGCGAGCGGCGCGGGGCCGCGGGCAGCGGCAGGTAGCGGGTGGTGCCGTGCGTGGGGCGGCGGCGGGGCATGGGGAGAGGCCCCTCGGGTACGGCGGGTCGGGAGGGCGGAACCTGCCTGCGGGGGCGTCCTGAGGGCTCGCTGAGGTGGTGGGAGGGACTCCCTGGGATGAACGGGGAGCGAGAGAAGGGGAAGGCCGGGCGGGGGACTTGGGGGTGGGCGGCAGAATGGGGGACGGTGCGGGGCTCCTCAGCGAACCGCTTTCTCCGCTCAGTTCCTCCTCAATGCCTGCCGCCGCTGCTCCTCGGCCGTCCTTCCCAACGAGCGGATCCGCAACATCGGCATCTCGGCCCACATCGACTCGGGGAAGACCACGCTGACCGAGCGTGTCCTCTTCTATACCGGCAGGATCGCGCAGATGCACGAGGTGGGCGTCGCTGGGACCCCGGGCCTCCTTCTGTGTGAGGAAGGGCTCCCTTACCGTGTGCTGGTGCAGTCTCCTTCTGTGCAGATGCACGAACCCACCTGTGTGCTTTTATGCTACATTAGAGGGTTGGGCTGGGGATGCCCAGAGGTCCCTTCCATCCCCTCGTTCTGTGCTGGTGTCTCTGGTAAATATGCTGCAGGAGGTGTGAGCTGCTCCTGATTCAGCCGAAGGCAGCTGTGAGAAACAGAATCCAAGGATGTGTTTCTAGTTCCAGATATGTTAGCTTATGAAGTTCACAGCAAAGTGTAATTCGCTGCCAATTGTCGATGGTCTCTTTTGTGGTTGATCCTCAGAGGAGCAAAGGACATTAAAGGATAGGATCAGAGAACTGTTAAGGTTAGGAAAGACCCCCAGGGCCATCTAGTTCCACCATCAGAGTAAATGACACTACAAAAAAAAAGTCAGGTTTGTTTGCATTTCAAGAATTGTAAGCGATTCTCTCGCGTCTCCTTTTCATTGTTGCCAGGAAGGTGGTATTCACCACCTTTAGCAAATAGATATTCACCTATAGCAAATTCCCAGTAAGCCCTCTAGGACTAAAGTTCTTTTTTCTTTTTTTGCTAAGGTGAGAGGTAAGGATGGAGTCGGAGCTGTCATGGATTCAATGGAGCTCGAACGGCAGCGTGGAATCACCATTCAGTCTGCAGCCACGTACACCATGTGGAAGGACACCAACATCAACATCATAGACACACCAGGTAGCAGCAGCTCTGATGCTGTGAGGCTGCCGTTCCTTTGTGTGTACAGGGAACGTGGTGCCCTCATTGTGCTAATTAGGGGCTGATGCTGTGCTACTGTGGTGCATTCCTTATGGCTGGAGATTGATTGCATTGGGTGTTTTCTGTAGCCATGAGGAAACAATTACTCGTTATTTTTTTATCTCCTACAAATAACTTCTTTCATTTTCTTACTGTTACTTAGGGCATGTGGACTTCACTATTGAAGTGGAGAGATCTCTGAGGGTTCTTGATGGAGCTATTCTGGTTCTCTGTGCTGTTGGAGGAGTTCAATGCCAGACCATAACTGTGAACAGGCAAATGAAACGTTACAATGTGCCATTTTTAACATTCATCAATAAGCTGGACAGGATGGGCTCCAGTCCATCCAGAGCAGTACAACAGATGAGGTATTTATCACTTCAGCTTACCTGTTAGATAGTTCTGAACAGTTCACATAGCAGATTAGTGCTGATAATATTGAAAAACGTTCTCTTTTGGAGTTTGTAGATACATTTTGGGAAGTAATGCATGACTTCAGTAATGCAGACTTAAATCTTACTCTGATCTACAAAGACTCTCCCTTTTGTCAAGAAAAAGGGAGCGAAACAATAGTTAGCATCAGCCTAGACTTACTGCGTCTGAGTGTTGGCTTTTTGATGTTTATTTTGATGCTGGAACTGTATGTGGAACCACTTCAAAATCAGCCTTTTGATTTTTCCTGGATGCTGGTAGCAGATGCGCTGTAGTTCACAGCAGGGCCATGACTCGAGGTTGGGCAGTTTCTGGTTCACCTACCTGGAGCCCCACCTGTCCTTCATGTGCCACCTTCCTGTGCCTAATTTCATCCATGAGACATGTATGATAATAGTCAATAAGGGAAAAGGAACTCCCATCAAGTAATTAATTTGTAAGTAAGTCTGCCATTTGTTTCCCATGGAAGTTGCTCGCTCTCTGTTGGAATATAGAAGTCTGACAGTCACTCAGGTTAAAATGCAAGCAGGCATTTGTCATTGTAACAAAGTATGATGCTGTAGTGTAGGAATAGGATCTTGCTTAAAAACATGGAACTGGAACGTATGTGTGGAAATGACTTCTTTTTTAATCAATGTTTGCTTACTTTTTCAGGTCCAAGTTAAAACACAATGCAGCTTTTATCCAGATTCCAATTGGGCTAGAAGGAAACTTTAAAGGAGTTATAGATCTAATAGAAGAAAGAGCTATATATTTTGATGGAGCATTTGGGTAAGGTTTAAAACTTGTGTGTTTCTTCTACTGAAGTTACTCTTTGATTGGTAATGGCACCTTCCACCAAGGGAAACCATAGCTTCCCTTCAGAGATGAAGCAGCCTGCTGTTGGGAAGGTTAGGGATGCAGCTTGTAGTAGGGCTGAGGTGTGGCCTCACAGCTCTCTGGGACAGTGATGGTGCAGTCAGGTTTAGTGAGTGGTGGCTACAGCAGGAATCATTCTTTGGCTGCAGTGGATGGTGGCAGTACTCAGCACGGGGAGCTGGGTGACCTGTTTCATGGCAGGACCTGATAGCTTGCATTTGGCATGAGCTTCCTGGGATGATGATACAGTGTGGGTGCAGTTGAACAGCTTACCTGCAACCTCACAAACTCCAACCACGAGCAGGAAGAACCCTTGCCTGCTAAAGCATCAGAAACAGCAATTTGATATTCTTGCATACTTTTTTATACATCCATCTTACCAGCGGGTTTTTCTTGCTCAGGTCAGTCATCACAGTGACTGGTGGCTGGGAGGCTGATACGTGTGCTATTCCTTTAGAGCCCTTATGTTATTTGTGTGTTTAGCCAGACGGTTCGATACGATGAAATTCCAGCTGAGTTTAGAGCTGAGGCTGCAGAACGGCGCTCAGAACTGATTGAATGTGTTGCTAATTCAGATGATCGCCTTGGGGAGCTGTTTTTGGAAGAGAAGATTCCCACAGTTGCTGATATAAAGGTAACTTTACGTATTTCTTCTTAATGTAGTACCGTTTTTTCTCTCTTGAAAATGCTTTTTGGTTTGCTCGAGTTCTATAGAATGTGTCACCTCCTACAGCTGGATTCCCATTGGGTACTCATTTCAGATTTGGTTTACGATTGGAAAATCAAGTCAGTGGATGGGATTGCAGTCTCTCCTCCAAGGATGATAGATGACTCTGATGTTAGCTTTAGTTGGGACAGACAGACAGTGCTGCGAGTGCGAGGTAGCCTGAGGACACTCACCTTACAGCAGTGCTTTGCAAGCTGGCACTGACCATCGAGCCCCATGCAGCAGGTGAAAAGACAAGTCTGTGTGCAGCTGTTGACACAGAGTATGCTGTTGGGCTTTGTGTTGTGACAGCTGGCAGCATAAGGGAGGGCTGTCTGCTTTGTAGGCATGACTCCAACTTGTTTATTTTTCCCCTTTTAGCTGCTTTATGGCAGTACAGGCTGTGAGGCACTGGCACAGGCTGCTCAGAGAGCTGTGGGTGCCCCATCCCTGGAGGTGCTCAGGGCCAAGTTGGAGGGGGCACTGGGCAACCTGATCTGATGTGGAGCAGCCAGCCCATGGCTGAGAGATTGGAATTAGATCATTTTTGAGGTCTCTTCCCACCCCGTGCGATTCTGTGGTTCTATATGGATTCCTTACACGTGGTGCAAGTATTTCTGAGGTCTGGTTTGCTATTTGCCAACACCTCTTGCTACTGTCGGAAGTTAAATTGAGCAATAATCTTCTAATGTCTGCTGTTAATAGTAATGAATCCATCGAAGGCTGAAACTGTCTCAGGGGACCAGTTGCTTAATGTGGTAAATTAAAAACTGAGGAAAGGAAAAAGCAAAACAGTGTCTAAAGAGTCTGTTACGGGCAGACTGCATTTTTTTAGCAGCTGCTGTTGAAGTTTAAGCTGATTTCTGTGAGCAGTGGTACTGAGTGGAAAGGGGCTGGGGGTGAAGTTTGTCTGATACAGCACTTGCCACCTCCTTTTGCTTCTCTTTGCTCACAGCTGGGCCCTTCAGTTGGAAGCTGAAGCCAAGCTGAGACCTAAGCGTTGCATGCAGGAGCTATTTCTGTGCGTGCAGCCAGCTGGGCTCAAGTCAGACGTGATCAGTCAGCTCATGCTCTAAGCAGAGCTTTGACGTTGAAGTCCTCTTATGAGTGTTTGGCTCCTTAGCAATGCGTGGGTGCCTTTGTGTGGCACTCACTTTTCCTGGTAAGGTCTGCACCGCTTGCTTTCCTGGAAGCTGCACACTCTATCTGTTAGGATATAGAGCTCTGGCAGCTGCTCAAAGCTGATGGGCATTGCAATTCCCCCTGAGGTTTGCTTTGAATCTTCACGGCCCCAAAACTTTGATCACTTTTTGATTTGTTACAGACCTCGAGTTTGGTTGGTTTTTTTTTTTGTTTTGTTTTTTGTTTTTTATATTATTGTTTGTTTGCAAGTCCATATATTCCAATTTGAGACATGGAAGCACGAGGCTTTTATTTGTTTGTTTTTGTCTTTTTTCTTTTCAGAAATACAAAAAAAAAAGTTGTAGCTCTTGTTGATTTAACTGAGCATTTAGCTATTCCAGTAGTTAAATACAGTTTTATGAGAGGCCTGAGGGCTGTTCAAAGCAGCCCTTCCCTCTTAGATAAAGGCAGAGACACAAGAGCAATTTCAGAGCCCTGTAGGGATTTCTCTTCCACCTGGAGAGGGAATAGTAGAGGCATGAATGCTGATTACTGGGAGAGGTGAGAGACTTCTAGCAGCAAGCTACTTCTGATAGCTCCCGCTGAGAGGAGAATCTGTTGCAAAAGTGAATTTGTCTACGCGGTGTGCCTCTCCTTCCCACTTCAGAAAGCAAATTAATTACAGATATAATGGCTATAGCATTGGGTTAATTCTTACTAATGTGTCCCTGAAGATGGATTTTCTTTCAGTGGCGAGCAGCCAAGTCTCCAGTGAAAATGTCTTTTCACAGAAACGATGCTAAGTGTTGTTCCTGGCTATCACAGCCCGAGCATATGATGCTTGCTGAAGATCATCTGCCTAAACATGACCTGATTTGCTGCTGTCCATAAAGCTGCACTTTTGTGAATTCATTAAACCAACAAATTTGAGGAAAACACCTCCTTCTGAAACTGAAAAAGAATATTCTTTCACTGTAACAATTCCCTCTGTCAAAGATCTTATTTTATTTTTTTATTTGTCTCTTTTTTTGGCTCTGATAGTCCAGATTGCTCTCACTGTTAATTGTAAAGATAGTTTAGTCTTCTCTCTTAAGGTGTTCTGAATTAAACGCACAGATTAGGTGAGAATACATTTCTTTTAGCTTTATCCCAGAAGACTGGAGCTGCTTTCAGTTGGAGTGAGAGCCTCTGCAGGTAGACACGGGGAGATGGCATCCTCTAGTGGTAGGGAGAGGTGAGGCTGAGTAGCAGTTTGTCTTGGCTTTAGTCACTGATTTGGGAGGAGTTAGCTTCTGCCCAACCTTTACAGAAGACAGCTTTGATAATCTGTGTGGAAGCTGTTGGTGCTCTGTAATGTCATGTGGTGCTTGAGTGAAAGGCACTGAACAAACACAAGGCTGAGCCTGCTGGGATATCCTGAAAGGATTCCCAAGGCAGTCACAACCTCAGCAGCTCTGCAGATCAATGTAACTATGTTCCTCTCATGTGATGTTAAAGTTCTCTTCCTCAGAACACAATGAATGCACTGAGCTTATCCAAATATCCTCAAATAGCTGAATTTCTCTTCCAAAAAATCCCACATTCCTGGAAAGGGCATGTTGTCCTGGGAGGCTTGTGTGTGAGGGCTTGTCCAGGAGGCTGTGAGTGCAGCTCCTTTGCAGCCAGCAAAGATGAGAACCTCTGAAACACTGCGTGGCTGGTGCAGCATTGGACTCCTGGAGCTGTTGCAGGGTAGTAATGCTCTGATATTTTTCCAGCTTGCAATCAGAAGAGCAACTTTGAAGAAGTCCTTTACCCCAGTGCTTGTGGGAAGCGCTTTAAAGAACAAAGGAGTGCAGCCGTTGCTGGATGCTGTCCTGGAATACCTCCCAAACCCTTCAGAGGTGGAGAACTATGCTATTCTTAACCAGGGGTAAGTGCTTTGGTCTTGGAATTGTGTGCTGTGCAATGGGAAACTCAATAACATGTGGTCATTTACCGTTTGCATAATGCAATTTTAATTTTGTACTTCATTCTAATGCTAAGAAGGCTCACTTCTCCTTTGAGGCTAGCTGTTTATATTCATAATAGACTTCTGATAAGTGCTAGTGGTAAATATCATAGTTCAGATCTCCTTTTTGGGATCTGCTGCAGTTTTCCTGAGATGTTAGCACATGACAGTTACATGCATGAGCATCCTCTAAGTGTCTGTTAAAACCTGTGAAACCGAGGGCCCTCAGCACTTCCCAAGGCAACTCACAATTTAAGGAAACTGATGTGTTTTCTTTGTAACATGAACTCACTGTCTATCCCTGCATGTGTTTGTTTTAAAGAGATTCTGAGGACAAAGCTAAGTTCCTGTTGAACTCTGCTCGAGACACCTCGCAGCCTTTTGTGGGCCTTGCTTTTAAGCTGGAGGTAAGCTGTTTAATGTTTAATGCAGCAAAAACAGTAAAGAAGCAGAGTGTTTCCTCTGAGAATTGTTGGGGGTAGTTCCGATTTTCATTTGGAAAGTGGCTGCCCAAATTGGAGTTAATATATGCCTCTGTCGTGAAGGCTTAGGAGTAGTAAAATTGGTGAAGTAAGGAAAATTGCCAGTAAGTGTCAAGTTCATTTCCAGAGCCTGGTGAAAGCTGAGACTATGTTAAACAAAGCTTCGCATACATGTGTGGTGTATAAATTCAAAGCAATCATTTGCTCAGTCAGTTCAGATTATATATCAAACAGGAACTGGCTTGACTCCAAGGAGGACTTTGTCTGATTTGTAATGACTTTTGATTTCAGGCTGGCCGTTTTGGGCAGTTAACTTATATTCGAGTTTATCAGGGGATGCTGAAGAAATCTGAATATATTTATAACACAAGGACTGGGAAGAGAGTGCGTGTGCAAAGACTTGTCCGTATGCATTCAGACAACATGGAGGTGAGTGAGAGGTGCAGCCCAGGCACACGGATTGCAGTTTGAGTCACCCTTACTAAACGGGCTTCTCAGTTTTCAGGTATAATGTGATATATCATATTTGTGTTTTTGTTGTTGATATGTATTCTCTGTAGCACTGAATAGAACTCTAAAGGAAGTGAAAATGATCTTCAGTGTATTATTTCCACTGAAGTGGAAGAGTCTTTGCCCAAGCAATATTTTAAAAATGCTTTGAGATAATAGCTAAAGCAAGCTGGCTGTGTATGGCCATGTCCTGTACTTGTGGGAGAGGGAAAACAGGATTGGCAAAACATACAATGATGTTTCCTTTCATGTGATTATTTTAATATTATTCTTAAACTGAAAATTGGTTCTCAAACTGCTGCAAGTTCCATCCTTTCCTGTTGAAAATTCCTTAATTCTATAGCTGAGCCAAGTCTGCCTGTAGAATGTTATATTGTTTGCTTTGCATCCTTTCCCTAGAGCTGAGTTACCCTTTTTGGGTGTTTGCCTTGAGGAAAAAGGAGCTTAATTTTAAACACAGTATTTGTATCTCTGCTTAAAACCAAATGTGGTTTGTAATACTCTGTCGTCTCTCAGCGTTCTCTAAATAGTACACTTTTCTTTCTTAAGGATGTAAATGAAGTTTATGCAGGAGACATATGTGCATTGTTTGGAATTGACTGTGCCAGTGGGGACACATTCACGGATAAAACCAGCACTGACATTTCCATGGTAAGTGTGCCTCCTCCTCCTCCTCTGTGTGCCTCATTTAATATTTTGTCCAGTTAAATGTTTTTTATGATGTATACACAAGTGCAGATAACTGCTGTGATACACCTCAGGTATCCTGGATGTGTAGAAGTATGTTGTATGTAAGAGATACTCATTCGTTTGCTACACTTGACATCAAATGCAGAAGTTTGGTGTTAGCAAACTGTTGGAAGCATTCCTGCATCATCTTCTGACTGTGGGCTACTGAATACTGAGAGGGTGTTGTTATCCCAGAACTACTGAACTATATATCTGTGAACATGTTTGCATAGATCACTTTTGTTTAGGAATACATTTACAAAACCTGGTGGGAAGCAGATTTTTCTACGTAGTATGAAACCCAGAGATCACCTTGTATCTAAGTTGGTATTGAAAATACTATGGTTGGCAATATGGTATATGTTACATAGCAGCCCTCTAGTAATCCTGGGGAGAATTACACAGTTCTGGTGCCCTGGCACTGTATGAAATACAAGTGTGATAAGAACAGCAGTCATCTGTTTGTGACCTAGAATTCTTGTGACTGATATTTTTTGGAAAAGTCACAAGTACAGCAGACCTTGACTGTATGGTCTCTTCCTTTATGACCTGCAGGAATCAATACACGTCCCTGATCCTGTCATTTCAGTAGCGATGAAGCCTTCCAACAAGGTAGGAGCCTGTGGACCAACCTTTTTCTGACTGAATTACCTTTACTGCTGCCTTTATGGGCTGGTTTGCAGGGAAATGCAGTATCTATAGACTATATGAGTGTTGTTTTAAAGTATTCTATTGAAAGCACCTAAGAATATATCCATGTGTTATCTGAACAATGTGTTAGGTGGTACTAAGTAACTGTACATAAGATGTGTGATTTTGATCTGCATTTATCATGGACTTGAAGTGACTGGAGAAATAAATACAGCTGTAAATGTGTGACTGCTTCAGGAAGTAAGCTTGTGAGAGTAGAAATAGTAACTGACAGGAAAATGTGAGGCTTGATTGCCTTCTGGATGTTGAATTAATGTTTTCTTTGCCTGTGTAACTGATTTTTAGAATGACTTCGATAAATTTTCCAAAGGCTTGAGTCGCTTTACAAGGGAAGATCCCACTTTCAGAGTCCACTTTGATGAGGAGAGCAAAGAGACCATTGTTTCTGGAATGGGAGAACTGCACTTAGAAATCTATTCCCAGGTAATATGGAAAGCAGAATCTATAGACTCTGCTATTAACTATTTTGCCAACCAAGAATTCCTCCTTTCTGTCTGAAACATTGCATTGCTGTACAAAAATCTTATCTGCAGGGGGTCTAATTGATGGCAGTGTTTAGGCCTGGTTTTGTACCTGGGTGCCTCAGGCGTTACCAAGTTTACAGAATTCTTTGGAGGTGCACAACTTCATTTTTTATTTTAGTCTAATAAAGCAGATACGTTTGAAATGTTGAAAGAATGAAGAAAAGATGGCTTTTGTTTTGGGGAACTTTAATAAAATAATGAGATAGTTTTCTTTTCCTGTATCTGAAGCTACAGCCCCTATACAAGAATGACTGCGGGGTAACAGCACCTTATTTTTACCGTGGTTTTCTTGAAGGAGAGAAAACAAAAACACCAGAAAAACCCAATTCAGCCCAACCACAACCCAAAAAAATGGCTAACCGTGATCACGTTTCTCATTCCAAAAAGATCTATAATAAAGTTATTGCTAAAGTATAGCAACAACTCCATATTTCATTCCACTTTCTTTTCTGCAGCGAATGGAAAGAGAATATAGTTGCCCTTGCACCATGGGAAAGCCAAAAGTTGCCTTCAGAGAGAACATCTCCGCACCTGTGCAGTAAGTATTCCTTCTAGCAGCAGTTTTTTCTGATCTGTTTTGATGCAGAATTTGATTACATGGTAGAGGGAGTGCCTGGTTATCAGATTGAAGCACTGCATACTGGAAACAAAGTTTCTTTGAGTAATGACTCTTCCTACATCGATTGTATTCACCAAATCAACTTGTGCCCCTCCTGAAATGGTTATGGCAGCATCTGTGCTTCTTGCATTGCAATATTGGATGCTCCATTAGTGCAGTGTGTGTTTTGGCTGACGGCTGTTCTGTGTTATTTCAATGCCATGCTGCGGGTGCCAGAGAACTGTCATTTGCCATGGAATAATCTCCTGTGGGTAGGAAGTAAAACTGTAAGACATGAGAAGGTATTCTCTTCAAACAATTCTGAACTGCAGCTTCTTCCCTTTATGCCTGGTCAGTTTGGTGGTATTATCTCCCACGAGGTGAGAGCTGTAAGTGGGACCAGTATACCAAAGCTCTGCTGTACACAGGAAGTGCCTGAAAATCAGCTGAAAATTACTTTCATGGTACAAATTGGAGAGCTGTTGTCTCCTGCTTGCACAGGGACAGACGCAGATAATGCTGAGGCAGATGGGTGATCATTGCCCTCACCTCACCCCTTTCAGGTGCTGACCTCCAGGCACCAGATCTGTGAACACCCCCCCAGCTTTGTGTCCAAGTTCAAAGTTATACAGCTGGCAGTATAACAGTAGGAAAACCTTTTTAGGAAGAGGATTTTTTTTACCTGGGACACACTTTCATGAAGTAGAATCATGTAGTCAAATTCCAGGTATTCATCAGTTCTTTTCTGGAAAGAGAAGATGAAAAGGGCTGAATTTGGGACTTTACCCATCTTAAAAGTAGTAAATCAGTTCACTTTGGGCAGTGAAAGTCCTTTCTGAAGACTTCTGATGTATTGGGTTTTCTAAACAGGAGGTCCTCTTTCTCTGTTCTGGCTTACATACTCAATTTCCTTGAGTTTAAAGTGCCCTTTGCTTTAGGATTTACTCTTTATTCACGGTGTATTTTTTCCAAATAGAAGAACAGAGAAGAACTGAAAGAATCTATAGAATTCTATGAAATTAAAACTGAGTATTTTTTCCTGATAGTAAATTTTCTGGAAGCAAGTTGCCTGTTTCAGGTTAAAAGCCTTCAAGGCCTGTTGATGATGGCAGCTATTGACTGCTAATTTGAATATTGAGATTTGGTGGTCATTTATTTGTGAGCTTAGCTGCTCAGGGTAAACACAGTACTTCTAATCACTCAAAAATCAGTGAAAATAGAAAATAGTTTTTCCTGCAGTATTCTGTTCCCCAGCACTCTGGTCACATGTTTTCCTGAACTCGATTTCCTTACCATAAACTCATGAAGCTGATGTAAATCTAGAAACACTGCTGTAATTGACCAAACTTTAAAGATCAGATAGGAAGCTGACTCTGAAGTTCTGTAGAAATGAATAAATGAATCATTAAAAAAAAAAAAAATAGAGAGCAATTTTGAGATACAAATATTTCAGCTGAAAATGCTAAAATATTTCTTTCTACCAGAATAAAAACCAGCATTACTAAGAGTAAGTTTAGGAAGAATTAAGTGAGAAAAGTTGATGTTAAGGTTGGAATTAAATCATTATTTTCTTTCTTGATTAGCATTTTGAGGTGAACTGCCAAACGGATGGAAACTGGAATACTGCAGACAAAAAGCAGTGTAGATTGTATTTGATTGAAGTTGAGATGGCAGCCATTGCTATTTGTCTAGACTTGAGTATTGCGGAGATGTCAAGCAGTGTTATGGTGACTGATTGCCAGATCATGATGTAAATCAAGAGATGAAAGAGAATATTCCAATATGTGTTATGCAGGTGCAAGAATACTGTCAGCTCAGCCTACGTTATAAATGGAAGGCAGGAAAGCAATATAAAACTGTAATCAAAGGGATGACCCCTAAGTGGAAAAGTCAATTTTTCTAACTAAGCATCGAATACTGCTCTTGCAAAGAGACAGTTTCTATAAGCAAAATTTATGAGGAGAAGAAATGATCTAAATAAAAACCCAGGCCATCAGTGAAAGCATTCATGACTTGCTAGAGGAAAGGGGTGGGTGGTACAGAAACCTTAAGCACTGGCTTGAAAATGAACCAGACTATGAAGTTCAGACACAGTTGAGATTTCTTGCTTAAGAACTTTGTCTCGGCTGTAGGTTGGTACATGCCACAATTGTTTAGCTCCTAAATGTTAGGAAATCTTCCTTGCAGTGCATTGATGGTAACTCACCACTTGCTTCACATGTTTAATCTGGGCAAGTTGGTACTTAGTATTCTCAGTTGAGTTCTGCCATATCACATAGCCAGAGGCAGCCCAGGCAAGCGCTCTGATGGGCTGCATTTCTGGGGACACGTGGCCATAGCTGTCTGAGAAACAAAACAAGTACATGTTAAGTGAGATTCACTGAGTCACAGGCATTAATAGGATCTTACAGCGTAGTACATTGGGTCTGGTGCTAAAACTTGGGGGATCTGGCTGATGTTCCTGGCTGTGTCACAGGCCCTGTGTTATCATCTTGGAATAGCTGCTGTATGGCTCCTGTGTCTGTTTCCCCTCCCTCTTCTTCCCCTTAACACATGTTCTGTAAAGTCTTCGCTGGGGTATCTAATATACAACAGTAGGAACAGTCACAGGCAGCACAGCAGTGACAGAGTTAAAGAAGTGACGGAGGACAAATTGTGTATCGCTTCTGGATTTTAGAGCTGATGAATGATTTTGGCCATGTTGTGACTGACATATACTTAGCATAAGAGAAAGTGAAGGGGCATGTATTCAGAGCAGGGCCAGCAGCCTGATCTTCCTCTGTCCTGCCTCGTATTCTGTGGTCTCCCGTAGGATCATGGACCTCTACCAATTCAGTTCAGTTTTGCTTCTGGCCACAGAACGCATTCTCTCACTTCTTTCTTGCCCAGGTCCCTTCTTTGTACCTGGTATGTTCTCTGCCTCGAGCTCTTTTTTCAGGCTCTTGATTCGATTGTAGAATGCGTTATCTGCTTCGTCTGTGTTCTTAAGTTCTCCTTCAATTGTAAATTGCACATCTGGAGCATTCTTTTTGTTGCCCAGATGATAAAGAACCTCAGCAGTGCAGTTAACAGTACTGTCCTGTTACAGAGTTAATTAAATGTATTAATATTTGGTTAAATACATGTGTAATATTGGTAACTTACACCTCTACAATGTATTTTTTTCCCCTCAGTATGGCCCACAGAGATTTGTGATTATGTAAAACAAGGCTACATTCATAGCACCTCTGAATATACTTCAAAGGCATTTTTCCTTTCACAGAGATCTTAAACTCCGTGTATGGGACACAGAGTGTTACTGTGTTCTTCAGTTGGAGTCACAGATTCACATAACTTCAACTCGAAATTGAATGATGTTGAAATCTCCTTATCATGTTACACATCAGTGGTGTCAACTTCTGCCCATTGAATGTGTTAACAAAATAAATCTGAACTCACTTTCTCAAATATGTCTTCTAACACGAATTCCAGGTGGTATTTGTGCCCGATGCCATCAATATCCTAAGCAGGGAGAACAATAAGAATATTTATTTTGTAAAATACTGAATTGGCATCCTGGAAAAGATTCTTGTTATTGTAAGATGGACTCCAGCAGCATCACTGCATGACACACAGAGCTCAGCTTGTATTTGGTTTCTTCCTGCTGAAAGATTGCTCATTTGCTGTGCACCTGGTGTAACACCAGTTAGTACCTCCTGGTCACTCTCTGGTCTGGCATACTGCTTAATTGTCATCTGTGGACTCCCAGGATCATAGAATCCTTAGAGTTGGAAGGGACCTCTGAAGGCCATCTGGCCCAGCTCCCCTGCACTGCTCAGGGACACCACAGCTCCATTAGTTTGCACAGGGCCTTATCCAGCCTCGCCTTGACAGGGCATCCACCGCATCACCAGGCACCCTGTGCCAGTGCCTCAGCACCCTCACTGGAAAAGGCTTTTCCCTTATATCTAACCAAGTCTCTGCCCTCTTTCAACTTGAGGCCATTTCCCCTTTCTCTGTCCCCACACACCCTGCTGAAGAGTGTCTGATGCAGCGTGCAGGGACTCGCTTGGGCTCTGTCTCTTGGCTTCATTTTGTGCTTTTTTTAAGAATTGTTTTATGCCTTTTTGTTCCAGGACAGAATACCTACTGTAACAAAATAATCACGTTATCTTTGCTGCAAGCCACCTACTAACATGCTCATGGGCAAAGCAGGAGCGGTTGTGCGGTGCAGGGCCTCTGTGCTCCTCAGCAGCCTTTCCCCTTACCTGCAGGCAGCCCTTACCTCCCTGTGGGCACGGCGCACGTCCCGCAGCACCCAGCCGTGCCCAGGGCTCCCGTGGCGGTGGCTGATGCAGGCCGTGGCCAGGGCTGCTGCTCTGCTGGCAGGGCCGTGGGCTGGCGGCAGCTCCGCCATGGCGCAGGGAAGGCCGTGGGCTGGGTGCTGGCAGCAGGAAGCAGGTCGGCAGCTCCCGCCTGCTGGGGTTGGGTTGGGGAGGAGCAGAGCTTGCAGCCCTCCTCCTCCTCCTTTTCCTGAGGGAGTGAGCTGTACCAGAGTGCTCTGTGGGAGGGAACTGTTGGCGTGTGTGGAAGCAATGTCAGATCTTGCACAAGCAAGCAAGCCCGAAGGCAGTCGGGATGTAAGGGTTGCACCGATGGGGCTGTGGTTGTCCCTGTGCATTGCATGCAGTGGGACTGGTGGCCGTTAAGGGTCTCTTGCAACACAAACTGTTCTATGATTCTAGTGTTACTTACATATACAAGAGCGATGGTTTCCTGAGACCAAATCACTGCTGTCTTCAGGCTGCAGCTTGCAGCATAGACATCTGTGTTATTCCTTGAGCATCTGAGTGCTCTCAGCTCTTGTTTCGGTCATTGGTACAAAGTTAAGCCAAGTGAAATAAAATGCAGAATGGGAGCTTTTTCCTGTAGAATGCAGAGTGGGAGCTGTGGATAGAGCGTAGCTGGTGTAATGAATAACGTCGTGTGGGGTTTTGTCTGTTTGTTCTTAGTTTTGAATACACGCACAAGAAGCAGACTGGTGGAGCAGGGCAATATGGCAAAGTTATAGGAGTCCTCGAGCCCCTGGATCCCGAGGACTACACAAAAATAGAATTTGAAGACAGAACCATTGGCACAAATATTCCAAAGCAATTTGTGCCCGCTGTTGAAAAGGTACAAAGCAATTTGTGTGTGATACAAGAAATACTGATTTCTTGTTTTTTTTTTTTCTTGCTATTCTGTTACCATTTACTTCTGTCTTGCCCCAGGCAAGGAGATTTTTCCCATTACTTCAGAGGAAGCTGAATCAGATTTCCATGCTTTTGCTTAATATCTTACATTCCAAGCTTTTCCACTTAATTTAGAACCTGCTGTTTGTTTTCTTTGGTAGCGTGTGCTTGCTCTGTTTCCATAGCAGTGCCTCAGTAAAGAAAAGGCAGGCTTTCCTTTTGGACACTGAAACAAACCTCCTTCTGATGAGCTTGCTTTTTGATTTCCGTTTTCTGCTTTTAATTCTAGCGATGTAATTCTCATCCCTGATGATTACATATTTTTGTGATTTCTCTGAGACCAGCTACATAGAAAACTGCAATTTCATTTGATGCATGTGTTATCTAATAGTCTGGCTGTTTTAGCACTTATGTTTGCTTCCTCTGTATAACTGTATGATTTCTCACTCACAACACTTAAGTAATATATTTGTGCATCTATCTGAGCATGATCTTTGCATTCCTTAATCAAATTTGATTTTTCCTGAGTCTCGGAAAAAACACATGCTGTGAGAAGAAGTGTTCTGAGAAAAGGCTTTACTCTTCAATCAGATAGTTAAAGCATTCACTCAGTTTTTGATTGTACAGTCCCTTAACAAAGAAAATCCTGAGTACATTCCTTTTTTTGCCTTCTGGTTTGTTGTGTGATTTCTCTTTTAAGGTGGTACTGAATTAAGGTACCAAAGAATGGCAGTAAAAAGTTTTCAAACATTTTGGAGTACAAAGTTTTCCCTACTCCGTTATGTTTTTTCCATCTTCTTAACAAGCAGGGAAGTCCATTGGCTTGTTATGGGATTGCTGCTGGAAATTGTGAAAGGGATTTTTTGGTAGTTGTGGGTGGATTTTGGTGTTTGGGTTTTTTTTTTTAAGCTTAATTTCAATCTGCAGCGTGCTGATTTTGAGGTGTTGTTCGGCAGGGATTCCGAGATGCATGTGAAAAAGGTCCAGTGTCAGGGCACAAGATATCTGGAGTCCGATTCGTCTTAGAAGATGGTGCACATCACATGGTGGACTCCAACGAATTCTCTTTCATCAGAGCAGGAGAAGGAGCCCTAAAGCAAGGTATAAAGCCAAGTAGTCTGAATGTGTGGTCCTACTGGCTTCTTCGTTGGTGGAGGAAAATGTAGTGACCTCATTTCTTCAGGTTACCTGGTGAATCTACACATACATTTGAATTTTGGCTGGTACCATAGCAAATAGCGTATGCTAGAAGGCAGGTTTGTCTTAGGGTTGTCAGAAGGAAATCCTTTTTCCTTGATCAGAGTAAAGAGACACCAACAGCTTCATCTTTCTGTAGGTAACAACAAAATAGAAGAACCATTTTGCCAAACTGTGTGCCTGTCAGCATTGCCATCTCTGGAAGAAAGGGTGGGGGAGCTGGAATTCCAAATAGTCAGTAGTGTTTTCCCTGTTTAAGAAGCATTCAGAATTAACTGTAGAACAGTTCTTTGCTATGCAAAGGGGTATCTTGAATGAAACCAGACTTGTTCCTTTATTTTTGTAGCTGTGTGTGAATGTAGCTGGGGGTTAATTTATGCAGTCTTGCAAAACACAGCTTCATGTTTCTGCTCCCTTTTGTTGTCATGGGAAACATGCTGTATAAGTTGTCACTCGGGGCCTCATCACTAAGGCAGCTTTGGGAGGCTTTTGCAAGGCCAAGTTAAGAATCATTTGATGTCCATGGTTTAGGTAGACTTAAATAAGAGTACATTTAATTAATTTCTTTCCTCCAGCTATGGAAAATGCTGCTGTGCGTCTGCTTGAGCCCATTATGGCTGTGGAGGTGATGGCACCCACTGAGTTCCAAGGAGCAGTGATAGCTGGAATTAATCGCCGTCATGGAGTCATCACGGGGCAAGATGGCACTGAAGGTTACTTCACCCTCTATGCAGAGGTGTGTGCCGTTCCCTGGTACCTCTCTCTTTTCTTTTGACTGCTGCTGTTTGTCTGGTTGGCTGCAGTTTTAAACGTTAGCCAAGTTATTCAGTGGACAAGCATGAATTTTCCATCTGCGGAAGTGTGTTGTGCAATATTAGTAAACCTGTTATAAATCTGTTCTTTGGAGAAGCCAACTTATTAACCTAGGACCATATGGTGGCAGAGGAAGGAACACGGTTTTGTTGAGACTGGCTGTGCTGCCTTAGAGTGAGATCTGTGCAGCAATACTGATGCACAGAGTTACGGGGGATCTTTCAACTCTTTTTATCGTAATTGAGATTGATTGAGTGATATCCAATAGTAGATGAAAAAATATTTTATAAGAATGATGTGCTTTGATTTTAGGTGCCACTGAATGATATGTTTGGTTATGCCACTGAGCTGCGGTCTTGCACAGAGGTAAGTATTCTCAGTGCTTTTTGCCAAAGATGCTTATGTAAATCAAATGTGCTAATTTGCATCGTTGTTAGCTTAGTATATGCATCAGTACAAGTGGTAAAAATCACAACACTCTTAATGATAATAGGAAAATAACCTTAATTATCGTTACTTTAACTCATCTTTAGTTAACATAGCTATTGCTAGCCTCATGTGGGCAAAAAATTCTTGCATACTTTGGCTTTGGAGAAGGAAGAGATTCAAAGTTGCAAATAATGCAGTGATAGAGAATCAGCAGAGGTATTGCATTCAGAGTCTGGAACAGTGTAGACATGCTCCTTAAGTTACTGATTTCTGCAAGTAGGTGAGACTTTAGACAGCAGTGCTCATGTTAATAAGTTCCTTTCTTAACAACATATACCCTTAGAGTTGGATGCTCATTTGAATCAGTTGAGATTGTTTTCCTTGTGTGTAAATTAAAATTTTCTATTCTACCTATAGTGATACAGTGAATACAGATATAGTGAATACAAGCACAAATACCTGTATTCTCTGAGCATTCAAATGGAGCTTTATTACTGCAGACAGCCTTACAATCTTGTATCAAACAACATTCAGATACTGTTTATCTTTGTCGCTGTCTACATGCCTCAGTACAGTGTTTGTGTGCTTCTCTGTAAGTTATTTGTGCACATTAGGTCACAGATTGGAGTACGGCCTACAGCTAAGGAAGGTTCCTTGCTTAGCACCTGACTCTGATTATTCTTTCTCCAACTCTTCAGGGAAAAGGTGAATATACAATGGAATACAGTAAGTATCAACCATGTTTGCCCAGTACTCAAGAAGAAGTAATTAACAAATACCTCGAAGCAACAGGACGACTTCCTGCAAAAAAGGGCAAAGCTAAAAGCTGACTTTTCCTCTTGAGTACATGGAACAGTTTTCACAATCTTCTGGAAGAGCTTGGTTGCTCAGACATACAAGCAGTTGAGCCTGGCTGGAAGTTGTGCAGGCTGCAGTGGGACTCAGACTTACAATTCCATTCAAATATCCTTCCTTCGTGGTATTGTCAGCAGTCACTGGGAGATGACAGCTGAATTGTTCAGATGTAAATGCTGCTCACTGACGAAATACAGAAATGTTACAAATTGATAAGAATTTGTCCTGAAATTTGTCTTAATTCTTTTGTATTAAAATAATTTTATTTTTTTACTTGATAAATAATTATTTTGTAAGTAGGCTAATTGCTGTTTCTCTGAAAGTTTGAAGGCTTTAATTTAGGAGATTGAACAGAAGCTCTGGATAGGCATGGGAAATTAATCGTCATGTGCTGCTGTCTTTAATGTTAGTGCTCCAAGCACAGATCCTTTTGTTCCTGTAGTTCACTGATAGCATACAGTCCACAGAATGAATGTTTCCTCCTCATTCTTCAGAAACAACAAAGCCATAATGAAATGGACAAGGTCATTTGTCAGTGCAGTTAACTTACCAGCAGTCTGCTTATCACTCGTGGTTCAAGGCATTTGAAAAGAGTTGACAGGAATGGCCATAGAAGTTAACTCTCTTCAAAATGGGAAGCAGTAGGATTTTATTGCATGTTCTTACTTTCTTGGCATTTATTCAGAAAATGAAGGGATTCCTTTGTTTTTTAGAACCCTGGAGTTAGGAGAGCATGCTGCTGCTGCTGTTTAGCTTGGGAATCAGCTGGATAGATCTTTCTTACTTGTAGAGGAGAGCTCAAACAAGGATGGTGACAATTAGGTGAGAAAGAGAAGATATAATCATCAATTTTCATTTGATTATTACCAGATTTACTCTGGATTTTGGTTGCATGCTCTCTTTTCTTGACTTACTCAGTTTAGCAGCATTTTTGCAGATTTCCAGTAAACAGAGGAGGAAGTTCCAGTTCAAAACCAACTACATTCCTGGCACAGGATTGTGGTTGATGTTTACCAGATGCAGATAGTACTGCAGTGGCTGGGCTTCTTTTCTATAGCATTCACAGAAATGCAGTGGAAATGACTTATTTTAAACTTGGAATGAGAACAGTGTCAGAGATTTGTCAGGGGCATGTAAATGGTAACGAGATGCAGGTACGGTGTTGTATAGAAGTATGTTGTTGCTTTGGGCTACATCTTTCGTGATTCCCTCACATCCGTAGCTTTTGTTCTTGTGAAAACGTTCAGCTGGAAGTAGTTCCAAGAAAAAGCCCTGCGGGTACTCTGACATTTGGAGAGTTTTAAAAATAAGGGAATATTATAGCTTGTTCATCAGAATTCAGGGATGTTTTATGTATGTGTTGTGAATGCAATGTAAAGAGAGATGGGGTACTTATCATTTTTAGTTATATTTATGTTACGCTTTTACACTGCTTATTAGAGGCCAGTCACAATGGGAATTCTTGGCTAATAGGTTCTGCCAGATGTGTGCTGATTCTCCATAAAGCTAACACATGATCAGACCACGAGTGGCACTTTGTAGGGATAACTGAGGCATAGTGGGCTCTACTGGACTTAAACGCAAGGGAGAAAGGTCTACAGGTTGGGGGAATAGTGGATTTTGACTTAGTTGAGCTCTTCCTAGCAGCAAAAGTTCCCCTGTTCTCATCTCTGGTGAGGCTGCACCTCAAGTATTGTGTCCAGTCTTGAGTCCCTCACTTCAAGAAAGACATTGAGGCCCTGGAGCGTGTTCAAAGAAGGGCAACAAAGCTGGTGAGGGGTCTGTAGCACAGGCCTTATGAGGAGCAGCTGAAGGAGCTGGGATTGTTCAGTCTGGAGAAGAGGAGGCTCAGGAGAGACCTCGTTGCTCTCTATAACTACCTGAAGGGAGGTTGTAGCGAGCTGGGGGTTGGCCTCTTCTCTCGTGTGAATAGTGACAGGACTAGAGGGAATGGCTTCAAGCTGCACCAGGGGAGATTCAGGCTGGATGTGAGGAAATACTACTTTTCTGAAAGAGTGGTCAGGCACTGGAATGGGCTGCACAGGGAGGTGGTGGAGTCACTGACCCTGGAGGTGTTCAAGGAATGTTTGGATGTTGTGTGAGGGATATGGTTTAGCGAGTATTATTGGTGATAGGCGGGTGGTTGGACTGGATGATCTTGTAGGTCTTTTCCAACCTTGGTGTTTCTGTGAAAGAGAACAGTTTGTCTTCTCTTGTCTGTATACAGCCTCTTACAGCACAGAGGTACGCTATCTTGGTTTTTCTTAACATGAAGAATTCACTGTGAACCAGTCTGAGCCTCAGCTCAGATCATGACTGCATTGGTTTAACCAGTAATTTTGCTTGAGTAAAAACCTACCATTTCAAGTTCTGATTGATCAAATGAAGTTTTGGCCCTTGATAAGTTGGTGGATATTTTGCCTTTGAATTCCAGCAGGGTTACTACTTTTCCAGAAGTTACAATTCTGCAGTTGCTTAACTGCCTTAAGATTGCATTGCCTGACACTGATCTGGAAGTACTTCTGTACTGGATACGGAGAGCTGTGGCAAGAATGGAGTAAGGAAATCAAACTTGCAGTTAAGTTTATTGCTAAAATAGAGCCTCAGAGTGCACAGCATGTGCTTGTTTTAATTCTAAAAAATATTTTCATCATCTTTTTTCTTTTTTAACTGAAGAAATGTTGCCATTAAATGCTCTGACTTTGTGCTTTTGATGATGAGAAATGTCTTGCCAACGCAAAACGTATGTAAGATACTGCCTCACTGAATTTATTGTAATGTCTGTTATGTGCTGACATAAAAACCTGCAGTCGGTAAAAGTACATCACTCCAATAAACTTGTGTAAAATGCCTGAATCCAGGAGGATATCAGATCACCCAGCCTAAATAGCCCCCAGATAAACCTTCATGTTAAATACCTGAATCCTCATAGCTGATCACAGACCTCTGATAGCACATCAGGAAGACTGGGACAGTGCAGGTGGTGGTTTCTGGCTTCTGCAGGGCTTTGTGGGGAAAGATTTTGCTGCTCATCCACAGCTTTTTAAAGGTATTTTCAAGTACCAAGAGAGGATGGAAAGTTGGGGTCTAACAGCAACGTCATGAAAGAAAATCCAACTTCCACTATGTATAATGGTATTTATTTTATTGAAGGTTATTTAAAAATCAGCAGGTAGCTATCTCAAAAAAAATAGCAAATATCTCTTAGTGACAGATTAGTACTTTTCTCAAGATTTTTATCTGATATATTAATTTTGTTCAGAAACTTTGTTACTGTAAGTAACAGAAAGTTAATGACATAATCAACTTGTGTATACTTCTCTGTGTATGTATAGTAGCAAAGTTTTTAGGTAGGTCCCTAGAACATTAATTTAGAGAAATTATAGAGGTTCATTCTGGAACAAATAGATGATTCAAATTTACTGTAATGAGGCTTGGATTGAAAAATGATCACAACTTCAGGCCTGTTACACAAAGGTTTCCCATTTAATGTGTGCATAAAGCTAACAATCACTTTTAAAAATTCCCTTCCTTTTCATGAAACAGTCCAGCAGCTGATCCATAGTCCTGTCCTGATCCATCTTCGAGCCAGTGGTTATCTGAAGTGCAGATGTATTTCACTCTCAGAGGGGGACTGAGTGTCCAAATGAGGTGCATGTGACAGAGCTCTATTTTCTGGAGAAGAGATTTTACAATAATTGTCTTTTTTGATCTTTATACCATTTCTCTATTGATGGAGGTAGGTATTGTATGAATATGCTTTCTTACCTGTGTTGGAGTTTCATGGAGCAAGACAATGAATTCAAACTCAACAGCACTGTCCTTCCTTATCTGGTCATGCATCAAAGGAAAACAAATAAGAACACAAGTTATACTGCTGAAGTTTAGAATCTACCCTGATTCACTTGTATGCACTTAGCTTGCATAGAAAGTGAGTTGAATAGGGCTTAAGATGGCTGTGATACCTGGCTGGAGTAAGACAGGTTTTTGCATATGAACAGAGGGGGAATTAGGAGCACTTACTGCATAAAACTTCAAAGACCGTAACTACAGTGTACGTCTGTACCCTGGCATGAAACTAGGCTTACACAGGTAATAATTCATTAAGTTAATCCTCAAATAAATGTGGTAATCTTGTCTATTAAACTCTCCTTCAGAGAAATGCTATTCTATGTAACTTAGGAGTGAAAAAAGAATGCACAGATGAGTAAGAGAAAGTTTGGGAACTCCTATTCTGTAGGCTGTAGGTGTAAGGTATGTTCACCAGAATGTATATTGGACTGGTGCTAACCTGAAGTTTGGGTAGGGGGCAAAGAGCACATGGTATGGGGCTGATGAACTGCAGAATCATCTGTTCAAATCTTCTGATTAAACCTGCAGAAGCCAACAGATCCACTTCTGGAAGAACCACCGCCATTACAGAGAGTAGGAGATGTTGGCAGCTGTTTTCTTTGCCACTAAAGGCTGTCACCTTCTGTAAGGCAGACGTGTAATTTCCACTTTGCTTACCCGCTGCTTCACAGCCTTGACTTGTGCCATGAAGTAACCCAAGTTCTCTGTTGACTTCTCCAACATGATGTAACTGCTACCAGCAATAGCCAAGCCCCACAATGGAAGATGGGCACGGTCAATATTTCCATGGCTGTCTGAAAGAGAGTCATATAAAGATGATGAATTCTGGCTGCTCATCAGAAACAGGATAAACCACAGAGCATTTCTGCCTGGCATAGCACCACACCTGGGAACTGGCTCTTTCCTTAGGCACTTTACAGTCATGAACAGGGAGGAGAATGAACTTATCCTAAATTTACTGTGACCACAGAAATATGCGAGCATGATGGAAGTGAAATTACCAAGAGATGTTACTCACAGGTTCCCCTCAATGAGGTGAGAAACCCAATATCCACAATAGTGGAGGTCATTACTTAATCAGGAGGAAAAGAGGTACCCGGGTGCTCCATTTCCAGGATGGAAGAATTCTGTTACCCATCCCTTGTGAATTCCTGTCCACAGCTGTGGAAGGTTTGTGGCTTCAGGCAATTGTTGTTATTTCAGAATATTTTGCATTTACTTGACTGTAAAACTGTACGGTCTGGTTTTTAAAACCAGAATGTGTTCACAACATTATGTTGACTACCACAGTGCTGCTAAAGACGTTTGGTTGTTTTGTTCTCCCCAAGAATTTCTGGTGAGGTGAGTTGTTCTGCTAATTAGCCCTATAGTTTTAGGGTTCTATTTTGCATTTATGCTTTTTGAATTGCATGTTCATTTGCTTGTGTTCGTAAGCGTGCAAACTCTTTGATATAAAATGAAGTGCAGTTGATTGTTTGGAGGAGTGTACCTGGAATATTATTTGCAATTATTGGTTTCGTTTGATGATGAAGATAATGGTAAAATTTGTTGTCCTCTTCTTGGATTTGTTTCTTATCCTGAGTGTGCGCACACTTGATATAGACTTCAGGTGGAGACTTCTTTAGGTACAAGACTGTAGCAAGGCAGCTCCCAGCATTTTCCTGTAAAGGTAGAATTACAGACTGTTACCTTTAATCAACACTTCATTTACCAGCAACACATTCTTAAAAAGCTCTTTGTAGTGATAAATGAAGCACACATTTGGAGAAAGTACATGAGATGCTTTGTATGAAGCTGTAAGATCAAAAAAACCTTTAAAGGATGTACATAATACTATTTTTTTCTCCAGAAAGTTAAAGAAATTTAAGCCACAAGATGACAGTGATTTAACAAAACTTTTAAATCAAGATGTAACAGAAATGTACCGAGTCATCTTAGAAATGTGTTTGCAAGTTCTCAAGAAATAATACTGATAATGGGACTTTCATTGTATGATATTTCTGCCTTGAAAGAAAAATAATCTAACGCTTTATATTAAATTCTGAAAGTAATTTGAATATTATAAGAAGTGTGTAATAGAGGAACAGATGCTTGTGGTAAAATTACTAGTGACAGCTGTGACAGTGAATGGAGAGATGGTAGTATTTAAAAAAAAATATATCAGCTATATATCTACTCTCATTGTGGTGTGTGGACACAGCAGGAGCTACAGCTGGATGAGGACCACAGTGTAACCCTGAGTTTGGACCACTGCAAAGTCTGGCTCAGAAGCTTTGTTGCCTGATGTGACTTACTAAGACAGCAAGCAAAGCAGAAAACTACAGTTGTACCCCTGCAGAGGAGAAGAGCTGATAGATGAGATACTCAGGTGTTACTAAGTGCAAACTGTGCTCCGTGCTGGACAGGTAAAAGCATTAAAGTCCTTACATTGTGAAAGGCCCATTTGCAAAAACACTTAAATATACCGTTTTGAAGCTGTTAAGAGTTTAACAGACACTCTAAGAAGATGTGTTGGATGGTAAACTTACCCCGTTTATGTAGCCTTCAGTAGTAAACTGCAGGTAATACTTCACACCAAGTCCTGGAATGATCTGAAAGAGAGGAGGATTCAGTCCACAGTGAAGCTTTATGGCTTGCTGGATTGTGTCACTAGCACTGTGGAGGGAAGGCAGGGCTTCCCTCCAAATACTCTTTACTTCATTATTGTACCCATTATTTTCTGACCAGTGAGCAGTCTGAGTGGCAAACAGTAAGGAAAACTTTATTCAACTATTCGTTTGTAAAATGCCATTTTGTGGTGTTTAGTGGACTGGTATATTTCTAAGCCTTTCTTTGATGAAATCAATCAACAGTGAAGTATGTATTTTTGTATGCTGCAACTGTGATTTACTAGATAAGCTTTCTGATACATAAGCTGCGTTATTTCTGTATCTGAAAGCTGGTTTGTTTTGCATAGATTGTTTTGGTAAGAGGCATTCTCCCTTGAAAACCTCTAGTTTTTTTTTTTTTTACACTACTGGTGTAGGATTGTGGTGTTAACAAGGTTTTCCTCTGTGAGGCATATGATGCAGTGTGTAGAAAATGCATTTTACTGGAGAATGCAAGCTCCAAAGTGTATGCTGAAGTCAAATTACTGTAGTTGAGCAGCAGCACTGTTTGGTAGTCTGTTTTCTGAACACAGTACACTTCAGGTAACATTTCTGGACACTTGCATGGTGTTGAAGGTTAGAAACCAAAGCACATGTGTGTCTTACTTACCTAAATGTGTTCTTTTGTGTTCCCACCATACCTTCACAAAGCCATTGACAGCATCGTGTCAGCAAACTTTCATTGACAGGGCAAGGCCATGAGCCCAGCTCCTGCCTTTGGTACATATGCAGTTAGGTACTGCTGATGACAGATCGGTTTAGTCACTTTTTATTTTTACCTTCATGAAATCTTTATAAAGAGCCAAGTCTGGAGTTGGGCCCACATTATACCAAGAGTGTAATGAAGGAACAGAGAGGATGAGTTCAGACCTTTATAATCTTTTCTCTGCCGTTCTCTCCTGCCCCCATTTTGTGCACTAGCCAAAATGTTGTCCTTCTGATCTACTTAAGTCAAAATGACAGATTATTACGTGTTATTGCATTACATTCTACTCTTACTGTAGCAAACTGGTAAAAACTAGCTTTCTGAACTGCAGGTTTATGAAAGAAAAAGTAATTTGGGAGCACTGAAAGAAGGTTCTAATTGCTCATGATCACTGCAGTTAAGTCTAAGTTTCTAACTATTATAAATTGTTATTATTAGAGCTACTATCTCTAGCATTCTTCATTTGATGAAGTATTGGTGTTTGAAGCACAGCAACCTAGGCTTATTCCTTGTCTTGTCATCACTACTACACATGAGAGACACTGAAAGAGTTGGACTGCTGCAGCTGGAGAAACTTGGCTGTCTCATGTAACTGAAGGTAATGGTGGGGATTTCAGCTGAACCTCTTCCTCGAGTAGCCCACACAGCAGCCGGCCTGCACACTGCTGGTTACAACATCAGGGTCTTTGTCCTATGAAAGAAACTGCTTTGATTTCCACTATTATTTTCACTATTACTCCACGATGCATTCCTGTAAACCATCACACACTGTGTAAATAAGAGCTGAGGCATATTTGATATCAAACAACAATGGCTGGCTGAAAGTAGTCAAAGATAGCATCCAAAAAGAAAAGTAAATAAGTAATATATTTGTATATACAGGGAAGAGTGTGAGATGTGTCAGGGGGGCTTGCCTGGGGGTCCACACCTCTCAGCCCCGGCACCATTCCTGCCAGGCAGCTTTACCCTGGCTGCTGTGGAGGGAAAAGCCAGCAAAGTCAGCTGCTTTCTTGCCCTAAATAATAAAGCTACTCTGCAACTGATCTTACCTTCCCACTCTGACTTGGATACCTGACTGTTGGAAATTCGTAGATAACTGTTAATAGACTTATTTTAATATCAGTACCATAGTCCTGACATGGCACTGTTCTGTGTCAAGATGAGCTTGTGGAAAGAGATGTCCAGCCATAAAATAGTATTTGGTACCCCAATTTTAGAAACTGTTGCAGTTCAGTCAAGAGATTCACTAGCTTTACCTTTGTGCTTCCCTGCTGATCCACCTGCCTAGCTGCTCAGCAGTATGGGAGACTGCTCTGGGGAGTCAGTCCATGCTCTAACAGTTTCTCTCTGTAATTCCAGGCTCTTCAGCTGGCACGCACTAATGCTTCACTTCTCAAATACATATTTTAAAGTGCAACTTCAGTCAACAATCCCATGAGATGCATGCTGCTGTTTCCTGGAAGGTACTGAAATTAAAAAACTAAACTAAACTAAAACTGATGAGAAAACAGAGAACTGCAGCCAGTGTTTGGTATGTGCCCACTACTGGTTGCTGGAAGAAGGAGCCACTGAAGGCTCATTTTACCTGAGCTTGAAAAACCCTCGTCTAACAGTTACTGTACTGGAGGCTTTTTCCAGTCCTGTTTCTAATTGGCACTATTTAAATCTTTAGTGGGCTGATAATATCAGTTTTTAAATACAATGCTCGTGATTAAATTCTGTGATAAAGCTATTCTATTTTTGCTCGATCCAATAATGGACTAATAAATAGGAAAACAGCCTCCTTAAAAACAAACAAAAAAACCATAACTCTTATATTCGCATTAGATAGTGCATTCCTTCCAGGAAATTCCTTTCATTTTTTACAGGGAAGAACAGAAAAGGAGGAAGTGACCGTGTCTGCTGTGCTTCTCCTCTTGTTTTTACAGAGCATGCAAAGAAAAAGGGGAAATAACCTGCAGAAAGTGGTGACAGAGTGCTGCACAGCATCAAGTGCCATGAGGATATAATGAGGCATTTCATTTCTCCATGAGCCAATTTCTTTCCTGTTTTAAAAGGCAAGTGGGCAATGCTGGGTGGAGAAAATCCCTTTTCCTCACTCCACTTGCAGATATTCAGTTACACACAGGTTGGAAAGATCTGCACCAACCACTCAACTCCCACTAGCTGTGAGGTTACGACTGCACTGCTTCCATCACACGTGCTGCTCCAGGGAGCTGTGCCATAGAATCATTAAGGTTGGAAAAGACCCAGAATTTGAGATCCCCACCATGCCCACTTGAGCACATCCCTTAATGCCACATGTTATGGGTCTGGACACCTTCAGGGATGGTGACCCCAATGCTCCCTGGGCAGTTGGAGAGACTAATATGGAGGTATGGATGGATGATCCCTCCCAACGCCTGCACTACTGTTGATACAAGCCAGGGTGCAACCAGCCTCCTTGGCCACAACAATATAGAGATCTATATTCCAACATATTACATGTGCACGTTGCCCAGAAAGTATAAAAGGAGCACCTGCACGCTTTGTGAGAAGTATCAAATGTTAGATTTGTCAAGAGAGGGAACTGTTGGAGAGGGTCCAGAGCGGGGCCATGAAAATGATCAGGGGACTGGAGCACCTCCCCTATGAGGACAGGCTGAAGGAGCTGGAGAAAAGCCTGGAGAAAAGAAGGCTGCGGGGTGACCTCATTGCAGCCTTTCAGGACCTAAAGGGAGCCTACAAACAGGAGGGGGTTGAAAGGGTAGATAACTGCAGGATGAGGGGAAATGGTTTTAAGTTGAGGGAGGGGAGATTTAGGTTGGATGTCAGGAGGAAATTCTTTACAGAGAGAGTGGTGAGGTGCTGGAACAGCTGCCCAGAGAGGCTGTGGATGCCCTGTCCATCCCTGGAGGTGTTCAAGGCCAGATTGGATGGGGCCCTGGGCAGCCTGGTCTAGCATTAAATGAGGAGGTTGGTGGCCCTGCGTGTGGCAGGGGGTTGGAGATTCATGATCCTTGAGGTCCCTTCCAACCCTGGCCATTCTGTGATTCTGTGAAGTGCCACCGTACAGCACATCCAGCCTCAGCTGTATCCATAGCGGAGTGCGAGGGCTGTTGTGCGAGCAGTGCAGGTGTGCAGCGGGGCACCAGCCGGGTACCTCCAGGCACTGCTCACCGCGTGAGACGGGAGGTCCTGCACAAAACCTGGACATTCTGCAGTCGCTATATCAAATTTGATCGGGAATTATTTTTCTCATCTGTGAAACCGTGTGCAAATCGGCGTCGATCTTTCATGAGACATCCCAATCTGAAGCCACGCCGCTGGGATCCCTGTGGAAGGCTGGAGGACCGAAACAGCGCATCCGCAGCGCTTCAGGGCGGCGTGGAGCCGCCGCGTGTGGGGGCGCCCCGTGCAGCTGCTGTGCGGGGAAGGCGGGAAACGCTTCGCTCAGCGTCCCTCAGCCCTGAGGGCAGCCCCCCCACCCACCACCGCCCGTCGCCCCTCCTACCTTGACGGTGGCCTTCAGCACCTGCCGCAGAGCCCGCAGCGTGCTGGGGGACGCCTCGTGGTAGTTGCTGTAGTGCAGCGCTGTCCACGCCGCCCTGGAGGCATGGCGGTCGCTGGGATTCAGCGCGTGCATCGCGCCCGGAGTCCACGGCCACGGGGGCTGCTCCGCCGCGGCGGGCGGGAAGGAGCTGAGGAGAAGGAGGAGGAGGGCGGCGGGCAGCGCGGCGCGGAACCCCGGCATGCTGCTGGCGGAGTGCTGTGAGGCGGGATGCGGGCGGGACGGTACTAATAGCGGGGGCACGGCCCTCCCTTCCCCGCCCGGGAAGCACTGAGGGGAACTCCTCGCTCGGGTCCTGCCCTTCCCTCAGCCCTCCCACCTGCCGGGGGGGGAGCAAGGGGGTTGTGGACCAGGGGTGATGGCATTTGGGTTTGCCTTTGAGCGAAAGGTTACGTGCTTTACGCAGGGGATGACTCTCCCTGTACCAGGTGCAGGGGCAGAACTTCTCACCTGCCCCACAGAAACCAGGTTTCCTGGTTTCACGGAGCAGCGACTCGGTGTACCTGCAGTGACACAGCCTCTATTTAGAGCACACGGGCGCTTTTTGTGTTGGTGGCTGAGGTTTTGTGGTAGGTCAGGGTCATAAAGAGATAAGGGCTTAAAATACCTTTTACAGATTCTGGCTGTTAAGCTGGTGAAGCCTGCAGACCCCCGATGTGTCGGTGCTGAGCCGTGAGGCTCTGACCCTGTCCTTCACTTCCTTTGAGCTTCCTTTGCCCTCCAATGTTCTCCTCCTTTTCCTGCTCTCTGTCAGTGTTGCTATCAGTGTTTCCTTTCTCCAGAGCATAACAAAGGCAATGTGAGTAACGGCGACCTGAAGTTCAGGGTGGCAGGGACAGAAAGCCTGTACCACAAAGCAGGGACAAAAGGCAGCGTCCACGGCAATTTCCTAAATTGCTGTAGAGATTACATTGCTGTAATTTGCTGGTGATCTAATGTGAGTCCAATTTATAAACATTTTGCTTGGAAAAATAAAAGCTCAAATGGTTTTGGGGTTGGGGACGCGTTCTTAAACATGCCGACACTGGCATTTACTGCTTCCACAAAATTTAGAAGTAGTATTTTAGCTTTGTTCTTATGGGGCTCTTTAAGACTGTAAGAGCCTCGAGCTCTGCTCTGCCCTTTTGTTTCAGACTTTTTAGTGAAGGTAAAAATGAAGCTCTGCAGCATATAATATCCGAACAAAAAGGACAGAAGCAAGTGATCCAACTTGAAGTGACATTTCTTAGTTATCCATAAAGTGGTGCAGGCTGATCTTCTCAATACCACCTTTATACCTCTCATCCCAGATCGCTCGGTCCAGATTAAAGAGGATGATGGTGGAGTAAGTAACATGTTAACAACCCCTCTCACTCTCCTTTAACAAACTGTACGTTATGGCAAGTTTCCCAGTGTTAACATCATGCCGTGGTTTACATTGTGATAATGCCGCAGCTGATTGGGATCTTTTAGAAATTGAAGTGAGGGTTGTTTAGGGCAGCTGATCTAAAAAGCATTCTGGGGTTTTCATTTTCTTACCATCTTCTCTCATTCATCAAATGCTTCGAGGCCAGTTATTGCTAATTTGTTTCATATTTTAAGACTATTTCTATATCCTTTGTAAGCATTTTACAGCAGACCTCACTGGCTCCTAATCACTAGCAGATGACTGTAATGTAATACACGGAATTTGGACAAAATTCAGTGCATTTTGTTTTGCAACTTTTCCAGTTCTAACTTCAGTGTCTTGCTGGAGTTAAAAACAAGCTCTTTATTTTTTATGTAACTTGATTTTTAATTAATTGGACATACCATTTTCCTCCATCAATAACCACAGCTTGAATTTTATTCTCAGTAATTAATCACAAAAGCTTATTGTCTCTGTAATTTGCCTCTTGTATTTTTGTTTGTTTTGTTTTGTTTTCCCCTGGATAAACAAAGCCTTGAACAGTTCATCTTTTAGTCCTTTTCTGGGCTGGCATTGCCAATGGTTAAGCTGAGGCTTTACAATATGGATGTCTTTTTTTTTTTTTTTTTTTCAGGGAAATTTGGTTTTGAAGGTTTCTGACTATGCTTAGTACTTTCTTGTTATGGACAAACTTTTGTAAAGTTGAACGTATGTATTCAGAGTCACCAGCAACAGTTTCCATTCTTGCACATCCAGGTAGCAGAGTTTTCCCAATGGATTTTGTGTCCTGCCTCAGCTCAGACTGTGTTTTCCTGCAGATGCTCAGAAAGTCTGATACATGTGTTGCAGTTTTGCAAAAGGAGAGCCAATGTTAAAGTCAAAGTGATGTCTTCTATATTTTGATTGAGCATATAACAGAAAAGTTTTCTGAAAACCTGTGTATCTTAAGTGTTGGTTGGACTACGGGGAGGATTGCTGTGCAGTTGTAATAGTTCTGTTGGGAACTAAAAGAAAAGCAAACAAGAAGAGAGAAAGCAGTTGAAGGTAATTTATGTCCCAGTGAATATTTATTGGCTTCAAGGACTCTAACGTGGTTTCCCATTAGATTTATGAGATTAGTATAGACCAGAACTGTTGAAGCCAGGAAATGACAAAAACGGGAAGAACTTGAAAACTATTCATCACTTAAATACGAGTTGTTTGGGGCAGTACAGGGATAACACTTGAAGTGTAAGGGATTATGGATCTGTGTCAGTAAAGAAGGACTTGTAGTCTCTCTTTTTTTTTTTTTTTGGTAGTCCTGTTTGATACCATCAAACATTTAAGTATAGAAACAAACTTTGTGAGCATAGTGAAACAGAAGAACATGGAATTTCTCAGTCACCCAACCCATGATTGAGAAAGGAAACGAGCTTACAGTGGGTGGCTAAGTTTAAGACGGTCATATGTTACAACAAGGGGGTGTAAATCATTGCAGATTGTTAATTTGTACCAAACATTTCGTTAATCTATTTATGTTGTTTTCTTTTGATTATGGAATGTGTATTAATAGGACAAGAAGTAATGGCCTCAAGTTGTGCTGGGGGAGGTTCAGCTTAGATATTAGGAAAAAATTCTTCTGTGAAAGAATTGTCAGGCATTGGCACAGGCTGGTGTGGCACAGGGAGTGCTGGGGCACCGTTTCTGGAGTGGTCCAGAATCATGGAGATGTGACACTGAGGGAGGTGTCTCAGTGGGCATGGTGGCTGTGGTTTGGGGTTGGTGATCTTAGAGCTCTTTTCCAACCTGAATGATTCTGTAATTTCTGTGATAATATCTTTCGGAGAAATCTCCGTTTGCTGACTGGTCCCAACAAACAAATCCCTTAGATGCTCAGCAAGGTAGTCACTACGTGGTCAAGCACAAGCGTGAACGATGAGCTATACTGCTTAATCACAACTCTGAAAACTAAATGGATCTTGGGCACATGTTCAGACCTTTATAAAAATGCATGGAAATTAAGGCAGCTATTTAAGGATTGAATAGAAACATAATTGAGTATTTAGTAGTACAGATGGCCGTGATGGAAGGAGCTCTGAATGGCTGGGCAGAGCTGGGATATTTGGCTGGTGTGCCTTTCCTGTGTGCAGTCCTTACAGCCGTGCTGCCTCAGCAGTGATGTTCAGACTGTGCCCAGGGTTTCTGAAAGGTGAGGTCTAAAATGAAGGCTTTGAGAGCACAGTTCAGATGGAATTCCCCCCTGCAGCTCTGGATTGATGCTCAGTTGTGACCCCTTGCTACACCAACAAAGTATTTTATTTTGTTTGAGGTTAACTTTTGCCTCATAGCTGACAGCAGTAAAAATCACCTTGAAACACTGGTATTTCTGACGCTTTATTTTTAGAGATTCAGCTTATGTCACTGTTAAATAAGCATTGCAACAGAACAGTAATTTTTGAATTGTTTGGTTGCACAATGTTTAACCAAGGCAGCAAATGTTTGCACAAAAAGGGAACAACTTCTCAGTGTTTTAAATAAGGTGGGGACAAATGGTTGAATTCTGCATTCTGTAACACTGTATCACAAACTGTCTTCCTTGCAAGGTGACGTGTTTGCAAAGGTCCAGCAGAGGTAGGAACTATGAGGAAACACATTTTTCCTGTCTTGCTCACAGCATCCTCTCTTTTGTACTCACGTTTGTGACCGCTGTTCTCTGTGCAGACAGCATTCCCAGGACTCCACTCCCACAAGGCACAGTGGGCGCTGAAGGTCCAACATCTGCGTGATGGAAAGGCAAGGTGAGCAGCACAGCTGGGGACAGGGGCCATCACACAAGAGGTTTAGGTTAGATGTTAGGATATTCAGACTGGATGTGGCTCTGGGCAGCCTGGTCTGGTTGTTGGTGACCCTGCACATAGCAGGGGGTTGGAACTAGATGATCACTGTGGTCCTTTTCAACCCAGGCCATTTGGTGATGATCCAGAACAGACGGATCTGGGCAGACAAAATGAATTTCCAATTTCTGCTTTTTTTTTTTTTTTTCTTTCCTCTCTCAGACCAAAGACAGAGCACACAGATTAAGTATTCCTTAAATAAAGTATTCAATACTTACATTATTAGACATATCACCCAATTATCGGCTCTTGCCTACAAAATGGTGAGCTGACAATGTGCACTTTCCTGCTGTTACTCTTCCTGCTGCATTTCCTGTAACACCTGGTGACTCAGTCTTGAGGGGAATGACCACCTCAATGGCAATAAAGGCAGATCACTTGTCAGCACTTTCTGAAGTCATCTCACAATACTGTGATTTTTTTTTTTCATGTGGAGGCACATACCTGATTATCACAATCTATTTATGCAACCTAAAAAAATAAACTGTAATACATTTTTACTCTGAGCATTAGATAAATGTAGAATAAAAACACTGGAGCACTTGTCTCTAGTTCTTTGAGCAAGTCAGGTATGTTACCTCCTTGGTGTAGCATGTGGCTTATTCTTTCAGCATTTCTCTCACTGATCTGTGGTGGTTTTCTTGTCATTGCTTCATCTTGTGATATCTCATTTTCTTGGTTCTGATCAGGAATAATTCCTTCTTTGTTCTCTCCTGCATCACTATGTTCCCAGAACTTCTGAGAAAATGATCTTTTTTTGG
This sequence comes from Phasianus colchicus, assembly GCF_987193195.1. Classification (NCBI taxonomy): domain Eukaryota; kingdom Metazoa; phylum Chordata; class Aves; order Galliformes; family Phasianidae; genus Phasianus; species Phasianus colchicus. Next base: position 18,885,554 of record NC_143445.1, read on the forward strand.
ATTAGTCATTCTGTTTTGACAAATGCGTGTGTGTTTCCTTGTGTGTACATGTAAGAACTGTTGTGTTTATTTCTGCCCGTTGCGCAGTTGGGTTTAATCAGCAGCATGATGGTGGGTTTAGGGACATAACAGCTCTTAGGTTTCATGATTAAAGAAAATACAGAGAAACAACATTGCTTACAGAGCGCAGATTTGAAAGTGGTCAGTGTGATACTTCTCATGAGCCTTGCAGTCACTGAAACACTATTTATACTGAAAAAAATCCAAGTCACAATTGAAAGCTATAATCTCAGCTGCAGCTTTGATCCCATAATAAGACCAAATAAAAGACTTTCAACTGCTTAAGGATCAATGAAAATCTCACACACAGCGTGTGTAATAACAGTAGAGGAGCACTATCCAGTAATTTTCAGAGATGTTCATTCCAGCTGGAGAGGCCACAAGGTGAATGTCCCCATTGCTATGGGCTGGTACATTCAGCTGTCCAATATGTTTCATCAGATTGTTTCAAAATTCTGAATTTACACATCAGCAGATTTTTAGGTCAAGCCCCTATAATTTTTCTGATACTTTTTTGATGAGGACCAATATATCAAATCAGTGTTCCTGGTAATGATTGGCATACTGGTATGGATCAGGAGAGATATATGCCCAGCTGCAGGACAAACCTCAGAGCTGCAGTCATTCTGTCATCTTACATACATGCAGAGTCATTGTGAAGCATGTTGAGCTCTTCCTTTGCATACCTAGACCTGAGACATAATGGCACTGAGCAGTCACTGCAGTTCTCTGGCGAATTGTAGAACACATTATTTTCATCTGATGAACAACAGCCTTTCAGGCACTGTGCTTGTTACCACTGACTAAAAGCATCTAGTTCATTAGCTGTGCTCCTTCCAATGGGAATATAACGTGATCTGGGAAATTATTCTGCTGTTTCACTAAATCAAAATGAAATGTCAGGGATTTTGGTTTGATACCCTCCCAAGGCTTAAAGAAAATGCAATTTCTGGCAGAAGCCAAATTAATATTTTATATCTCACAGATGCAATTTTGACATTTTCTGTTGGAAGGCCTCCGGTTCTCCTGCTGACACTCATACATTAGCAATGAAAGCCTGGGAAGAGGCACGTTCTCATCGGGTTGTATGCAATGCATAACAAACCCTCCTTTGGTGGGAGTGGTTGCTTTTCAGTGTCGGTGTCCGTCCTGGATCAATGTTAATATGAGACATGGGTTTGGGGTTCCACTTCTAAAGGTACACTCAGGAGGCTTTTGTTAGTGTTCTCAGGAGGAGGTGCAATTCACAGTGGTGGTATTCTGGGTTTTTTTTATGTAACTTGTGTTAGGTGTTTTGATAATGTGCTGAAGTGTTCGTATCAACATCTCAGAGAATCTAAGCAGCCCAATGCCACTAGAAATCAGCAGCAAGTCTTCTGTTAGGTGAGAACAGGTCTGGGCATCAAATATGTAACACATTTGTGAGCAAAACACCTTGCTACATGTGTATGACATCAAGCAGTGCGTATTGATGGAGGTGTAAAGTGTCCCTGAAGCACTGGTGTGCATACTGTGAATAAGGTTTCCTGCCAGAATCCCTGATCCCATCTGCCCATCCCAATAGTTTTTAACTGAGACGTGTATGCCACGCTTGGTTGTGTCCAAGCAGATCTCCTAAACCATTTGAAGAAAATTATTGAGTAAACAAAAACAAGGGAGAACTTTTACTTTCTCATTTATAACATGTAACTATTATTGCAGAGTTCTCCATGCGATGGCTCTAGATTATATTGAAATTTTGTTCTGACTTTTCTTAAATAGCCCCAACTGACCTTGCTTCCAAATGTTCACGTTCACGTGAAAAACAGCAACCTGAGAGCCAACACTGAGCGCATTGAAAGCACAACATTGGGAAGCACTGAGGATCTCCTATTTCCATTGAGTCCTTTTCCTTCCTCCAGCAAAACCTGGGGCTCAACTCTGTCCCTACGCAGCTGGACTCTTCTATGAGCTCCTCCAATAAGGTAATTTTTATCAGTATTAAAAATGTATATACTTTAGTGATGTCAGTCTAAGGGTACAAGGATACCTCAGCACAGTAGGACTTTTTTTTAGTACATACATAAGTTACTGTTTAATAAACGTGGGCTGTCTTAAATAGGAGATTTGTCTCAGTAATATCTTCCAGCTGAATTTCTAAAGAATGCTTGATTGATAATGCTCACTTAGAAAGGAAACATTGCTGATAGTATGTACGCTTCCTGGATTTTTCCTCTTCATGTTTTTGGAAAATGGAAGATTAGGTTTCAAGAAGTTTGTGTGCTTTTGGCTTCTATACAATAATAAATCAACTTTAATTTTAATAACTTGGCTTTTATCCTGACTGTTAAAGTATTTCCCAAAGTGATTTGACATGGCACAGCCTTGATTTAAATGGAACTGCTGAATGCCAGTTCCTTCGTTGCTCTTGTTTTGATACATCCTGCTATGCGTGATTCTGCAGGCTGTCTTTGGAATGTTAAATGTGTTTTTAACTGTTATAACTTTGCCATAATGCACAAACTGCAGACGGAGATGAAGAAAAATGGAGCAGTCCCATAGCAGCTGGGTGCTTTGGGCAGTCAGCACTTAGCCCTGTGCCTGTTGCAATTGCAAATATGTACAGATAAAATGCAGGCAAGGCAAAATGCGTTAATGGACAGAGGAAAATGTAAAGGGTTTTATAAAGCACTTGTGAGAGCAATTTAGTTTTGCCTTGTAATACATCACTGGAGACAGCAAAAGCAGGGAGGATGGTACTTTTTAACTGCATTTCCCTATGGGCATAAGTGTAATCCCTGCTTTATGTTCTGAACATTTGTCAGTGCAGAAGGCTGCAGATTTCGCCTCGTGTAACTCTTGCAGGGCTTTCATGCAGCCTTCTAGATGGACCCCCGTGTCATTCTGTGATTTTGTAACGTGGAATCCATGAAGTGTGACCTTGTTTAAAAAAGTCTCAGTTGTGAAAGTGCCTCTTTGAGACACCAGCGCTGCTCAGCACACCTGATTGTAGAACAGTGAATGCTCAGATCTGCATGTGGCTGATTGTAACTGAGGAGTTAGGAATAAAAAGACAGAGAAATGCAGTGCATACAAAGGTAGGAGGAAATAGTCCTGCAAACTAGACACAACTAACTTCTGGTGAAGACAAGTATTTTTCTGTACACAACATTGTAGTTGTAAAAGAACCCAAACCTATTGGAATAGGTTAGCTTATGTTGAGATTTTGCAGCTGCTATGGTTTAGGCAATTCTTTTTAATGATTGTTTTTTTCTACCCTTCTGGATCCTAGTATGCAATTTTACATATTTGTAGTGAAGGCAGCATTTTAGAAGGAGCAGAGGAAATTTGACCTTGGCTTGAAAACTTGCTTTTTAGGAATGAGGCAATTAACTGCAGTAATTAAACTCCCTAAATTGGAGGAGTCTTCAACAGTAATATTTCCCTTATAAAAACAGATCCAAAGAGGACCCAATTAGAATATCATTCCATGTAAGTTAAATCATTGAAATTAAAGAAAATTTGAAATGAGCCAGAGGAGAGAACAGAAATTTGCTCTTCTGTTAATAAAATAGGAGATGGTAGAGAAGATCACAAGAACCAAAAATCACAAACATTGGGATGAGCTGACCCAGGGAGGTCAGGTAGCCTATCGCTTACCGATTGACCTCCTGAGAACAAAGCAGTTTGTTTATCACAGGAAAAGCCATAGCTTTGTCAGGGTAAACATTATAAAACTTGAGGCTTGTGATTTAGTATCTGATCTTACAGCTGAGTGATTTATATTTCATCCATGTGCTTGTTAGGGATACCAACTCAGCTGCCATCTGCAGGGTCAGGGCCTGCAGTAATTGTGTATTAAATGCATCAAATACACATTCATAACTTGGTGTATAGGAGGGCATGGCTGCAGCCCTGAAGTCAGCAGGACCCTTCCTCTTTCCTATGCTGGACCTGAGTTGGGTGTGAAGGAAAAACAAACAAATGAAACTAAAGGAAACAACTGAATAAAACTCCAAGAAACCACTAAATGAACCCTTTGTGTCCCAGAAAATAAGCTGGTAATTTAAGGCACTGTGTCAGCAGGCCCATTTGCTGCTGGATCCAGTCTCTGCCCTCCCACCACATTGCTGCATGCACCAAGGTCCAGGCAGTGTGATGGAGGCTGAAATATGCTGCAGGCTTCAGCACAAAGAGCCAAATGGTGATGCTTTGGACTTGCTAGTCCCCAAGATCTTTTCCAACCTTAATGATTCTATGATTTATGGCCCTGTTGATTTCAGTGTTGACTGCCTTGAAGACTGGGATTGTGAGCAGTGATTCATTCATCCACCAGTTCTTCCCAGTCCCATGGGAGCTGTGAAAGCTTGTTTCAATCACATTTCCTGAAGGCAACTGGTGTTTGGGACAGGTTGCTGGGCTGCGCTCTGCTGCTGGTGACTGAGTTGTTATCTCCTGGGTGTAACCTTGGCAATGTTATCTGCCTGAAATTTCTAAGGCTTCAGCTCCACAGTGCTGTGACTTCTGTGAGGAGGGCACTGGGTGTGCAGCCATCTGTGGGAAAGATTCTCAGGGAATAAAGGCCGGAAATGTGCTGAGCAGAGAACTGCTCTTTCAGGTTTTGGCACAGTAAACTTGTAAGAAACTTTGGTCTTGGAGATTCATGATCCTTGAGGTCCCTTCCAACCCTGGCAATTCTATGATTCTGTGGTCTGCTTGTTGGGAAGAGAAAGTGCAGTAAAAAGGGAACCAGGTCTGGGAGGACATTGAGCAGAACCAGAAATGATGCTGAGACAGTTGGGGATAGAGGCAGGATGGTCGTTTTTGGCAGATCTACACAAAGAGTCACTTGAGAACAAGCTTGTATTGAGAGGTTTTATTCTGCTGTTATACTCACAAAGAAAGCAAAGCCTGCAAAGTGTGGAAGCAGAAACCTGGAGTTTGTGTTTTCTGCTCTACCATATGCTCAAAACCTCTTCTGCAAACTCCTGATTATTATCAGGAGTTTTAGATTCCTGGCTTTGCTTTCTTTTTCTGTGGGACAAAGTGATTTGCAAAACCACACAACTAATGCTCAGTCCTCAATGTCCATGTTATACCCAAGAGTTTTTCCATGCTTGTCTTGCTTAAAGCATCACTGCTGCCTGTGGATCTGCCTTCTGTCCCTTCACTTACCCAGGGATGTTCAAAGCCATGGCTCTGGGCTGGTGAGCCTCCTCCTCACCCTTCCTTGCCGTGGAATTACCAAATTGCCAGGCTGCTAGTTGTAATGACCACCAATGTAATTTTATTTGGGGCCAGTTCATCACAAAGCTTACAGCAGATAGGGATCTCGGGATGCTGGCAATGTCTTTTTACTTTTTCAGTCAAAATATTTGGCCTCTGTAATATTTTTAATAACCATGACAGATCTATTCGAGTATGCTAATACACTGCAAACAATCTGATTGTTGCTCTCTGAGAGGAGTGGAGCAAGGCATAGTAACAGGCTGCCTTTAAGGGGAGAACTTACAAGTGTAGATTCTAGGGGGAAAATACCTCTACCCTGAGTCACACTGAGGCACCTTTTGTGACTGAGTTACTGGTGATAACTGAGCTCTTGGTCAGCACACACTACCTTCAGCTGAGGGGTGGCCAGGGGCAGTGCCACCTTTTATGAAATTTAATGGCACAGAAAAAAATGTCATTGCAAATGTTTCTTCCTTCTTTAAAGAGAAAAAATATGATCCTGGCTCCAGGGTGAGATAAGCCTTGTGTCTGTCTGCAGCTTGGCTGCAAGAGGGGAAGAAGAAAACATGAATGCTTTGGGTTTGCTGATTCCAGCCCTCCTCCACATCACATACCAGAGCAAGGGTTGGATGTGAGAGTGTTTGTTTGGCCCCTCTCACCTCTGATGAATCTATTCGCTGTCTTATTTCCTAGAAAAATCATGTTAAGATTTATAAAACCACTAATTGTTTGTTTCTTCTCTCTTTTGGTGATGTAAACACTCTCATGCAAAGTGGAGCAAAGTCATCCAAAATTACAGTTATTAACAGTGTGTGGAATGACTCCCAGGGACGCGTTCCCCAAATAAATTAAGGGTCAGTTCTTGTTCACCAGCGGGTTGTATGCAAATTGAGTGTCAGGATAGTTGATTTGAGCTCTCAAAAACAAAGTCTGCCCTAAAGCACTCATTGTTTAGAGTGTAACTAGAAGCTGGAAGAAGTGTGATTTCTCAGTTTGCCAAGGGAAGCAACCTCTCCCGATCCTGTACAGGGGCCAGCATGGGATGTTATTACTTGGCTTCATTCTCAGAAGCAGGATTTTTATCTGTTCCTTTTCCTGAGTTCAGTTTTCTCTTTCCATTTTATGTTCCCTATTATTTTACAAAGCAGTATAGTTGGCATTTGTTGTTAGATGGTAGATATTTGAAAGAAGTGTCACGGCTGTTCACTGCATTGTTGTATTTTATTTGAATGCTTTGTGGTTGTGGATTGCATTGTAGATATGTCACATGAACTGACTGCTCAAGTTTCCAGAAAAAAAAATTAAATTGCTATAGCTTTCCAGATAAGAGAGAAGAAGAAAACTTTATATTTTTTCCTTTCAGTTTCTTCTACACCATGACTTTGTTTAATGGTGCAGATGCAGAACCTTGGTTTTCGACTGCAATCATAGTAAAAGTTTGTTTCTCTTGGTGTTGTGTGTTAGCAGGATTTGGTTCAAAACTGCTATTTCTGAGACAAGCTCTTACTAAGTGCTGCAGGATGTCCCATTATCATTGCCAGCCTTTTGTGGTGGGACTCAGCATTAAAAAAACCTTCCCATGTTTTGCTGCAATAGAATTACTCCAAGAAGTTTCCCTTATGGGAAGAACATGCAGGCTTTATTTCCTATGTGTCTGAAACAGTATTTAGAATTCTGTAAATCTATTTAATAACCTCCAAAGCTATTTAAGTATTCCTGAAGCTTCAATTGGATGAATTGACAAGATAAAGTTAACAAACTGTGGGGCTCTTGTGCCGAAGATGGGAGGAATATAAGAAGTAGAGACAGAGGAACAGGTGGGGAAAAAAAACACTGAAAGAAGCAGTGGGTGTGCAAGGGAACCTCTTAAGTGAGTTTGATTTCACCCAGCCTCTGTGCAGGGTGTGGAATGCACAAGCAGAGAAGGAAAGGAAGGTGAAGCTGGAACATGCAGTCATTCATATATGGAGCACCTGAGAGGGAAGAACTCCAGCATCTTGGAGGCATCACCAGTCTGGGCTGATGGGGACCACTGGGATGGTTCTAGAGACAAAGAGGTGCAGGCTCCTGGGTGGCCATGAGCTCTTCCCTGAGTTCTTTCTCTTCAGAGACTTTAGTTCTGTTAAACAAAGATAAAGATAAAGCAAATGATTTGTTATAGCTTTGGAGGATATCTGTATGGATGAAGTCCACAGAAAAGGTCCAAAACCAGCACAGTACAGTGTGATTTGTCTTACTCATTCAAGTGAAAACATGGTATGTATGCTCAGTTATGGTAAATATTAACATTGCTGGGAATTTCATGATGCAGTGGGGTGAGGTGAGGCTGCAGCCTTCTCATGTTGCTGTGTTGCCCTGCTGCAAGGTGCTAAGAGGATGCCATAATTCAGGCTTTGCCTAAAGAGATGTTCATATATGAATAAAAAAAGTGAGGTTATACAAACAAAGCATAATTTCCACTGAGAATCATTCAGAACTTTTGTTTCACCTGTGTAGTTGTGCTCAAACAAGGCCATTTACAAAGATTTTCTCAGTTCCTCCTTCCAAAGGTACCATGTAGAGCCCATTTTGTAGACGGAAGAAATGTGCTTTGCTGCAGGTAGGTCACACTCAGTTAGCAAACAGGTGACACGTGCAGCATGACTTCCCTTACTTGTGTGAGCCAGGGAAGGACACCTGGCTTGGGGCGTGCACTGGCATCACGACACAGTTTGAAGGACAGGAAGTGCTATAGGTGTCATGAAAACCAAAAGGTCTTTAGATCAAATTTTCAAAGCTAACAAAGCTAGAATGACTCTTCAATGAAACTTTGGCCTTTGGCCATTGACGCTTTGGGATGATGTTAACTTTAACATACATTTACTCAGTATTGGTTACCTCTGTGCACAGCAATGCTGTTGTTTCCATAGTGCCAGGAAATGTGATTGTGATATTTCAGTGAGTCACCCATGCAACCTGTACGTATGTGGAAGAATATGAATCTGCCTGTTTTTTTTTTTAATGCTGTGAGTAATATTTATGAAGTTGTTTGTACTTTGAAACCACAAGCTGGTGAACTCAGAGATATAAAAATGCAAAGAATTGTAATTTCTATGGATTGAAAATGTGAAATCAAATGTTGAGCAAGATGCTTTTAAAGGAAACGATATATTTTCTGCACTATAATACAAGTTATTTTCTTGCTGCACAGAATAATTTTTCATTCACTTTTTGAAGGAAGTAAAGCAGAAAACTGTGTTTTACAGCCCCCTCTCCAGCCACTCACTTAAACAAATGCTTAGGCAGAATGTCTGGTCCTCATTTTATTTTTGACTATTGGCTTCTGAATTTTTTTCCTTCCCTCTCCAGGTATTCAGACAGATAAATTGCTGGTTTGCATCTCTGCCAATTAGGTATGCTTTTTTTGCTTTTTTTTTTCTCTTTTTTTTTGCTAAATGTCCTACTTGCTTCTTGCAGTGTTTCTCACAATACCTCTTTCCTGGGATCATGAGACAGAGCAAAGCTTTGTGCTTTCAGGGGTAAAACTGAGTGTATGGAAAGGACTCAGAATTATTGGAATGTTACTGGTTTTATTTTGGAAAGGCCTCACTCCAGTACTAATACTTAACACGTGCTGTCAAATGCAGGTTTACTAAACTACTGAGTGTGCCTACATCACACTTATCTTTGCTGGGCTCTGTAAACAGTCTGTGCACACACACTGAATTTTGGGAACACCTGGAGTGGATAAAATACCAAATTACACTGTGCCACCTGCCAGAAGTGTTGCAGTTGGAATAAGAAGTCATGGAAACACTGGAGCTCTGGAACAAAAGGGAAGTGACCACCAGTCAGGAAACTAAAAAATTGATAGCAGCGTGTCTCCTGGAATAACAATTGCAGAATAGGAGTGTGTGTGAAGTGGGGCAATACTTATCAGGGTGTTATCAGGAAAGAGCCCTTTCTCTGCAGAGTGCTGTATGTAGATGAACAGATCCCAAGTAGGAGTCTGCACAGTGGAAGAGGAATTACAAACAAGTCCCAGGATCAGACATCCAGCAAAGGAGTGAATCCCAAAGCTCAGGAAACAACAGTGCCATGGAGCAAAGCTGTTTGCTTGGGAAGTTCTGCTCAGCTCTGGGCTGCAGTCTAAAGAGAGAAGGAAAAAAACCCAAACACCTTACTCTTGTCTTGGAAACTCTGCAGTAAAGTTCAATTACTTGAGGGCAGAGGAAGTGCCTGAAGAGGAACTGCTGGGTGTGCATAAAATCCCCCTCCTGCCTTGGTGGGGGGAGGGAAAGGAGTTTGAAAGGAGGTTTGCATTTGGAATATAAGTTAACAAGGGAGAAAAGTAAAGACCTCAGTGTGGTAACCACGAGGATTGTTGCTGCAGTTAGAAAGAAGAGGTTCTTGCTGATGGCTTTGTGTGTCACAGCCTGCTAGCCAAATTGATGGGTGGTGGTAATAACAGACATCAGTTTCAGATTTTCTGAACTGTGTGTGAACTGTGGGTGAACTGCGTGCATTACACTTTTATAGGGCTATGAGGGGTGGGCTGCAAGGCCTGCAATGGATTCAGCAGGAAGCAGTTTCTGTCTCCCATCCCTGTCTGTGTCCCTGAATGTTTGTGTTTCCAAAGAGTGAATGGTTGGGTCTTGGTGACAGCCTTGGTGCACAATTATTCTGCTGGTCTGCAGACTCTAAGTTGTCGACCAGTCTCTAATACAACAGCTTCTTTGTTTTGTTTTGTATCTTGACTTCTTCCCAGGTCAAAGTATCCAGACAGTAATGCTAAAATAAGCTGATGGAAAGTGCTGAAGGAAGCAGCACATCATGAATTACGTGGTCTTACATTCTCACTGCAGGCATTTTTCTTACATATTACCTGAGTAGATCTTGCTGTTGGAGATACGGCTCGATATCCACTTCCCTTAGGAGATATCTAGAGCCTTAAAATAATTTGGGGAAATCTGAAGAGCAGTCTTTCTTGATGTTTTTACTCAGAAAGAAGAGCATTAAAGGCGCAACATGCAGTTCTGTGGTCTGACTCAGCTGACAGGGAGGAGGTGTTTGCTTTGGCAGAGTCATTTTGTTGAACTCTGGGAAGTTTCTTAGGCCAAAATCTTTGGTCTCACATAGACTTGTGGTTCAGAAGTGCTTCCTCAGCCTTTTTTTTCAGCTTTCTCTGATGTAAAAGAGTTTACAGAAATTAGACTTGACTTAAGCAGATCATACATTGGTCCAACAACTTTTGAGTGAGGCAGGAAGAGCACGGGACACAGGAAGCTTTATAGTTTATAGTATACACATTCCTTAATGCACAAAGTGATTTTAAAATGTTTATATGCCTGTGTATGACAGATCTTTTATAACAGGTTGCTAACACAACTTGGAGGCAAAGCAGAAGAACTTTTTTCAGAGAATGCCTAATAGTCTAATGATGGTGAAGTAAATTCAATCGTGTTAAATACAGTTCCTGCTTTGTAATTTGGTCAGATTTTGAAGTATTTTTACTGAAGACAGTAATAGCTTAGAAGAACCAAACTCTGAAAGCTAATCGTTGGTTCACGTGAGTATTTACTATCCAGAGTGTTCAGCGAACTTGATTGATCTGAGCAATGCAAAGAGGTGAGGCCACAAGTACAAAAATTTTATAGCATCTATAAAGTACTGTATACAGTTTTTGCTCAATTTTATGCTGTTAAACTAAACATTTGGTATCATATGGCACTTTAAGTACTTTGATTTATGTTAAGACAGAAATTGCATCTGTAATAAACATTCTAAAGTATGAGTTTAAGAGTAATCTACTGTATTTATTTGTGGCATAAACTCTCACCAGCAATGCATTTAAAAATCGTCTTAGGCTTAAGTCACGCTGCACATTACAGCCACATTGCACTTCAGCCACAGCAAGGTCACATCCAAGGTGATGTCTGAATGGGAATGAAGGGGTGGCACGGTAATATTATGTAGCAGCAAATAGAAAAATACTCATTTTCTTCTGTTAAGTATTCCAGATACAGGATTTTCTTACTTTACTGTAAAGAATCCCATGTTTTACCAAACAAGATAAAGTACAAATGCATCTTGTTTAATATGAAAATAAGCACTCAGGAATGAAAATAGCATGAAAAACTATCTGACATATTTGAAAATAAATACCATAAAATTGCATGTGTTTCAGGTTTGTACAGTTTCCCTCAAGGATGAATGAAAGCACAGATATCCATTGTTGGACTAGAGCCTGCCATGGCTGTGCACCGCAGGAAGAATTCTCCTACCATTACACTTACTATTTTGGTATTGAATCAATTATACGTAGTGGAACTGCTTAAGAATAATGAAGTAAGTAATAATTTTTAAATGATTTAGGTAGCTTTTAAAGCAGCTTATTTTAATCATTCCATCTTTGCGTATTTTTTGTGATAGTGATAGAACACGAGAGAGGTATATTGGTATCATAAAGGACTTCATTGGCAGAGTGGGACTTTAACGCTTATGAAATCATAGAATAATTGTATTCAGGTAGAGCCTCTGTATTCAAAAGCAGGTGGAACAGAGGACAAGAAAAAGCATGATACAGCAAGAAATCATGAACTTCAGGTTTTCAGGATAGCACAGCTAATTTGGGTAATTATTTAAACTTGGAAGAAAAAAAGAAAAAAAAAAAAAAAAAAGCAAGTAAATCCAGGATGCCTTTGTATAAATAACAAAATTAGATTACTGAAAAAAAAAAAAAAAAATCAGTCTTTAGGGTGTGATGTGTTCTGAACTAACCTTCTGTCTCACTGTTTTAACAGGAAAAAGAAGGATACTCTGTCTTGTAACATTTCTGTTACATATTGGTTCAACAGTGACATGTTGCATTTCTTATGGTAAGGAAAATTTAAGACTATGACACTATAAAGGTTTGCATAAACTTAAATGGGGCAAGAATATGGGAAAGCAGTATTAAGGCCATACTGCTCAGTTAGCAGAAAGTGAGGATGATGTTCTTCCCTGAGTGCTCTCTTTTCCTGGAATACTTTGTCATAGTACTTGGCAGAAACAATCTGCCACAGTTGTCAGAAGCTCTTAAAAACACTCTTGCACAGTGTATTTTTTTTTTTTTTTTTTTTTTTTTTTTTTTTTTTTTTTCTCTTTAGCAGAAAAACACTGCAACGACGTATCAGGGAAGAAATTCTGACCCACAGTCACATCTGAAGATTACAGGAATTTTGTATGCTGAATGTTTGATTAATTGAGGTCAAACAAACAAAGGCTGTGTTCAGGATAACCTCAGCCTCTGAAAGCTCTTCACTTCCACTCTTCACATTGTTGTACATAGCTTGGCAGTAATAATGTCATCCTAAATCACCAATTGCATTTTAATATGTTTACTTGGTATGAGTTTTTGCCTGTTATTTTGGTTATGGGCTGGAGATCCTTTTTGAAACTTAGGAGATAACATCTGTTTTTCTAGATCTTGTAGATATCCTTGGTGATAAAATTGATCAATAGTTACAGGAGACATTTTTTGATGGATCCTGCAGTGAGAGTGCTGGTATCGTGTCACAGCCCATGAGATATACATTGAGTTGATTTGATGTTGATATAACAGTTTTATAGTTTAAACAATATAATTAAAATATTTTGACTCAAGACAGCGTCAAAGCATTACAATGGCACCTTTGTGTGTGTGAAAGTTACCTCTCTTTCAGCTTTAACGACTAATTCTCTCTATTCACTTGTGCCTTCTGAAGCAACATTTAAAAACAGTAACAGGGAAAATAACAATATCTTTTTGATGATAATGTTCTGTCACTTTACAGATGTTTTACATTTAATTTTGTGGAGTATACCAGCTTTGAATTGGTGTCCATCATTTTATGGAATAGACTGTGCAGCTCATTTGTTATTTGTGAGAGTTTCCTTGACGAACACTGCAATGTCTCAGACATTCCTGCGGTTCATATGGTGCTCAAAATGGGGCAGGAGGTCTTAGGGAAGCAGCTATGGCCTCCAGGGAAGCTGGTTCTGTTGATTTTGGCTCTGTGCTTGCTGATCGGTGCAGCTGGAGCTCCAATTGTTCCCTCTGGTGATGGGCCCGGTGCTCTCCTGAGGTTTTTCTCATTTTCTGTCAGAGAGTTGCGGTGGGAGAGCAGTTTGGGAACTTCAGGCTTTCACAACAGCCACCCTTGTGTCCTGGAGGAAAACTAGGGTGTGTACACAACCAGAAAACCTTCTCCATGGATCAGAGAGAACTAAAAAAGCTCTGGGTGATGTGATGCTGGCCTCCTGAAATAACTGTGCTTGTTAGCTGGGAACAAGAATACATCTTCATTCCGTGCTCACATTTTCACTAGGAACATTCTTGCTGTTCAAAGTTCTTTCATTTATCCGTCTCCATGAACTATCCAAAGCTCACTGTGCCCCTGAAGCCCACGCGCTGCCCTCCAACTCCCTCCAGCGGCCGCAAAATTGAGGTCGTGGGACAACGCTTTTGCAATGACGTGCAGTTTAAGCCGGTGATGTGGAGCACTGGAATGAACTGAAAGAGCTGCATTGATTTCAGGGAATCTAGACCAGTTTCTGTGGCTGAGAATGTGACCCAGTAATTTCTCTTTTCCATAAAGGCAGGCGTTTGGTTACACAGCTGTGTTTTGGCACACGTTAAGAGACACATACTGAGAGGAATGTAGGCAATTTATTCTCAGCAGTAGTCTGTTTGCAACGGCAGTGTGTTTTTAAGACTTATTTTGGTTTGCTTGTATGGCCACCAATGAAATTAATGGCAGAATACTGGAAAGGGGATCTCTGGGTTAACAGCAGGTTGGGTAATACATGACAGAGGAGCACTGATGTGCTTCTGCTGGGCCTGCCATTAAAACACCTCTGTGTAGAGAAGCAGGCTGTGTGTGAGCAACTGAAATAACGCCCATCCAGGCGTGTGCTTGTTTTATCATTGCGGAATGCCAGGGCTGTTTTTACACAGCTGATATCCTGGCACGCTTTGTGCAGGGCAGATTTGTGGTATCCTCAGGGGTAACGGAGACTGCAGGAAAACATGCTGGAAAAGGCGGCAGAGTAAGCAGGGCCTCTTAGAAGGCACAAAAGGGCGCAATTTTAGGATAAATCTTTCCCTGTCCAGCAGGCAGGAGAGGCGCAAGGCCTCACAAGCTACACCGCTTGCTGCCCAGGCGTTTAAAGTTCCCGTCTCAAGGCCACATTTCGGGCCCAATTTGGCCTAAAAAAGGCTCACTCTTCGCGCCGCCGGAAGGCCCAGCAGGCCGCGCCGGACCCGCCCGTTGCCACGGCAGCCGCGGCGCATTGTGGGCCGCGCCGGTCACGTGATGCGCCGGTCACGTGGCGTCGCCCAGGTGACGGCGGAGCCATGGCGGAGGAGGAGCGGGCCCTGCTGGGTCGCGATGGCGGCTCCGCGGGCTCCCCGCGCGCCCTGCCCGCCGTGTGCGACCCGAGCCGCCTCCCGCACCGCCTGCTCGTCCTCGCGCTCATGTGCTTCCTCGGCTTCGGTGCGTGGCGGCGGGCGGGGGCTTCCGTGAGGAGAGGCCGCGGGGCGCGCGGTGCCCTGAGGCCTCCCTGCCCTTCTCCTTGCAGGCAGCTGCTTCTGCTACGACAACCCGGCCGCGCTCCAGACGCAGGTTCAGGGGGTGAGTCGCTGCCCGGGGGGCCGCGCTTGGGCTGGGTCGCGTGGTGGGGAGGGGGTTCTGTGCTCAGAGGGCGGTGCTGCCCGGAGCGGGGGCTGCCTTGTTTAAGGCTGGGGTTCTGCGACGGTTCCATTGGTGAGGTAATTCTGGAATGTGGGTGTGAAGGGTTAAAAGAGCAGAACCGACCCTTGCAGGGCATTCCAATGGGGAATGGAGTGGGTTCCTTCTGCGTGTCCCCGAGAAAACTCCACCTGTTTTGTTAAAGCAGTTTGCTCTAAAACATCAGCTTCCAACAGATACAGTCATCAAATTGTGCCCTGTGATTTCTGGTTAGAAAGCATGCTTATTTCTAAGCACTTGGATGCTTTTTCTGTGTCCTTGAAATTAATTCAGGAGGTGCTTTTTTTTTTTTTTCCATCAAATTTCTTTTCTGTAGGATATGAAGGTGAACACAGCACAGTTCATGGCACTCTATGCCTGGTATTCCTGGCCCAATGTGGTTCTTTGCTTCTTTGGAGGTTTTCTAATAGACAGAGTCTTTGGAATACGGTAAGTGAGATCTTACTGTTTTCCATTATTCACTGGTAGGTAAAATTAATGTGTAATTCCACACTCAGTAGCATAGTTATTTCTGCACTTTCCACTGGCACAACCAGATTTTTTCAGTAAAGTAGCTTCAGAAATGCTCATCTGTGCCATTTTTTTAATATAGCTGTCAAGTTGTGGCATTTATTACTGAGAACTTATATTGGGTATCATTTTACACTTTTGCTTTGCTGCAGGTTCAGTATTGTACAGGGGAAAAAAATCTCTGATTAGGCTGTTTTCTATTTCTTTCAGGTTGGGCACTGTAATATTCAGCATCTTTGTTTGCGTTGGGCAGGTATGTGGAAATGAGAGGGTGAAGGATGTTATCTGTAGCTGCTCTGCTGGGAGTGAGGTGGGGAAGAAAGCTCAAAAGGCTTCTGTGATCATAGTGTGTGTTTTAGGTAGGAGTATGCAGGTGAAGAGAATTGAAATAGAAGGATACCTGGGAACTGAGGGCTACGAATGATGAGTGAAATAAGAATGGAAAGGAAACAGATATTTTATCTATTTGATGTGAAATTATCTGTGGGTATGTTTGGGTACAGTAGGAGAAAAGCCTCTAGAGGATATGAAGTATTTTTTCAGGGCCATAAGGGGAAAACAATTTTTGTTTCTGCTTTGAGATTGTTTGTTTCCTGCTCTAGCTAAAAAATGATCATTTTTCTTAAATGCTTTTCTGACAGGTGATTTTTGCCTTGGGAGCACTACTTAATGCTTTCTGGCTGATGGAAGTGGGCAGATTTATATTTGGGTAAGTCTAGAAATCTGTCCTGTGTGCACTCTAGGGTCCTGAGCAGCTTTCTGTGCCCTCAAAAACTGCTGCTGCTCTTACGCTCTCAGACTAAACTTTGAATGTTGGAGCACCTCTAAAGTTGAGGTGTGCATAAAGCTTTAGTCAGGTTCATGTTTTCATGTAAAATTAGAAAATAAACAGAGCTCCTCAGTGTTATTGAATCAGAAATTGTGTAACTGCTCAGCAGGTGTACCACTTGACTCTTCAATGTTTTTACCTATGCAAAAGAGAAATGAGAAGTTGCTGCCCACCTGCTTAACTTCTGATAAGGCAATTATAATAAGACACCTTGTACTCTTAAGGTTTAAGACACTGCAATTCTTACCTGTATTGTGTCTATAGGACTTCTGTCTCTTAGTATATTTGCATTAGATTTACCTGTTTCTAGAGGAATTAATCTGAAATACTCTCATCTTAACATTACCAGCAAGTGGTGGGGTGTTTTCTTGTTATTTTCCTGTTGCAGTTAATGTATTGTTTTCTACCTTCTTTTTTTTTTCTTTTTTAGAATAGGTGGCGAATCCTTAGCAGTGGCACAAAACACGTATGCAGTCAGCTGGTTTAAAGGCAAGGAGTTAAATCTTGTGTTTGGATTACAACTGAGCATGGCCAGAATTGTAAGTTTAAAACTGTATAGCTTTAATTCATAGGCTTTAAAGTGTATAGCTTGTCTTGGCAGTCAGACCAGCAAAAAACCAGCATTTCTAATGCTTCCTTGGAAATATTAGGTAAAAATGGATATGGAACATGAATTTAAAATGTTTGGAGATTTGTGGTTAGTAGATAAAGGGTGGATACAAAGGGAAATGAATTAGTAAGGTTTCTTACAACTTGCCAAATGTCTTCAGAAGGCTGGTGTGGTTTAGCATCAGTTAGTGAGTGGGACAGTGACAGAACTGCCTGCTGCATTGCACTTCAGCTGTGCTGTTTGGTTCGTAGAGTCACTGTGAATAGAGTGAGTGGAGACATGCCTTTCCTATTAGGGCTCTCCTAACTGATGTGTTGTGCTGTGGATTCAGATAATTGTGAAAAATATTTTTCTTTACATCGGTTTCTTTTGCCTAGGGAAGCACAGTGAACATGAATATCATGGGATGGATATACTCACGAGTTCAAGATCTTCTGAAGCATACTGGTCACACTACTCTTGGATTAGCTCTCCTGATAGGTTTGTAATATTTTTGAACTGTTGTCACCTGGTATTTTAGGTTTCTGAATTGAAGCACTGTTCATATGTTAATTAATTCTTGCTATCTGGAAAGTAGGAAAGATGGAGTTGGGACTGGAAAGAGCAATTTGAGTGCTTTTTCTATCAGTGGCTAATAGTGTGCTTATGGAAAGCGTATGTCTACTGCAAAATGCTGCATGATCTCTGTGGTTGCCAAATTGAAGTGTGTGTCTTACAGCTATGAAATATTTAATGTACTTCAAGTAAAGGACAGACTTGAAAAATTTTTCAGAAGGGCACATGTCAGATTTGTGTGTAGCAGCCTGCACATAGGGAATTGCAGCTGCCTTTGGAACAGTGTTCCTTTCCTTCAGAGCATGGGGCTTAACACCTTGGTGTTGGTAACAGGGCCTTGGCTTTGTTTCTCTTCTTGCAAGGTACAGCTAGCAGCTCAGCTGTGTTGAGTGGGAGCCGTGGTAATATTTACAGACTAAATTGAATTGTGTTAGTACTGCAGTTCAGGGTAGGTGTCTCATCTGGTAGACTTCAGTGCTTATTTCTCCCTGTTGTACAGTTTGAGTCTTCTATTTAAACTGATGTTCAAGTGACTGAATTTGCATTAGATGTGTAAACGTATGCTACACTAAAAATTCATCTAAAAGCCAGATTACTGCTTACATGTATACAGATGTACTGTCTGCATCTAAACATGTCACGTTACCTTCTTGCAGGTGGCATAACATGTCTCTTCTCACTGGCCTGTGCCCTAATCCTTGCTTATCTGGACAAGAGAGCAGAGAAGCTCCTTTGTAAAGAGCAAGGAAAAACAGGTGAGTGGTGTGGTGCAAACATGCCGTGGAATTTATTCTTTCATTGTAGAGCAGATCGTTCAGTTTGTCAGTGCCTTTTTTTACTGAGCTTGTGGAGAGCCTTCCAGTTCACATCAGTTTGATCTGTGCTTTGCCACTGGAACTCTGTTTTTTTGGGATTGGCTTTATTTCCTTCAACAAGTGTGCAAAAACATGCAGCTGTCTCCTTGTGGTGTTTTGAGTTTTTTGAGTGGGAGATCTTAGACAATTAAAAAACAAAAATTGAGAGCCTAATTGAGATTAAAACATAACATGAAGTTTCAGGCACAGCTTTCACAGGCAGATTAAACATTTCCTTCAAAGAAAATGGTTTGTATTTAATTCAGTTCTCCACAAGAGTTTTAGAAGCTTTAGAGAACTGATACATTCATCTTAATGGGAGTGGGAGATGAGTTTCTTCTTGACTTAGACACTGTTGATGTAGGACTTGTATACCCTGGGCTGATGCTCACTGTGCAAACTTCATACAAGAGAGTAGGTAGTGGCAGGATTATAATACTTCAGTAGTGACTCTTGGTCATCCTAATATTTATTCAGTGTGGATGAATTTCAGGTATGTTTGTGGTGGCTGAAACAGTGTTCTCTTGCTTCCTCTCCAGGTGAAGTGATCAAGCTGACCGATGTGAAGAACTTCTCTTTGTCGTTGTGGCTTATATTTGTAATATGTGTCTGCTATTATGCAGCGGTCTTTCCTTTCATTGGACTTGGAAAGTAAGTGTCTTCTTACTTTCATAGCTTTTGCCTTTGAATTTGGCCAAGATTTAACTAGCTGTAACGTCATTTACCAAGGAAGAGGTGTTGGTTAATATTTAGAAACTCCAGATGGCTGTAGAACCACACTGGTCTCTTAGCAAGTCTGTGCTATTTTCTTTTTTTTGTGTGTGTGTGGCACTTTTTGCTGTACTTGTGACAGAAATAATCACAATCTTACAGCTTTCTTTTCTGCTGAGATCTCTGTTAAATCCCATTTGTTAGTGTAGGCTGAGCTGTCAGAACTCAAAGGCATAAGACATGTTCCATTCTCAGATTAAAACGTGATTTAGATCTAAAACATTGTGCACAAGGCTGTGAACAGCCATCATACAGAATTCCTTCAGTACTCATTGGATGTGAGGTGGGGTTCAAACATGGTTACAGTGTTGGACTAAAGCTCTTTTTTATTGGGTTTTATGTTTCAAGGTGAAACTTGAAGCATTTCTATGTAATTTTCTTCTAAAGCCATGCAACTTGTTCTAATTAAGCAATAAAGAGATTTTTTTATGTACTTGGAATTGGGAAAGACCTTGTGAGCTCCACATGCACTTTATGTTGTGAGATGAGAGTTTGAGACTGTTAAAATCTCTCCAAGTAATGTAAATACCTGTTTTTTTCCACTTTTTGCATGTAATCCAAACCTCATTACTAATATCTCATTGCTGCTTTATGTGTTGTTATATATTTTGTGTGTTTCCTTCAAAATGCAGTTTGAATGGTTCTTTGGCAAAAATCTGTCAACTCATTACAGCCTGCTAAAGGAGGATCTGCTTTGGGATGTTTGCTAGTTAATGCTGTATTTACAAGTTGTATGTAAACTAGTTTATTGTTTTTACTTTGTCTAGCTTAATTTATCCTTTTACTTCATTTATGTTTGTCTACTTCTGAACTTGTGCTTTTTTATTTTTTGTATCTTCAGGGTCTTCTTCATTGAAAAATTCCAATTCTCATCTCAAGAAGCAAGTGCAATTAACAGGTATGTTTCAGTTGGTTAAATGAGTAAATGTACTACTGTTGTGATTTAGGGGTTAAATATATATCTGTGGGCTCTGACTGTTTGGGATCTGCTGATGTAAGCAGCTTGCACTTCAGTGGATCGTGTTCATATGGCACAATGGAGGTTTTACTTTCTTACATGTTCCAGTTGAGGAGAAGATGTTAATCTGAAAGAGGAAGTTCTGTCTGAAGGGTGTTACTGTGGTATCTGGCAATTCCCTTTAGAGGTGGTGGAAACAAAATAGCAACACTGAGTAAACAAAATTGTACAAGTTTGAAGACAAATTGGTGATATGGCAAAACAGAGAACACTTGATGGCATGATTCCAAGAGCTCTAAGTATGCTGCGTCATGGATGAGAAATGCTTTCATGCCCTCAGACATTTGAGTTCTGGAATCTTTATTTTAAGTGTATTTTTTTTATTATAGTTTCACAAGTTGCAAAGGAAATTCTCATTTTCATTCTTCTGCAGTGTTGTGTACATTATATCGGCACCCATGTCCCCTATCTTTGGAATCCTGGTGGATAAAATTGGAAAGAATATCATCTGGGTTTTATGTGCTGTAGTAACGACGCTTGCTTCTCATATTATGTTGGCTTTCACTTTCTGGAACCCCTGGATTGCAATGGTAACCAGTTGTTCAAGTAGACTTTGATAGCTAAATGTGACAAAATAAGAAATTGAGCTGCTGATGAATGATTTTGCATAAGTTTAGCCCCGTCTTCTGATTGCTTAGGTAGTCTTAAAACTTATTGTAATATTCCTCATTTCATAAGGATATACAGCATGCAAATGGATTTAAAACCAAAGATGCTGATAAAGGAAAACAGTATAACAGAAGCTAAGCTAATGTGAGCTGTCTGTGGCTTTTTATAGCAAAAATGCATCTCATCCAGCATCTCTCTACTCATTTATTTCTCAGTGCTTACTAGGAGTTGCATACTCCTTGCTTGCCTGTGCCCTGTGGCCCATGGTGGCCTTTGTTGTTCCAGAACATCAGCTGGGAACTGCTTATGGCTTGTGAGTACTTCCATCTGTCAGTTATGCTGACCTACATCCTCATACTGTAGAACCACTTGATGTGAAGTAATTGTAATAAGTAAACAGTGACTGTTTCTAGGAGGAAGTCTGCTGTAGTTTCAGGATGTGTGTGTGCAGTAGATGCACAGTGATATCTGCAAAAGTGCAGATTAATTACTACTATCTAGAATATGGGGAGAAGTTCATCTTATTGTGCAATAAAAATCAAATAGTTTGTTCTTTGAAAAGTTTCTGCACAGGTGGTAATTCTTTGTTTATGTTAGTATGCAGTCTATCCAGAATCTTGGTCTGGCAGTTATTTCTATAGCAGCTGGGATGATTCTGGACACAAGAGGATACCTGTTTCTTGAAGTCTTCTTCAGTGCTTGTGTTTCCTGTAAGTAGCAAAAACACTGAAAGTAATGTTCTGTACATTCAGGAAACTCTTTGACTCCCCTAGTGTTTCCTGTAAAATGCTATAACTGCTTTCTTACTGTGCAGCTGGGTAGACATCTGTAGACATTTCAACTGAGACACTGTTGAAAGTAACTGATAAGTAGTGTCACATTTTGTGTATTTTAGTTTGTTTTTTTTTTTCCTGAAGCATTTTAGTGTAAGTAGTTGAAATGTCTGGTAAAAATGAAGTGTGATTAAAAGTGTTAGTGAGTTAAATTCTTCAAGGTTATGTTTTTATGAGGGTCCTTATTAATATAGATAAATCATTTGAGTTACATTGCTACGTGTGAGTGTAGGGGAGTTCTCAAAACTGATGGAGATGCTGCTCATAATAATTACAGCTGTCACAAGAAATCTTAATTGTTGCTGGTTGGATGTTAAGCTGGTTTTATGCCATTGTGGTAAAGGTACTAACAGCTTAATCTTTTATTTTTTCTTAGTGTCACTGGTAGCTGTAGTCATGCTGTATTTTGTGAATCACCTAACAGGTAAGTCTGGTGGTTTCTAGCTGCTCTTGATTCTTGTGATTTCATCATTATTCTTGGAGTTGCTATGCTGAGCTGCTTTTGGGTAGTGGAGTACAGGTGGGTGTCTGATGCTGCAGTACATGGATTTGGTGGTATCTCTTGGATAGGGCTTGTCCTCATAGTGTATTTTTCCTTATACTTTAGTGTGTAATTCACTGGTCCTTGCTGTAATGTCAAACCTAATCAGAGGGCATAGTACCTACCTCTTCAGCTAAGTTGAACGTGTAGGATATTCTATGGATTAAAATAGCTTTTTCCAAACTGCTTGTGCGTAACATACTTGATTGCATGTACCTGCCAGTATGCTTTCCTTCACACAGCAGTGTTCTTAGTTTCTACCTAAAAGATCTAGAGGAGAGCATTCGTTTCTTTCCAACTTGCTTTCACTTCCTCTAATCTTACAGGGTACTGTGGTGAGTTGTGGAGAAACTTATTTGTTAGTCATCAAAAACATGGGTCAAGTTTGAGATCCTAGTTTGGTTCCTGATTTTGCTTGCTTGTATGATTGTGAGGAAGTTGTTGTTTTTTTTCCCTTGGTATCAATTTCTGATTTTGTACAACTACTGTTCTCTTTCCCTAAGTAATGAGATAGGTTATCAGTTTTGGCAGTTTCATAGTAGGTGTTATTTTTGTTGCAGGTGGTGATCTTAACTGGTCGGCAAAGAAAAGAGAAAAACTGCAAAAAGTAGCTGCAAATGAGTAAGTATAAAAAACAGTGTCCTTTAGAAATTGTCTAACCTAAAGTAATTAATTAGATTACTGTCTGAACATAGTTACTGTTGTGGGTCTGCCATTTGTATTAAAAGTCACTTTCTTTCCTACAAGATAGTAGTAGTATTCCTTATTCCTGCCTCCTCTGTAAAAGGAGGGTTAAAAATGGGGTCCCTATTCTTCAGATTTTTGAAGTCTGTTTGCATGTAATGCTGAAATGCTTTACCTTGGCAAAAACATTTCACTTCCAGGTACTGTGCAAAACACATGTATGTAAGTTCTTTGCAGATAAATACCTTGATAACGAGACATTTTATTTGTATGGCTTCATAGATTTCTCTAAAATCATCATGTAATTATGCAGTTTACACTTAATTTAAAGGTAAGTAAATGAAACCCCAGCCTGCCAAAAAAATCTTCTCTATGACTTGTGATGGAATGTAACATTGTCTTGGTTCCCCACCTCCTTTATGGTATACATCAACCTTGAGGAAAACTGAAGGAAATTAAAACCTCATCAGACCTGGTAAGCAGGCAAGTTTAGATGTGATGAGTGTCACAGAGCCAAAACAGCCAGTTTTTAAAACAAATACAACAGTGGTGACAAAATACTATGTACTCAGAGCAGAGGAAATCTGTGTCCAAATAGAGCTGACTTTCAGCCTGCCTGGACCACGTGTGTAACCCATCAGTATTCATTGTGAGCAATGGCTTTGTCTTGGAGTATGTTGTGGGTTATATAATGCCTTAGAGCAACGTTTTCAGTAATTTTTATTAAAATGTTTTTTGCAGAAAAGAAATTTGAATAGCAAATATCATCCAGAAGTGGGGAGCATTTGATGGGGAGCATCATGTCAACTTTGAAGAATTGTAGTGTTACTTAGTTTGATCAACACTGGACAATAGTTCTTTTGGAAAAAAAAAAAAAAATTTGGTGCTGGTGATTTTTCAGTAAATGGTTGAATTTTTATGCTTTGTAACAACTTTTAACTAATGCCACATCATCTCTTAACACTTGAACAAATTGGTTTACAGCCTTTCTCACTGTTGAAGCTGCCTCATGGGAGAGGGCACCTGCAGCCCAGGACAAACGTGTTCATCTCAAAATAAAGCCTAGTATAAACTATCTTACTTGTACAGTACTGAACCATTGTGGTGTGGGTGAAGATTTCCTAACAGCATTTTGTGTACTAGAATAAGATTCATTGCCTTCCTTAGAAATGGCAAATGGCTCACTGTTACTGCCTTTGTCACTGTCTTAATGCAAACTACTGTTCTAAGCTAAATATGTTCAGAGCTTTGTTCAGTCCTCTTTCCCTCTAAGAATTGCATGGAAAATGACTGTCAGAGTTCTGATCAAATATTGACTCTTTTGTAGGAAGTTGCTATTAACTCTGAAGACTGCTGAGCAGTCTTTTATTTGTGTTTTTGACTATTGATGCTTTTGTATTGTAATCTTATATTTTAAGGAGTAAAAGTTTGTTTAATAAAGGGGTGTTAAGTTGTGTTACAAATGCTCGTTGGGCACATTGTTATCTGTGGAAATGAAGATTTCTCTTTCTACTGGAGTCTTGCAAGGTAAATAAAAGGAAACTGCTGAAAATAGCCTCTCTCTTTCTTTACAGTGGATAAGTGTAATCCATTCACAGCTTTATTTTAATCTAAAGCTCCAAATTCATCTACAAACTTTGGGGGTATTTTTAGCTGTAGGAAATAAAACTGCCATATATAAGATAGAGTTGCTGGGTTTGCACTCCTCAGTGCAAATTTCTTAAATGAGTTTTCTTTTCCAGAGCAGAAGAACAAGAGAGGCTCAGACGTCAAAATGAAGATGACTTGGCTAAATTACAGCCAAAAGATGATGACTTTAGTTTAAGGAATAAATACCTCTCCAGACTAGGCGCTCAGGTATTAGTAACAAAGTAGGGCTTCTAACAGTAATAAATAGAGACTAAAATGTCTGCTTTAAGAACTTGGCTTATTGTTCTAAATAGCCAACAACTTAAACTGTGAGTAAAGTGTTAAATGTGTGTTTGTTCTCAGAAATGGTCTCCCTGATGGTAGTTAAAAATGTAATGAGGAAAATGGAGATGAATCAGACCAAATAAGCTGAGAAGCACGCTCATTGTGATGCATATTTTTTAAATGTTATTTTTTTGCAGCTACCAGATAATTACTCTTCCTATTTATCGACAATGGCACACAGAAGCATGTTGAAATAGCATCTTGCCCCACTTGCAAGAGCAGAAATACGCTGATGTTCCTGTACACAAAACTTTATTTCCAGTACTGAGAACTGTTGCAGTGAAGGCAGAACGATACGCCATGTTTTTCTGCAAGCATAGATCTCATTTTAAAAGTATGTGGCTTAAGTTCCTTTCTGCACCTTGAGGTAAATAACACACATACTGAGGAAGAATCGTCTGGCTGTTCACTTGAACACATGAACTACATGCTAAACCATCCTTAAGTCTTCAGTGAGTAGCTCAAACCAATAGCAAAGACCTGATTTCTTAGTATGCAACCATGGCTGTAATGTAGAAGCTTTCCTATAGTAATCATGTTGCTGTGAAATGAGTTGTGGTGTAAGCATGGAGTATTTAGCCTCTCAAGTTGGACAACTTTATTGCTATATTGCAAACAGTCTGTTTCATTCTTCTTATAGAAAATGTAGAAAGGCTGCCTCTTCTATTTTGGCTCAAGTAAATATTTCTGAGGAAGTGAAGTTATGCACTTCTAATGCTACTCTTCAAAAAGTACAAGCCCTGGAACTTAATACTAGATCATAGGCTTAGCAGTAACCTCATGTAAGTCAGGATTAATGTGAAATTTGATCTATGTAAGAGACTGCAACTAAAAAACATGGGAAGAGTTAAATGTAAGAACTGAGTTCTGGCATTCTGGAAAAAGTGGTTGCATTTCATTGTGAAGGTTACACTCTCTCTATAATTTCTGTGGAAAGCTTGTTCCTGAGCAGAGCTAATTCCCACTAAACTCCTCCAGAGTGCATTTTCAGTATTGTTTTCTTTTTGTTAACCATGAAGCCTCACTTATGTATTTAGACGTAAGTTCCTAAGCACTAATCCTCCTTTGAAGGCAGGAGCATCTGGCCTTCTTGAGCACAGGTTGCGCTGAGCAAGGAGCTGCTGTAGGAGCAGAGCACCAGGTGCACAGGGGTGAGTGAGCTCTTGTTGGCTGACTTCAGGGAGTTCTGTGTGCCATGGTGCTCAGCAGAGTTCTGCAGGTTGGTTGTCTGCAGAGAAAGTATTTTATTATAATAAAAATGTTACGTTATATCCATATAGAGTTGGTTTTCTTTTTTTTTCTTTTTTTCTTTTTTGTTTTTTGTTTTTTTTTTGCCTGCAGTGTTTTGAACAGATCTGAAAGTCAAAGTTTTGAGGTTTTGTTTGTTTGCTTGGTAGTTTTGTTTTTAAAGATACTTCTCAGTGGAGGTTTACATTCCTGGGAGACAAAGGTAATCTGACTGAAGCACTAAGCCAGGAGCACTTAGATTAATAGTAATTTATTCCAAAGAACAGTCTTGGAAAACGAAGTGACAGTCTGTGCTGAAGTTGTTGCAGAAGGGAAGCAGTACCCTGACCTGTAATAACTTCTGTTGGTGCTTTTTGTGCTCCCTTAGGGAGCCAAATGCTATCAGCTGTGAAAACAGATGATGTAAGTTTGGTTGATTCTGCTTGTAAACTTGTGAATTCTGGGTCTTTTTTTAATAAAAGCTTTAAACGGATGCTGCACACGTATTATTCTTACCTGGTTTGTGTTGTGTTCTTGCCCTTGGTGGTGGTTAAGATGTATTTTTAAACAAGTGTGATTTCTGTTTTCCCCCGAGAAATATTTAAGGAAGCATCTCTTTGAGGATCCAAAGGTGAAGTTTCCCTGTTCCTCTGCTGCTGAGTTGATGCTTCTCCCTCTAGGAGAGGGAGGAAATGAGATACTGCTCTTCTGTTGCTCTTTCTCACCTTCATTAGGCTGCTTTTGCAAGTCTCAGATCTCTGCTTCTGCTCTAACAATGTGTTTTGATTGTAGATAACTATTCTGCTGTTAAACATATTTTATGTGAGACAGTAACAAGGAACTTAATATCTTCTTGAAACTCTTGAGTTCCTGAATTCTCTCACTCATGAGCATCTTGCTAAAGTACTGTGGTGGTCTTCTGCACGTGGTGTAACCTCTAGCTGAAGTCTGAATTCCCAAATGTTGGGGACTTTCCTTTCTGTTGATTTTTCAGCCCAAGGACTTCTTACCTTTTTCACGCTTCCTGCTGTGTTTGTGCTTCAGACTTTTGATGAATAGTTTTAGATTCAGGTTTGACCCTCAAGTGGAAAATGGGAAAAGGGTTTTTTGAACTCTGAAATGAGGTTTCCTTCTTATAGTGAAAATGTGGTTGTGGTCATTGTGGGAAGGATGTGTGCTGCTAGGCTGTTACTTGGCCGTACCTGAGTCTTGTTTGCAATGGATTTGGAATGGCTTGAACTGAAAGCTCTTATTTTTATAGACTGCCTTTTTCTTCTCTGTAAAACTTCCCTTCATGGCTTTCGCCCCTGACAGTGTGAAGCTGTTGGTGTGTTATGCCTTTCTTGACTCTTAACAAATACAATTTATGGCTTGGGCTCTGCTTCTGGGCTGCAGTGTTCTGGCTGAGCTCTGCCAGTGGGTGTGCACCCTTGTTTGGAAATGTTTATAGAAGTTAGTGTAAAAGAAATAAGACAACTTAAACTATTTCAGGTGCAGTAAATGTGACAGTAGTTCAACACAGCTTTTCTTTTAAATCATTTGGGTGAATTTCAGAGGAAGCTCTTTCTTGTTGAGATTGTAAACAGGGTTATCTGTCTCTCTACTATTCCTGCTCACATGAAGTGCCCAGAGGTGCTGGGATGTTTTTTTGTTTTCTGACAGATCTTTTTCTTCAGAGGCAATCACTGGATGTTTCAATAGCCTCTCATTCCCATTTTTAAAAATTGGTTAATGTTTCATGTTTCATCATGTGTCTTTCCAGCACGGGTACTTTTGTATTGCTTGTCCTGTTGCGTGGATAATCAACCCAAGGGGTAAAGCATAGCTGTTGAAATGAGCTGCCTCTGAGGAATGTGGAAATCTCTATTCTTTGTGTCCCTACTGTGTTCTGTTGGATGGGACAGATGTGCACTGGCAGGACTAGGAAGCTAGAAAGCCATAGGTTTAAGTACACACAGTGCTCTGACATGCAGACCTCTTTAAAATGAAATGTTTAAAGCACAGAAATATTCTATAAATATTTAACTTTTCATGCATTCAAACCATGAAATAACTCTTCTAAACTTCCAGTAGGGGAATGGCTGCCTGAGCGACGCTGCAGTGCTTCAAATCTCACGTTATTCTCCAAGTATGCAAAGGTTTTTTCAGGTTAGATATTTTTTCTTAAAATACTGGTCCCTAAGAACATCATGGCAAAAGCAGTTGTACCACAAAGATAGTCCTCCAGGACCTTGCAAGTCTCCTCTAGTGAAAGTCTTCGTCCTGAACCTCCCAGAAGGGTTGTCACTGACATGGCTCCAAAGTGAGACACCAGGAATGGTTTCCTTTGTCATTACCTCTGAGGAACTGTATTGAAAGCAGCTTGTGTGGCCTGCTCAGCAGCTGCCAGAAGTGAGGGAGTTCACTTATTACCAACCTCAGCTGGATTTGATTCAACAGATGGGAAATTCAAGCTGCTCTGTCTCGCTGCCAAGACTGTGAAAGTTAGAGAAAGACACAGAGGATGCCTTGGCTGTCTGGGTGCCTTAATCTGGATTCCTGAGTTGAGTTTGTCTGTGTTACTGTAGCCAAACCACCTGTGCACAGATGGAGAGAAGGTCATTGTGACTCTGCACAGAATTCTTCCAGGTGTGGTCTGGAACATCTGAAGTAAAGAGATTGGATTTTATTTTATTCAGATAGGGAGAAAATGTTTGTAAAATAAGTCAAATTAGTTCTGTATGCTTAGTCTGGG
The DNA here is from genome assembly GCF_987193195.1 of Phasianus colchicus. Taxonomy (NCBI): domain Eukaryota; kingdom Metazoa; phylum Chordata; class Aves; order Galliformes; family Phasianidae; genus Phasianus; species Phasianus colchicus. The sequence goes on from NC_143445.1 coordinate 18,914,320, forward strand.
CTCCAGCTTGTGTCAGCATATTAAAGTTGGATTGCTGAAGTAGTCACCATGTCCTGGCCATCTGGTCTGCTCTTCTGAGAGAAGCTGCCTCTGCTGTTGCAGAGATGATTTGGAAAAACAGATTTGTTTTGGCTGAGCTCCATGAAGTTGGGTATTATGAAGAGGTTAAAAACAAACAGGACCCAGTTCCTTAAGCTTGCTTTCTGTTCCCGTGTCACTGCTGCTTCTTGGGCACGTACCATTATTACTTTTCCACTTTCTGTGATTCTAATGCTTATATAGATGTGCCAGTGTCCTAGCTAGATTTATTGTCAGTCATTGCATCCCCACCGTTTCCAGCTGTGAATCTATTTGTTCTGGGTCCTTGCTGGCCATCTAGATCCCAAACAAGCAGCAGTATTGCATTTCTTTAAAAATGGTATAGATCTGGCTCTTTGGCCTAACAAGGTGCTAAGTACCTGACAGCCAGTGGGGAATGCATTGGAAATCAGTGATATGCTGCTTGACTTTTGAATTACTGCACCAATTTCTCCGTGTTCTGCTTTACATCATTTGGGCGAATGATTTTCACTCAGTTATCTTTTATTATTTTTTACAAGCGTTTTGCTTGCTAAAGATACCACATTCACAGTATTAACTGGGAGTCAGTGCCCCAGGGCTGGTGCGGGGTGCAGATGGGGTTTGCTTGCCTCCCTAAGGTATGGAATAGGAGACACTGGAGGGAAAGTGAGCAGTGTGGTTTGTCCCAGCTCTGTTCTGGGATGCTTGTCACTAGAGGTCAGCACTGCAACATCCATATGCAAGAAACATTTTCTGAATTAGGACACAGTCTTGTTTCAACAGTTCAGCTGCTGTCATTCAGTTCTGTGACTGATTTACACCGTGTTGGAGGTGGTTTTCCAAAGACAAATGCTTACACCTCCCCAGCTCCGAGCTCTTGACTGGCAACGTTGACATCTTCAGCAAAAATCCTTTTGTCTCCAATCTGATATATTTTATGAGACCTCAAGTTGCATAAAGTGGCATGGGTTTAAGTCTCTTGTTGAAGTGGCCTCTGCCTTGTCATCTGCTGCATGTATGAAGTAAAGTTATTTGAAACAACTCTATCCAAAATGCCCTCTGATCAACGGACTGAAGAAGAAGAAATGACCATTAAAGTCCCTATATTTTACAGCCTAAAACCGAAATCATGTATTTCATAGAGAACAGCCACACACTCAGTGGTTTCTTACATGGATGTATATGTTTGGGCAGGGAGAGCACAGCTGACACCTTTCCCAGTCAGGACGTGGTGTTCACATTACAAAGGCTCACAATTCCTCTGATTTCACATCTGTCAAGAGCTCATTTTGGTGACACAGCCTTGATGGATGCAGTGGTTTAAGAAGGTTTCTGTTACATGGAGTTTCAGCCTCCAGGACCACCTGGGTTGTTATTTTCCCCCCAAACCCTTTTGATTTTGCATGGAGTGGGTGTTGCCAACCCATGTATAAATGTTCTCATGCACATGCCCATATGCAAATGAAGAGAATTGGCTGGAGCACCTGTTGGATGTGCAGGAAAAGTAAAGAGCATACTGTCCATTTCCTCAGCAGGGTGCCCAGGGTGGACCTGCTGTGGGCTGGGAGCAGGACTTCCTGCAGTATTTTCCTTCCTGAAAGGGCTGAAGTCTTTCTGTTCTGCAAGCAGAAGGTGGAGCCTTTCAGCAAACAGAAGAAAATAGTTCTCTGCCTCCTACAAACAAGCCAATTTTGCTCTTTCTTGTGTCTTTTAAAAAATATATTTATATATTCTGACATAGCATCTGCAGATCCATAAACATTGGGTTGGACTTCAAACTGTTCACATCCTTTTTACTGTGATATCTTAATTAATTGACTTGTTTACATGTTTACAAGCTCTGTCTGTAGATATAAAACAGCTGTTGATGTCAGTAATTCAGAGTGGAGTTGGCATGCTGTATTTCTCTTGTCAGCTGGAATGATGATTGAACATAAGTGGCCACTTCAAATTAAGGTAAGTGAAGCAACTGCTTTATGGCATCTTAGGTGAAATGGGTCACCAGCTGCACTGCCTTTGGGGTTGCTTCAGTGCAGGTCATCTGGCTCAGGGTGCCTCTCACTTAGGAGCATGCTGTCCTGCATTGCAGACCTCTTAAATAAGGTTGAGGATAAAACTTAAGCTATCAAAAACTATATTGTTTATAAAAAGAGCTTCTAAAAGCAGATTTTCTAGCCCCTGCATATAAAATTCACTTAAAATAGTTTTTAGTGAGACTTGAGGTGATATCCCAGTGTATGAAATCTGTCAGAGATGATTGATACACGTATAAGAAGCGGAGTGAAAGCTGAAGGAAAGATATGGCATTGCCAGAGTTCATTTAAATACAAAACTATGCATTTAGATTGATTTATTTTTATGCCAAGAGGTTCTGACATAAATATAGTGATATATAATGTATTGACTATAATGTCAACATTATTTTAAAGCTGACTCGAGGGAAAAATATCTCATTGTTAATGCTGAAATATAAAGCTTTGTTCTACTGGAGGGGAAAGTCTATAGATGTATGATCAAAACAGCCTCTTTCTTTAAGACCCTTTGTAATGGCTCTTAAAATGACCTCAGCTTTTTGGTCCTTGGATCCGCTCTATGCCTGCCGTTATGCTGGCCATTGCTAAGTTGTGCTGATCAGTTTTGTAACAAATGCTGTGCATGTTGTACTACTGAAACTAATGGGTTACAAAGCCATGGGCTGTGCTCTTGCTCTAAACCCATGCATTGATGATTTTTTTTCTTCAAGCTTATTTTGGAGCTGACCTTGCTAGGAGTGGAGGAGCAACCAGTTGTGGTGGGGTGAAAGAACAGCCCAACACTTGAGTGAACACTTGAATGCAAATGAAATTCACCCTTTTTCTTTAGTGCCTTCATTCCTTACCTTCTGCTCTGAATTTTGCAGGTCAGATCTCTGGATGCTCAGTGCAGCACTGTGATCTTCAGAACCAGGGTCTGCAGTCACTGGAGGTCAGTGAATGCCACAGGCTTGCAGCAGGTCTGCTGTTCCCCCTCTCTTGGCCCCAGCATGAGCTTTCCAACCTCAGTTCAGACTTAGATCCACTTTTTCCGTGTCCTTCTGTATCCACTTTAGTTGCTTTGTTTAAGGAAAACAACAACAACAAACCTTTGCAGTAGAACCAGATTAAGTTAACTGCAGGTTTTCTTTGTGTTGAGTATCTTCTGTTTCTTAGCTTGCATTGGTCTGCCTAAGCTTTGCCAAACTGTACCACTTCAGCTTAAGTCTTGATTTTTCACAAGCTTTCACTCCTTTTTACCCAGAGCATCTTTCTGATGAAGAGCACAACTTGTGTGTGTGCTCTGCATGAAGCAGCTGTGGCTCCTCACTCACAGTGTAGCTCTTCTAGCAGTGCAGTGTGGTGCAGGAAAAATTTATTTTCCTGAAGAACAGCAATGAAATGGCATAGGCTGCTCAGGGAGTGATGGGATCACTGTCCCTGGAGGTGCTCCAGAACCATGGGGATGTGGCACTGAGGGATATGGACAGTGGGCATGATGGGGTGGGGGTTGGCACTGGGCTTTGGGGATCTTGGAGGTCTTTTCTAGCTTTCATGATTCTATTCATATATGAAATGTTTTTCAAGCGTGAGATGTAGGGTGCTATACATAGATTTAACTTTTTTCCCTTCGTTTGAAATTGTATTTTTCCTTTTTCATTTTCTCCTGCATTTTTCTACTTTCACTCTGTACAGGCTGCTGATATAAAGGGTTTATTCATGAGGTTAACCTAATTACTGTCTTCAGAAACAAAGCCTGTTTCTACAGTGAATATCCTTTTGAAATCCATCATCTGAATATTGCCTAATAAAGTTAGCAAATAGCCTCCAAATGAACCAAAATGACTCAGTATCTTGTCCAGCAAAGAATGTATTATGCCTTTTCTGATATTGACAGAAATGTTTAAAATTCTCAGTACATTGCTTTGCTGGTGGATTAATATGTATTTTTCTGTCCTGAGATGAAAAACACTGTCTAGATTTAATGCAACACTTAGAAAATTGCTGATGTGAGTCTCTATTAAAGCTAGTTTGTATACACACTGGAGAGCTTACTGGAGACAACTGGAAAGTTCACTCTGAGGAGCCCCAGTGTCAGTAATCAGAAACAAAAATGCATTCGTGGAGCCTGAAGACTAAGAGGAATGAATTTTCCTCTTTTCCATGCTTGGCACAAAGGTGCTGCATTTTTCATGTAAGCAGAGAGAGCCCCTTGGAGTAGAAGATGCCCTGGAGAGGTGATTAAGGGGCATTGATGTGTGCAGACTGATTGAGTTTTGACCTGCACATGTTCTCTGTACAGATATCGTGATGCCAAGCCCTGGGATGGATTGGCTGGGACTGGAGGCGTCTCACACGGTCCTTGGGTTTGCATGGGGAACAGTTTTCATGTGATCAAATGTGTCTGGATTACATGGGAATGTTGTTTTAAAGATCTGATATAAAAGCCCATTTCAGTCCCTCTTGAGACAAATATTCCTTGATCAGCTCCTCCATTTGTATTTTCTTTTTTGGAGAGAAACAGATTTTTTTTCTTGAAAGGCCATCATTTCTGTGAAGTGCATTCTGGGACAGCAAAACTGAAATTGAATTTACCTTTTCTGAAGCAGAAACCCAGCTAATCCCACTAAAGAAAGTGTAACTGACAGATCTCAGCATCCTTACTGCTTACTACCTGCTTTGCTCTTGCAAGTATTCATGGGGAAGTTCTTCATGTGGTTCATAATTTTCCATCTCTACTTGAACTGGAACTTCTATGAATAATTTACCTTAATGATGACATCTCTTCTTATATTGGAAAATATTAGTTTACATCAAAACATTTTGAAAACTGTACTGAGAAGCTGCCTTGTTCTGCTAACTGCAAGCATTCAGCACAAAGCAGTGATGACATTTGATGTGTCCATAGGAAAATCATTATTTCAGTTACTTCTTAAATAGCTCTCTGGTTGGGAAAGAGTATTTGAATTAATGGTAGCTTGGGCATCATTACGTATTAATGGGCTCCATCTGATTTGTTTTTTCTGGCAGTTATCCATCTCACGATGTATCACGCCTGGCTGATCCATTTCCCCTGCTATTGAGTGGTACCTCGAGCCAACGCAGAGCCTGCATGGGAGCGTAATAGGATCTTGCCTCATTTTTAATGGTGAGTTATGGGCTGTCATGCAGAATATCTGGACACACTTAATAACTTTCTGATGACAACTGCAACAGACATAAAGGTAAGTGTGTGCTGTCACCGAGCTGCTAGATAGGCAGGCTCCAGCACACCAGATGCCGTTACGCTGCATTGAGTTGTCGTTGTGGAGATACTTTTGTAGTTCCCAACTTTTTCCTTGCTCCAGTAGCGCTTAAATAAAAAATTGATCCCATGGAATTATACTGCTGAATATTAAAGTCGGTATTTATTTGCAAGAGTCACTTTGGGGTTCCTAATTTGTCCGCAGGAGCAAGGTTTTCTGCTCAGGCTGCAAAATGGTGCCGTAAAAGTCAGTGATTGATGTTTATTATCAGATTAAATGGTTTAGCTGTGGGGATCAACGTTATAAATTACAGCGCTCCCCAAGCAGTGATTGGCCACCAGAGATCTTTCTAAGTGCCAGCGTTTTTTAATGAGATCGTATATTTTCAAGCCCCAAACAGTATCAACTTTTGTAGTTTATTGAAACTGTGTTTAAAATAACAGCTTACCGGGTGTCAGAAATATTGGATGTGTTTTGTATTTGCTTGGTCAAACATCCCGGAGGAAAAAGCCATTGCTTTGAAAGTGGTGATTTTGATTCCACATTGAAGAGGGGTCTGGGGACCTAATGCAGCATGAAGGAGGGATGCTGTCCTTTGGCTGCAGCAATTACTTTGGATTTGGATCATTTCTCTTCAAACCTGGGCAGAATCTGCTTGGTGGCTTTGGTTGGATCGAAGTTTCATGGTCAGCTTTTGGCCTCTTGGGAGTTTGGCCTCAGTGAGAGCAGGAATTTCCTCCAATATTCATCATCATAGAGAAAACTGGAGATACATCCACATGGGAGAAAAACATCAGTGTTTTTTGCTTATTGCTGATGGGATATGCTCCCAATATCAAAAGCATAAAAGTCAAGTAATAATAGGCATGCTGAAATAATCTTGTGAGATTGCTCTTAGATTCTCTGTCTGAGAACCTGCAGTCAAAGCAGAGCTCAAGTTTAGCCTACCATTAACAAAGACTAAATTATATTTTGTGACTTGCTAAGGGATATTTATAATTGGGATAAAATCTTAGCTGTGAAACCATTAATCTCAAATAAAGTATTGTAGCATTAAAAGCAAGACATTGTCTTCCTGTCCCCAGGATGTTCTTTGTTAGAAAACCATTTGTTTTACTCAAAGGAGGTCTTTTTTTTTTTCTTTTATATTAAAAAGTTGCTCTCTCTTCCTCCTGGCTGCATTTACTCTCAGGAGATTCTGATTAAGCAGCTCGGTTCAAAAGAGTTTGCAATGCAAGTCCTCCTGGGGGGGAGGAATGGCAGCGTGCTGGTGGGCTTTGCAGCCCATCCCTGCAGATTCAAAGCACGCCCTTGGCTTTCGTTCCTCCCACGTCAGCACACACAGTGCTCTCCCCTGTGTGTCAGGGGCTTCTCAGAGGTGAGAAAGTGTTATTTGCAGAGCCTACAGGCATGGATGGGTGGGTTTGCAGCCAGGCATGGGTGCGTGATGAAGCAAGGATTTGCCCCATGCCCATCAGTCATGGGGGAATCCCATTTCTGGATCCACTTGGTGCAAGCTCTAGTAGCACTGGGAGGCATCCCTGGGTGAATGCTTACTTGGTAATGATAGCTTCAAACACAAAGTGATAATGCCCACTGTTGAGTCAGATTGGTCTGTTTTATTTTTAATTATTATGTAAAGGCCAAAATGAGCAAAGAACTGCAACTGCCACAGCAGAGATGAGCCTGGTGGTGCAGCTTGGGGCAGCAGTGGCATTGGCATGGGGCTGCTCTGTGTGAGCTGCCGCCCTTTCTGCTGTAATTGCACCTTTCCTGTGCAAGCCCTGATGGAAAATAATTAAGTTTCATAAAAGCTTTGAGCCCCTGAGGGTATCAATTAAATGTATTAATGGTTACTGCAGCTTTTAAGCAAGTATGCAGGGTATTTATTTTTTTTTTTTAATTGCACTGAGATGAAGTCTTTTGCACAGCACAGAGCCCTGGACTTTATTACCACATTCTCACCCCTTGCTCCAAGCACCACTTCTGCAAAATGTCAGCAGTAGGTGTTAGTGCTCAAGAAGAGAGATGGGAGGTTGTTCTGGGGTTTCTTGCATCCTTTGAGGTTTCCTGGTATCACCGGGGGATGCTCAGCTCTTCCCACTGCTCAGAGTAAGGCCTGAGCTGCCCACATCTCAATGGCAGCCACAGCTCTCAGCAGCAGGGCTTGCTTTACTGAGCAGCTGAGAAGCAGCCGCACCTTCTGCAAGGTTGCATTGGAGGGAAATAAAGCACTGAAATTATCCCAATAAATTATAATAATTGTGCCTGGCAGCATGCAGTAATTTAAAATAGATTAATCTAACAAGCCTTAAATATGAATAAATAATAAACATCTTCATGCATTGGGAATCTTATTCTGGTTAATTCTGAATGAATATTAATTACTCCTCGTAAACTCAGTGCAAAAATCGATCTGTGTGGAGGAGGCAGCAGGTATTCAGCTCACTGAGTTGGACAGAGCCCAGATGAACGCTCTCATCATCTGTTAACGCCAGGTCCCAGTGCTGTGAAGCTGTTGTGATGAGAAACAGACTGTGACCAGGCTCTGCAGCCGTGGTTCTTCTGTTCTTTTTGGCACCACTGGTAGGCTGGCTGGCTGCTGGGCTCCACTGGTGGGGTTCCAGCCCATGGGTTGGGGTTGGCTTTGGGCATGGTGTTTGGAGATGGTGTTGGGATGGGGTTAGTGGTGTGAGGAGCTCTCTGGCAGTGGCTGGCCATCGCAGCCCTTGGCATCAGGCCTTGTCCTCCAGCCCTCTGTGTGTCCCCTCTCCTCCTGGTCCTTTGGGCTTAGGCACCCCTCCAGTCATGGGCAGGCACCAGAGCTTGTTTCCTTGCCTGGCAAGAGGCACACTGGGTACTATGAAGCCTGGGTAGGAAGTTTGGCATTTGCTGTGTATCTTTCGTGCAGCCATAGGGTGGCATTTCCAGTGCAACGAAGCTGGAGAGCTGTTCGGTTTGAGTTTGAACATATGGAAGATGGATAAAGGCAAGCATCTGCACCATCTGCTGTAGGGGAGCTATCTTTCATCTGCTCACCTTGCTGCATAGCTGTTTGTTATGATAGCACCTTCTCTCCCATTATTGCTGGGCTCCTGCAGCCAAGTCCATCCCCTGCAGAATCCTTTGCTTTGCAACAGAGCTTCCTCGATTGCATTCTTATGCTTTCTTTCTCTGTGCATGCCTTGCATCCCCAACCTTATCTTAAAATAAGCTGTAGCCTAGCAAAAGCTTCTGATGGTATCTGCTGCAGGCCAAGGCCTCTGTTCTAATGCTGCCTTGATCTCTGCACATGGCAGCAATTTGCCACCGTTGTAGCATGCCTGAGGTTTGCAGATACACTGCTGGGAAGCGTCTGCAGGCTGCTGCTGTCTGCTGGGCTTAGGAAGGAAGGAAGGAAAGGGAGCCCTGAGCCCTGTGCCAGCAGTTAGCAGACTGGTGTGCAGTAAGACAAGAAATGCTGAATAACACAGAGCTTGGAAAACTCCTAAATTGTGATTGATTATTTTTATAACTTCCTGCTTTACAGTGCCCAGGTGTTACAGGACATCCTAAAAGGTGCTTGCCTGATACTTGATACTGAAAGCTGGCTGTGGCATGTCCTTAGCAAACCTGAGTGTGCCTGGCAATCCTGAAAGCCTGTGAGAATAAAGTGGCAAAAAAGAACCCCAAATTTGGGCAAAACAGTGCAGTCTGGGTGGCTGGGTTTCCATTACAAAATAATAATATTAATTCTAGTCCCTCTGGCTCCTACCAGCTGTTTCTGGGGTGCTTGCTGTCAGGGGAAGCTGATGCTCACCTGGCGTCGTGCTGCATGCTGCCTGCAGCAGCAACACAACCCAGCTGTCTATTTTAAGGGTGTTTTTATGTAGGTTTGTGGCCAAGGACTCAGCAAAGGTTGCACGAAGGGAACAAAGCGTTATGGGTTTGACCTGCCTGGAGAAGCAGTTCTTTTGCCTTGCTGCGAGGCAAGATTTAAATCCTGCTGCCGTATTGCATTGATCCCAGGTAATTGCTTTAATAGCAGGCCCAGTGTAAGCAGTGAATAGGTTTCTGTCACTCAGGTAATGAAATTACATATATTTTTGCAGTGCAGAAATTTATCCTGCGGCTCGGTGTCCTGTCCCTGGGATGAGGCTACAGAGTGCCCTGAGCTGGGGCTGCACCATCCTGTGTCACGCAGGAGAAAAGAACTGGGGAGAGAGATGGGGGCAGAGGTTGGGGCAGTAAATCATCGAAGGCTCCAGGGCAGTTGCTTCTGGTAGAGTGACAGCAGGTTCCTGCTTATCCTTCAGGCTGTGATTCCAACATCTCAGCCATCCATGTGTTTCTCTTTGTCTGCAGTTGTATCCCATTTGATTTCTCTGTTACAGAGCCACTTTCTCCAGTTGCTTGTATGTGAATGCTGTGGTCTGGGATTAGGTGAGAAAAGATCAATTTGTGAAACCAGAGGCCCAAGCTCAGAAACACAATGCTCATCCTCCCTGCTCAGCAAGGCTCAAGCCTTTGCTCTGCAAGGGATTTCAAAGCTCCATGGTTTTGGTTTTTTTCTTTTTCTTTATATATTTTGAATGTATGGCTCCAGGTGGAAGACCTGTACAAGTCCTTCTGGAGCTTTGCAGAAATTTACCCCTTGACAGAAAGCAAACGAAGAAGATACAAATGCAACAACAAGGTGCAAACAGCCCAAATGGCAAGCAGCGTGCAGCCACAGCATCTTCCATGTTATGAACCCCTTTAATGAAAGAGTGATTTGCAGTATAGCATGTACTGGCAAAATAAGTAGTACACTTGGCTCCTAAATTCTTGATAATGAGGAGCTCTGGACAGTTAGAAAAATTCACCATGTCTTTATGAAGTACAGAAAGTTATACACAGATATATTTTCTACAGCTCAGTAGTTTCATACAATTCGATCTCCTGCATGCAGGTCATTTGTGTGTGATTTAGTGCAATATTTATGCCATTTCATGTTGGTTTAAGTAAATGAAGCAGCACTGGCAATCCTCTCCATTATTAATAACTCCAGAAGTAATCATTCTGTCCACCAGGCTGTGGGTTTTTGGCGGGCAGATACCTAGTTAATGTGATGCATTTGACCTTCATGCTTAGTGGGGTGAGCTCTGATAGTCTATCTGTTGTGTAATTGCTTTTTGATTATTATTCACAAACCCTGGTATTGTTTAATGGACAGATTAGAATCTTGCTTGTGAGCTTTGGCTCATAACCACAGCTGTGTGAACCATCGTGGTGTTTTGTCCGCATGGAAATCACCATAGTAACATTGCAGGGGATGGTGTGCTTTGTAGCTTTAGCCCATGCTGAAATATGAGGGTGCTTGATGTTTTTTCTTCTTTCTATGCCCACGGCATTTCTAGCAGCCACAGAGACCAGAGCAAGGCAAGCCCAGCGTTCAGCTGGTTGTGGGTTTTCCTATGGCCACGCAATGCCATGGGTGCAGGATGGAAGTTGGCTGGGGGTCGGGTGCCATGGAACAGCCCCAATATTATGCATGGGCAAAACTTAGAGGGAAATTGATTTCAGTGCCATTCAGGGTGTATGGGGAAGCTGCCAAGGTTTTGCTTCCCCAGAAGTATTTAAGTCCTATGTTGTTCTTGTTAATTAATCTCTGCATTCAAGAAGCTCTTGTTATCTAGATAGGTGTTTTTGATAGTAAGCTTACTCCCCACACCTTTCTTTCAAGGAGCCTAAAGAATTCAGTTCCCCAGCAAATCAGTGCATTTTGGGTGGGATTTGGGTGTGCCCTGTGCTGTGGCCAGGACTGTGCTGCTCATTAAAGCCACGTTACGGGAAAAGAGAGAGCTTTTGTTCACTGGTAGGCTGATAAGTTAAGCTCCGTGAGTCTGAAAATAGCAATTGTGCTGCCAGTGTGTGCTTAAACAAGGGATAAATTACATGTGCTTTTGGCATGCAATTTCACCCCTACTGGTGCAGAAACTCGTTACAAAGGTAGGAGCGATTGCTAGCCAAGATTTCTGGCTCCCTTCCTTTTTTCAATAAGGCTTTATGCTGTTGCATTACAGTCTTCGGCTGATATCAGCACGTATCGTGCCCCGACTGCCATGGGTGATAAAATGTTTGACAGTTTTCCACATCCCTGTTAAATAGAACTGCAGTTTATGTGTCTTTGGTCTCCTCCTGAGTGCTTCTGCAAGCTGTGGTTTCATTTCCTAAGCATTTCTGAAAGCTGTGGTTTTGTTTATGGCAAAAGATGACAACTTGTGGCTGCTCCCAGTGCTTTGCTGGCCATTGTGGAGCTTCCTGTTGTTACTGCTGACTGCATTCCTTACTACTTATTGCCTTTCTTTCACTTACTGTTCTTTATGCATTTTGGTTTCTGGTTCAGGAAATGCATTTTCAGAGGCATCACCCAACAGGTATTTATTTATGAAAGCTCCCCTATAAACCTGCATCCTGTTTTCCTTTTTTTCTCTTTGTAAACCTGAGTGCTCTGGGTTGCTCACACAGCACTATGAGTCCTGCCCAGGAAACGTGCCAGGTGAGACTGACTTGGTGTAATGTATTCAGAACGGGGTTTAAGAGCCCTGCAGAAAGGTGCATGTGTGTGATACCATTCCCAGGTCACGTTAAGTGCAATTGCATTTTTGTGGCTGATTCAGTTTCCTTAAATATCTCAGCTATATATTTAACTTCCGAATGAAATGGCTTATTCTGTAAATATTGAGGCCATCCGGTGTGATTAAATATTAAAAATGACATTTAAAGAAAGCCCTGGTTGCTGTGCTGAGCTCGCCTGGCTTTTGGCAAAGTACAAACTGAGAGCCCAGCTCCGTGTGTGGCCAATGGGGCCAGGTTTTGTGGAAAAAGAGAGAAATCCCATAAGACCCTAGGTCTGCAGTGGGCATCAGAGGACGAGGGCAGCAGATGCTGGGCTTTACTGAAGCTCCTGAAGAATGTGTATTCATACCATGTGTTAAATTGCACACCTGAATTAAATGCAAATGGGAGGAGCTGAAGGATGGGGAGGGAGATTCCATGTGAGTCTGGGGCATGGTGTGCACGGTGCATGCAGGATGCTGCCCAAATAGTGGGCAAGGGGAAGGGGAGATGGCTCCAGCTCAGAATTGCTTGCTGCATGCTAAATCCAATGGAGTCTGCTGGGGACCAAGAGCTGGGCAGACACACCAGGAGGGTGCTGGCCAGGTGGCATTGAGCACAACTTCCTGAATTATCCCCTCTGACAAGGCTTGCAGCTTGGCAGTCTTGAAATAAAGTAGTATTAAAAGTCAGAGATTTACAGGATCTGCATGCCCATAGGAAGGCTGTAATTTCAGGGCATTGATTTAAAGGGACATAAATCCAGAGGGAAAAGTAAATTAGAGTGGACCTCAAGTTCGTGATTGCAGGTGGTGTGCATTTTATTTTGTTGGGGCTTTTTTTTTGGGGAGAGCATCTGACCATCGTTTGCCCTAAGTGTTGGCCATACAAATGGGGTGTGTGCTGAGCTCCCCCCACTGCAGGCAGGAGGGTGCCAGGGAGCTCCTGGAGGTGTGCTGCTACAGCTCTGTGGTCCTGCGGAAGCTCCTGGGCTTCCTAATGCAGTTTGAAAACAAAAGTGAGCAGGATAATAACATTTATAATAATCCCAGTGTTGCTGTTCTACATGGGAAGTTGCCTCTGGCTTTGTTCCACCATAAATCTACCTGGCTATTAAATCTACCATGACTGATGCGGTCCTCATTTTTCAAGGATGCATTAAGGGAACAGTGATTGAAAGATGACACAGAAATTATGTGGTGTTGCTGCAGAGATGGCTCTGATTACAGCCTGCTTGTACATCCCCTGTAAATTCCTTTACTTGCAGTGTTATTTCCCTGCAAGTGTTTATAAGTATTAAATTAATTTGGCAGCGTGAGGTTGTAAGAAAGAGAAGATATTTGCGTGCCAGGAGGAGCTGTGAGCATCACCTTGTTTGGGCTTCATCTGTCCCTCAGAAACTTTGCTCCTGTACTGGGAGGTCCATGAGCACTCAAGGGAAGGACCTACCTCCAAATGCTGCCATGGGGTATGATTGATGGTGAGGAGAGGTTTTAGGACAGGCATGGACCTGAGTTAGTTAAGCTTTCCTTGTGTGGCTTCTCTGAGAATGTAGGCAATTTCCCATAGGGTGCTGCAGGTGGTGTGTGTTTTCATGTGTATGCACTCATGCCTCATTTGTTATCTTCTTCTGCAGGGTTTGCTTTCCCTTTGACTATAAGTCACCAGGAGATTTCAGCTTGGTTCAGGTGCACGTGGTGCCATTCACTCTGACATTGATGATGGAGTTCTGGCAATGGTTGGGTCATCATGGCTCGTCCAGGTTGACACCGTGTCCCAGGTGAAGGTCAGAGCAGTGTGATTGAAAAGCTAAACATGTGCACAGCATCTGGTTTGCTCTCTGCTGCAGCATGAGACTTCACCTCTAACTTGCTAAATAGCTCTTAAGAGAGATTATCATTAAAATCTGGCCGGGACTCAACTGGAGTACATCTGTGTGCTGTAAAATGAAATTGTATTTAATGACAGTGGTTCAGCTGACTGCCCTGAGTGGGAGCTAAAGCCAAGGGGAGCCTATAGCAGCAGGATTAAAGGCAGTTTTTGGTGCAGAGCTTGAGTGATGAAGGTTAGAGGCATGGAGCTGTGCTTCGTGCAGTTCCCTCCCATCTCCCACCTCTGCCTCCACCTGAACCCCACCAGGGGACACACCTGAGACTTTGATATGTCATATGTGGCCTATGATATGTGGTCATGGTCTTTATCTAGCATTGAACACAACAAATGGAACACTCGTAATGAGACATGGCATGTAGAAACAGCATGGATTATTAACCAGTCCATATTTGAGCAACATGTGTTTTATTGCCTTTGAACATCTTATTTAGCTGAATTTCTTCTTGCAGTCTGAAAAAACACTCTGACAACAACCTCTTAAATTGCTGGATCTGGAGTCCGTAATTAAATTGATTCAATGAATTATTATTATGAAAGAAGAATTACTGTGTGATTAACAACATGAATGACTTTGTGTTGATGGAAATGCCAGAAGTTGGGTTTTTGGAATCAACAGCGTTTGTTTTTCAAATGTCAAAGCTGTTGGCTCCCAAACTGGGTGCCTGTAGGAAGGGGATGTGCTTGAAAGGCTGTGCAGTGCAGGGCTTGTTGTGTGTGTGCCTTGTAAGGTCAGACACCCAAAATTTGGCCAAACTCTGTTACCCCACCAGAGCAGGAAGATGCTGGAAGATGACTGCAGGTGAGGAGCCACTTCGTCCCAGTAAACCTTGATGTGGTCTCTTGTGCTCCATCCATATTGTTGACTTTCTCCCACTCTTCATGTTCAGATAAAGAAATGAAGCAAAAATTGAAAAAGCAGTAAGGGGTGGAACAGAAAACAGTGGAAGCAGATTCTTCCATCTACATCTTCATTCAGTATTTAAAGAATTTCTTTTCTCCTTTAGATACCGCAGATTTTTTTCTGTATTATCTTTCCAATCATCTCAAGTGTATTAAATGCATTTCAAGTAGTTACTATTCTTCCAAAGAACAGCAATTTGCAGAAGCTAACATGTTTGCAACTGTTCTTTCCAGCAGAAATAAACCTGAACGTTGTGAATGCTGGAAGTTATGAACTTGATGCGTGCAATGAGGCAGAATGCTGTATGTTAGGGATGTATTCATTTAGAAAACAAGAAATGATGGATGAGCAGTGCTGTTTTTGAATAAATATTATTCCATTTCCTTCACTAATTCTAGACTTGCTGCAAAATCTCTCTTTACAAAAACAATGCCGTTGCATTTCGCAGTTAGCTTCAGGAGGTCCATCCCTGTGCCAGCACTCTTTGGCCTCTTCCAGCAAGGACGTGAGGTTCCGTGCTCCCCTTAACACACATTATAAATGCATCCTTTTAGATTCTTGCTTCATCATTATGTCAGCTGCCGCGGGGAAGGGAGGATGGCTGTGCTGGGTGTCAGGCAGGCGGCTGGAAGCGTTCGTCCCCCCAGGGGTTCTCAGAAGGAAGGCTTTGCAGCGCTGTGCTAATCGCTCTGGGAGGAGAGATTGAGCGCTCTTCAGCCGGGAGGAAAATTATAAATACAGATATCAGGGCAAACACATTTCTGATGATGGAAGCTTTAAGACCCCTTGGAGGCAGGAGATCAAAGTCGCGATAGGGTGCACCTCGTCTCTGGAATTAATTGAAGGGCAAATGAGAGGGAATGCTCATGTCAGTGGAGCGTTGATATAACATATGGTTGGTGAATTCCTGGGAAGTATGTGGCACTGTCTTAGCAGTGAGCTTCCAGAAAGCTAAAAGGATTCGATTCAGGGAGGAAGAAGAGATCGATGAGGTGGCCGAGGAGCTCAGCAGAGGGGGCTAATTGCTCACCTTAATTGAAGAGGAAGGTCGAAAGAACTTGACACAAATGCTTGACTTAAAACAGTGGATGGAATTACGACATCAGAAAGAGTAATTAATAAGGGGAAGAATTCCTTATTAATCCCCTTATTAACAGGCAATTTTCTAGCTGGAGAAAGCCATGTTGACATTTTGCTGGTCCAAGAACCTCCTATGGTTCTTGGGGAATTCAGCA
The DNA here is from genome assembly GCF_987193195.1 of Phasianus colchicus. Lineage (NCBI taxonomy): Eukaryota > Metazoa > Chordata > Aves > Galliformes > Phasianidae > Phasianus > Phasianus colchicus. The sequence continues at coordinate 18,930,245 of NC_143445.1, forward strand.
TCTGTCCAGTTGCACCTGCATGCTTGGTGTAGGATGCACTGGTAGGTGGTATTAGATGGTCAGCCAGTGTGGGAGAGCTGGGTCTGAACATGGGCAGACAGTAGGTTGTCATGTATACCTTAGCACCTATCAGAACTACAGATTTGGTTCATTTTTAGGTCTGGAAAAGAATGTTAACAAAAGATGGGAGAGAAAAACCACAGAAAGAAACACAGAAGGATAACTGCTGTGGCTGAGATTTTGAAGGAGCTGTGTAACTTTTCTGTGGGAGAATCATAGAGGGGATGGGGTTGGAAGGAACCTCAAAGGTCATCTAGTTCTAGTCCCTCTGCCATGGGTAGGATTGTCCACCATGTGAGTGAATGTGAGTGAAATTATGGACTGGAGCCTGATGTGCATGCTTGTGTTAAGCAAGCATTTGGTACTATTGGTTTCAGCATCTTGATTTACTGTTGTAAATCCAGGAGCCAGCCAGTCCCTTCCCATGGCTACTGCTCTCTAATGTGAGGACATGAGGGAGGGCTGAGGGCTCACAGGTACCATGCAGGAGCTCTTAGGGCTGGCCAGGAGGATGGCTGGAGATTGTACAGCTCCTTCCAGAGCTGCAAATCATAAGAATATGCCACTTTTCATATCCCTGGGAGAGAATTAGTGCCCCTTGTTCAGAAGACAATGACAGATCAGTAGATTTGCTGTGATGATGGCATTTGAGAGCCAAGCTTGACTTAGATGCTGATTGTGCAGACTGAGCGTAAAGCAGAAAAAGGATAACAAAAGCTGCATCTCCCACTTTTCTAGCTCTGTGAGGGAACTTATTTTCTAGGAGATGGCAAACGCTGCTAAGAAGAGCTACATGGGGAGGCTGGGGGCAGTACTTAGCTGGAAAACGTTAATAAATGATGTGGCAGGATGGAGTAGCAGGAACATGTCTCTTTTGATCTTCACCGCTGGCTTAGGGATCATGAATTTAAACAAATTTGATTATGCCTCGGGCTGGTGATATATGCTGCAGTTACAGGTCTTTTGCATTTCAGTTTACAAAGCCCTATTTAACATGCAACAGTCAAACTGTCATCAGTCAGATGCAGATTTATTGTCCAAACCACAGTTCATCACACCTCTCCCTTCCTTGCAGACACTGCTGGATTTGTGTACAAGTCTTTATCGTGCACTGTGAGGAGTGTTGCGTGGATTTGCAGAAGTGAGGGCTTGTTCACCTTGGCACTGATGAACTGTCAGGAGCAATAAATGTAGTGCTTGCTTCATGGTGGAGGAGAGGTCGTTTCCTTAATGAGCTGAGATACAAATGTAATAAAGAAGCTATCACAGTATTCTTTGATACATGGATTAACATTTTATTTAACATTGCTTCTGTACATTATCACCCCCAGTGATTTATGTTCTGAAGCATCCACAGGCACGTTTATTCCAGCCCTCCCCTGACCCCAGGTATCTGCTTCTATGAAATGCCTATTTTTCATGTACTAAGTTTTCCATTTACATTCTATCAATATCTGGTGTGACTAGAGTTGGCCCTGTATTGGTTGATAACGTTCAGTCTATTCTTTGTGATGCTTGACTCATTTAGCAAATTATGAAAATGAGTAAGCATTGCCATAGCTGTCGGGCACTGCTGGTCTTCTGAGTTTGACTTTGGAGAGACTTTGTAGTATTGTACGTGGCTCACATCCAAACCCTTAGAATAGAGTATTTCATATGTAATTTTGTGAGGGATTGTTCAATAATACAGGCACAGCAGGCAAGTCTGATAGAGAAATGATAAAACAGCCCTTGGAATGAAAATTCATTAAAAAAAAAAAAAAAATCCAGGAGCTCTATAAAGAGTGAGTGGTGGTGCAGAGAAAAGGCAGGTTGTTCACTGCAAATACTGGAAGAGGTAGGAGATTGTGGTGGGTAACGTGCCTGGCACCATGTGCTGGAGGCTGGAGGAGATGCTGAATGTAGGGGCAAAGACAGACGTGGTGGCCTGGGAGTTCTCCTCCCCTTGGAACTTCATTTCTGGGCTTGTCACGGGAAAGGGTGAAGTAAAACGTTGGCATTTTAGGAATTAATGCAGAAATCTGTGGGTTTAATATTGCTTAGGCTGTAGGGGTGTGTTTAATACAAACTGCTGGTGAGCAGAGAATTTCTTTAACAGAATGGCCCAAATCCTGACTAGCAGGATCCTGCAGCCACAGGTCCACATCTGTGTTAGCAGCAGTGGTATCACCTCCAGCACATCATGGTGTTTCCTTACAGTTTGCAGAAGCAGCCTGACTGCACAAACCCATCTGTTGCTGCCATGACATGCAGAGCTGTGCTGGCAATTTGAACTTCCAGTGTTAAGTATCAATGGAGGGTTATTATCAGTGGAGAGCATCCAAAGGAGGGCTGTGAAGAGAGGGAAGGGTCTGGAGGGCAAGAGATGTGAGGAGTGATAAAGGTCCCATGTTGTCTTGGGCCCAGAACAGCAGTGGGCACAGCTAAGACCTTGACCTCAGGGCTCCCTGGAGTCCCTCTGCACTGCCTGGGGGAGGTGGCAGAAGATCCTCTTCCTGGAACGCACACAAATAGGAATAACCTTTGTGTTTTCACCCAGCTGAGATGACGATGTTGTTTTTTTTTTAGCCTGTACCATAGTATGTGGTAACAGATTGCCTCTAGGAAAATCTGTCGGGTCTGTGATGTGAAAGCAGCCTCTCGCATTAATCCGGGCTGATCTGTATGGATTAACGTATTGATTTTAGCCTTAGATAAGGGAGAGTTCCTTGCAGGGGTGATGGGTGTGAAGAGGCACGCAGAAACGGGTCTTTGTTCAGTTTGCTAAGGCTCACCGTGGTCTTTCATGCAGGATCTGGAATTAACACAGCTCCATTAAAAAGAAAAGTTGAGTATATCTAAGGGTGGTTCCTATAATTACCAAATTTCTTGGAAAAGTCAGTCAGGAAGCTATTTGGTTCAGGGATTTTATTGACCTGTCACTGGCTAATTATGTTGAAAATTTAATCTTTTAAAATTATCACTAGTAACTGCCCAATGCTTTGCAAAACCTTTTTGCCTTCGCATGTTGCCATTGTTACGTTTCAGAAAGTCACAGGAGGAACATTTTTAAAGAATTAGAGGAAATGTCCTTTTTGCAGTGAAACCCAGTAGATGACAAATACAATTGAGATGTGCAGCAGTCAGGAAACATGTGTTTGGAGCCTTAATGCAGCAGCCACAGGTCTTGACTAAGTGTAGTTTGCACCACACATCAATGACACATTTGGAATTCTTCACTGAAATATGGGAACATCTCTGTTTGCCAGCTGCAGAAGCAGATGCTGTGTTCTGAGCTTGCTTTAAAATACATTGGATTAAAATAATGTTTACCTATTAATGACTTATTATCCACTGGAGTCCTTTAATATGAATTGCTGTTATCAAAGAAGTGCTATTTTATCTGGGTTTACAGTTAGCCTTCCTCCACTGGCTCCTTACTGCAGCTAATTTAGCAAAATTGCATTTAAATGAGTCCCTGATGAGAGACCCAGAGTTCACATTTTTCTTTTAATAGACGTGTTATTCTTCCTGCATGCTGAAATTCCACAAATGGCTCTTCGTTCCTCACAAGTGAGACAGCTATTACATATCAGCCGATGCATTATACTCCTGGCCTCACCTTGGGGAATTGCCCAGCATTCATGGCATTCCTTTGAGTTGGAAGACAGTGTTTTAAATTGGATAATTTATATTTATTTAGCGGTTGCTGTCCTTTATCAGAAAAGTCCTGTGAAAAGCTTCTTTCAACAAAGTTCATTTCCAAAAAAAGAAATTCAGTACAAATGTGCTTGTCTTTCTTCAGGCTGAGGTCTTGGAAAGTTAAATTGTTTTAATCTGAGGGCAGTGCTTTATATACCCCTCTAAGATGCTGCAGTTTCATTTCCAGTGGCTGAACATAGGATGATACCAGAACCCCCTCCTCAACCTCAGGCTGGTGTCCATAAAAGCACCTTTGTGGTTGGTGACAATAAGCACGAGCTCAGGGAAAGCTGGGTCTGTTCCATGTGGGCATGGCTGCAGGCAGAGCCTGGTAGAAATCCATCTGCCATGAGAGCCAGCTGCTCCTGGTTCTGTGCTGGGGGACTTCATTGCACTGAATGCATTACTAAAATATTGATTCTTTGTGAAATGCTCGTGAAGGCAAAGTTTGGGTACAAAATGGAGCATTTTTATTTAAATTAGGTTTATTCATAATACTAATGCCATATGTCATGCAGATGGACAATGTCATGACTCCCTGTGCCTCACTGTCACCTGAGCTGTCCCTTGAGGAGAAAATGCTCAGTGCCTCTGTTGGAGCCTCTCTGGGGGAATTCTGGTTAAATGCTTCTGGTTGGGAAAAAATCATAGAAAGCATAGCCTGAGCTGGAAGGGGTTCACAAGGATCACTGAGTCCAGTTATATGCAGAGAGTTTAATTTTGGTGTTTAAAGGAAGACATTGATTTTTTTCACTAGTTTGAAATTGTTTTATTTCTGAGATAATCATTCTACACATGGAGTTTTGGTTTTAATGACGGAGTTCTCGTGCATCACACTGGATTTGCATTTGGCTGGTGAGGATGCCTGCCAGTTCCCACAGTGCCCAGAGCTCCTTGGGGTTTCCCATAGGCTCCCGGAGCCGACTGGCTGCTGGCAGTGCAATTAGCAGTAATGTGAGGTTTTCCATGGTTTAGATGCAATCTTTGAAATTTTATAAATCAGAAGAGACCATTTATCTTATTCCTCAGGCACTGCTAATGACTAATTAAAAACCATAATTAACAGGAGTAAAACCATAAGAAGAGGAAAGGCAGAGAAAGGGCTGTTCCCAGCCACCTGGAAGAGCCTCTGCACCTGGGGCTCCTCCAGAAGGGGCTCACACAGTCAGCACAGTGCTCTTTTTGACTGCTTGTTCTCCCCTCTGAAGGTTCAGTATGTAAATAAGATGATAATTAATTTTTCCAGATGAATTTTTGAGCAAAAAATCAGAAAGGGTGGTGGACTTCAGACCATTGTAATAAAGAAATAGAGCCAGTGGGCAAGTCTGCTCTAAACAGCAGTGGATATCTACATGTGTCCAGTGATATCTCCACTCAATTTTTGAAGGGCTTTGTCTCCCAACAGTGCCCAAAAGCCCTCCAATAGTGCCCTGCTGACCACTGACTTGAGACAGAATCACAGAATGGCCAGGGTTGGAAGGGACCTCAAGGATCATGAAGCTCTGACCCTCCTGCCTCAGGTAGGGCCACCAACCTACATATTTAATACCAGCCCAGGCTGCCCAGGGCCCCATCCAACCTGGCCTTGAACACCTCTAGGGATGAGGCACCCACAGGCTCTCTGGGCAGCCTGTTTCAGCACCTCACCATTCTCACAGTAAGGAACTTAACTTAATAGAGACCTCAAGTTCTCCAGCAAAGATCTGGTCTGCTGCAGTGCTGTGCTCCTGAAAGGAGTCAGAAAGGGCATTTTGAAGACCTTCCTACTGCTGGTAGGAACCAGGGCAGTAATTCAAAGATCTGTGTTCATTCTCACTTAGGTCTGACAAATGTGATGATGGGGTTTGATGTGAGCCCCATGGGAGTCAGTGGGGATTGCATTTAGGTCAAGTGAGGGCATCTCGCTGAGCTTCCAGAGGGCTTCCCCTTGTTTTCTTGCACAGCACAAGGACCTTCAAAATAAACATTTTTGAGATAAATGAACTTAGAAAATATATATCATTCACTCAGATTTCTGTTAACCATTGCTCTGGGAAACCTCTTGAATGAAAAAGCACTGTAAAGCTGAAATGGAGCAGCAGTCACCATAAATTCAGGGGAAAACGTTGCTGAAATGGGTCTTGGGCAGGCAGCTTAATTACAAATGTCACCAGTAAAAGGATAGGGATGACAGTGCTCACTGTAGAGAGAAATGACTGTGAATCTGCATTATTTCTGCTGCTTTCCTGGCCAGCCTGGGCTTTGCACTGTACCACTCTGCTTGGAGTCTGGAAGGGGGTGTTTCATACTACAGATGTGTTGGGTTTAAAATGGAAATATTGAAAATGCACCATTATTTCAAAAATGGGTCCAAGCATTGTTGAATCAATAAGCATATAACAATCTGAACCAAGAACAGCATCGTGGGAAATGACTTGGAGATTAGCCACAGTGTTAGAAGAATAATTAAGCAGTATTTACTTACAATTATATCCAATAACTTTTTAATACTGTGATTAATTAAATTCTAAGTTTTCCTCATAGTCTCTGCATATATTGCACGTGGAAATTAATTTTCTCCAACAACTTATTAAGGCCCTGAAACACTGTGGATTCCCTTTAATCAGTTATTCTTTACTTTGCATTGTAAATCTCTACTTGTGCATCAATCAGCCCAGGCTCCATACTGAGATGTGGGGAGCTGCAAATTGAAGTTAGAGCTGCTTACCTCTGCTTTTGTAAAGTCACTTGTAGCTCTGTGCTACCAGCCGTGGGTTTGGAGGAAAATAAAGCCCCTTCCCACTTCAACCATTGTAATCTTTCTGAATACTGGGTTTCACTAAGCTGAAGGTAGGATGGAACAAGGATTTCATGCCACCAAAATGCCAGCAGGGAAGGTAGTTGTTGATGCTGTGTGGGGGTAGGAGCATCCAAAGTCCATGTTGGATGGCACAATAGGAGAAAAGAGCACAGAGAGCCCTGTGTGACATGGAGGGGAGGTGCTGTGGTGAAAGCAGCGCATGCTGAAAGCCTCCCTGCGTTCTAGGAAACCTCGCTCTGCAGTTTTAAAATGAGATCTGCAGTGTGGAAGGAATTACAGGTTCCAATGGATGCCCCAGCGTGATGCCAGCGAGGCGAGCCAGGTGCTGGATGTGTTCTCTGTTGGATGAATACGTCTGAGCACGGGTGGGATGAGAGAACTTCTGCTTGGCAAAACATTTGAATTAGAGAGGCAGCTCTGTAATTGCGTTTTTAGCTATATTAAAGCCTGTTTCTTGAAATCTGATGAAGGCTGTTGGAGCCGTCCAGTAGCTTTTGTTTGGCTGCGTTACCCAAGAGTTGAAATCACAAACAGAAACGGTACTGAGAGATTGCTGAAACATTTCAGCAAGTGTTTTCTGGCTAATTAGCTCCCCAGGGGGTTGGGATGCGAGTTGGGGGGGGGGAGCTTTGCTCTCCTCTTCCATTGGCATTCAAGGAGCGTGTAGCTTAAAATCTCCAGCCATAGCTGATCGCCATAAATGATTAATATGCTATTTATAGGATACCATTTCTTTAGTACACAATGAACGCATTTGAGCCAGCCCTTCAAGGCTTTTAAAACCAGATTACACTGAAAGTCTGCTCGTTAGGTTCGATGCTGGCTAAATGCGTGGAACGGTTCCATTGCACAGCCTTGCAGGCTTGGGAAGAGACACCAGCACTGCACATGGGGTGGGAGCCTGCTCTGCTACTTCCCCTGGTGTTCAGTTGGGAGCTGCAGGGGGTGGTGGTGGGAGGAGGGCACAAAGAGGAAAGGGGTTGGTTCTGCAGTTGATGGGTCTGGTAGCTTCATGGAAAAGAGGTCCTGCTTACCTGATCCATGTCAAACAGCAGTTAAAGCCTAAATCTTTCTGGCAGCACATAATAATAAGCAATACTGCCTTGCCCAGTTTTTGAAAGCATGGGGGAAGTGCAGAAGACTCATCTTCCTTTGTTATCTCTATAAATGATACTGCTCTCCCTTTAATTCTTAGGAAAACCTTAAGAGGTGGAGGCAGTCAGGTGGGACAGGGGGAAGTGTTTAAGGGCAGAAATCAGTGATTGGGGAAGAAACCTGAAGTGCACCTAAAGGATGTGGTACAGAGACCTTAATGCAAATTCAGACCGAGGTATTCTGAGTTCTGTCTTTGCTATGAGAAAAATAATTGGATGTCAAGCTAACTGCAGGAGTGCTGGAGCTGCTCTGTGGCGTGGCTGGAGGGCTGCACTGCAAGGGTGAGTGATGTGCACAGCGAGCTGCCAGGCAGCAAACAGGAGAGTTGCAACAAAACCACACTTAGCTCAGAGCACAGCATGCTTCATCAGCACAGCAACTTTCATTACCTATTGGTAATGACCTGTCTTCAGTCCCTGGGAGATAAAGGAGAAATTAAGAAAGAAATGTACCCAACACGTTATGAATTTGAGCCTTCCATTGCAACATGTCATTTAGACAGACTCCAGAGCAGGAAAATCCCCTGTGTAGCTCATATTCCCGTGGCTGCTCTGCTGGTGCTCCTTCCTGCACAAAGCATTGTGGAGCACGCAGCCTTGTGACAGCTCCAGCATCTTTCCAGTGTTTCTTTTCATACACCAAACCGGTTGTCAGAGGCAGGTGTGCTAATGCACAAGCATAGCAACGGGGAACATGGCTGAGGACAGGATGTCTGAGGAATGGTTCCTCCTGCTGGTGGTCACCGGGTGATGCTGGCCCAGTGTTGGGTACCATACGTGGTAAAACCTCCTGGGTGTGAGGGGAGCATGTTGACTCGGCTCTGCAAAGTTCAGGGTGTTTGCACCAGGACAGCTTTTACACCATCCTCTCTCTGGGAGGATGCTTTGAAATGAATGCATTAATTTCATGCTGACAGATCAAGGGAGGGAATCTGCCCCTATGCTCTGCGAGGTCTCACCTGAAGCTCTGCACCAGACCTTCTGCTCCTCAGCACAGGAGAGATGTGGACCTGTTGTAGTGCATCCAGATGTGGACAGAAATGATTCCAGGGATGGAACCCCTCCCCAGCTGGTAGGAGGGCTGTCTCTGCTTCTGTGTATCCCTAAATAGGTGCAAAAGCTTTGCTCTTTGTCTTGGAGATCTTCTGTTTCCCTTGGTGTTGCCTTCTAATGAATTCATGTTTGTTTGTTACTGTTTGATTTTCCTCCCACAGAGGACTGATTTATTAATAGGAAGAAAACAAGCAATAGAGAATCCCTCCAGTTATTTAGCCTAGCTTGACTTCTTCTTCTTCTTTGTTAGCTAAATTAAAAGCCATCCAAAGCTACAGGAACCTGACTTCTAATTTTGAGAGCTGTGCTTATTAGTAGCTATATTTACCAAGACACTGTCTGAACTTGTAACTGGATTTTAAATCAGTGCATTATCAGAGTAGGGAATAAAAGGAGCTGAGTTTGGCTCGGCAGTGTAACCCACACCACGTGGAGCCTCGTTTCCCTTTTCATGCCAAGAAAGTGTTTATTTCTGTGATTTCCAGGAGTTGGCATTCACTTTGTGTGCATGGCTGCAAGATGCCCAAACGCTGCGTGTTCTGCAGCTGGGGTGAAGCACCACATTCACCCATTCTTGTTAAAAAAAAAACCAAAGACAAAACAAACACTGATTTTTACATTTTCTACCAATTGGGATGTACTCAGTGATCATGGCCAGCCATGCCTCCTGCAGCACATATGTGGCAAATCTATGGTGAGCACTGTTTCTTGCTGCTTCTCTCAGCTACCGACACGGGTGTTTTCATTCCATTGGCTGAAAATGTAGAAATATTTGGACAAGTTCAGTCTCAGCGTGCTGACACTTTTGTCATCTGCTTGAAAACATGTGAATTATCTTTACAGAATGGATTTTGGCTTCTTAGTACGACTGAAAACGCCGAAAACCAATTTGTTGCTGTGCCTAAACGCCATCGTGAACTGCTGTGAATCCACTTTGGGACATAAAAGGGATGTGAGTTTCCTCTGTGCTGGATTTAATAACCTTCACAGTGCGGTGGAATGATCCATTCCAAGTTTGTGCTCACAGATAGATGCGTGTGCGTGCTGCTGGCTGCTCTCAGTGCCGTGCAGCGTGCCGGGCTGCCTCCTGCACATCTCTGCAGTGCTTCAGTCAGGCTCTGGCCCATCCCTACTGCCCAGTTCCCTCTCGTTTCCATCACCCCGTGCCTCTCAACGACAGCGGTTCCATCCCTGCGCTGGAGAGTTGCCAGAAGTTTCTCATCTCTGTCTGTGGGCTGTGCGCTCGCGCTCTGCCTCTCTCTCTCTCTCTCTCTCTTTTTCTTTTTTTTTTTTTTTTTTTTCCCCTCTTTGAGCTTTTCTGATGCCGACGGAGTGAGCTGAGCTGCGCGGTGTGCAGCTGGCGGTGCTGCAGGAACGCTCCCTCCTTTCCCTGCAGGTGACGGGGAACTTCACCATGCTGCTGGTAACGTATGGCATTTCCTACATACATCCGCGGCGCTCCTCCGTGCGGCTCTGGGAGATGAGTTTCCTTAGAACTAATTAAAACGAGGCGATGCCGGGGGTGGTGGGTGCCTGTCGGACGTGGATGCTGTTTGTGTCACTTGCAGCCAGCGACGTGCGGGCAGATTTCCCTCCAGGAATCTCACATCAAGCAGCACTTCTTCCTTCAGAGAAGGAGCTTGCACAAACACAGAGTAGCAGCTGCGATTCACGGTGCTCGCAGGGCTGCAGTAAGTTTGCAGGGTGGCTGGAATTTCAGACTGTGTTATGTCATAGGCTCAGGAAGGAAAGTGTTGTCTTTGCGTGATAACAATTTAGAGGGATATTTGGAAAAACACAGGAGGATTCAGAGAGTGGCAGTTGTGCTGCTGCCGTGGGATTCATCCAGGTTTAACTGCCCTTTTATTTTTGCTCTGTGTTGTTGGGAACAAAACACGGCTGCGGTTCATGGGGTTGACCCTATGGGGCTTTTAGCAGCGGAGTTTCAGCTGGCAGTGCAGCTGCTCTCCATGTGTGCCCCAAACAGTGAGCAGCTCGGTGGAGGGTCCTGCAGCCCAGAGTTTGGCTGTTTGTCCATGTGCAAAACCTGATGGATTTGTCGTGTGCAGTGCAGACGGACTGCTGGATCTGTATGAAGTTGTCCAGGAGATGCTGTCCAGACCAATCCTGACTGCAGAAGTGGTCGAAGAAATGAAATAATTAATCTTGGATTGATTATCTTTTAATTTTGGGCATTCTGAAGACAGTAGTTGCTGTAGGCAGAGATGCAGTTCAGGGGGTAGTTGTATGCATTTAGCATCAGAGCTCAGTTCAGAGCAGATGTTGAGTTCCTTCCCTTAGAAGCACTTTCCCCAGGAACAGCTTATGTTGTCTTTACACCTGGTGCAAAACCATACATCATCTCACCACAGCAAAGAAATTGCCCACAACGCTCTTCCATTTTCTCCTTCCAAACAGACCTGTACGCATCATTAAAAAGCCATCCGTCAGGATGTGATGGCTGACATGGATATATGTAAACACCACAGGGCAACAAACAAAGCTGGGTGCTGTTAGCTCTGCAGGGAGACAGCACACCGTGGTTAAAGGTGCTTGGGGATGCTGAGGCAGCTCTGGGGCAGTGGGTGAGGCTGCGTGCTGCCCAGTAGTGCCATGCTGCATGGCATCCTCCTGCCTCCCTTCCTTCAGTTGTTACTGATGGATCTGACATTGCACAGAAGATATGGCTCTTAGTTCTGGTGTGGCTGGATGTAAATAAGCAAATATTGAATTATAATCCCTACAAAGGTAAAATTAATCTGAGCTTTTATGTTTTCCAGGACAACTTGTCAGACCATGTAAACTCATTTGCTAAATTGCACAGGAAAACAGAATGCATTAAGAGTATCTAATTTGCTTGCAGCTGAATATATTTTGATTCCCTTTACTACTTTCTTCATGTTTTTCAGCCTTTTGGTTGACGGCTTCTATAGAGGGGCTTACAAATAAGAAAAGTACATCAAGAATTTACCTTGGTAGTCAGGTGCTGCAATTCACTATATTCACAAAGCAGAACTGTAAAGCCTCATGTATAGTGCCAAATGTTTTCTCACCTGCTTGCACAGTGCATTTCAGAGCACAGATGCCATACGTGACCTTCTCTTGCTTTAAAACTCACCCTCTGAGAAGTCTGGTCTGCGTCCCCAAAGGGTCTTACAGGTGGGTTATGTGGACTCGTGTAACCTTGGCAGGACCAAGGGGACTATCCAGAAGCCAAATGGTGAGGTCATCTGTTTTGTATTAAGAAGTTTGGATAGACCCAAAGTAAAGGATTGGGATCAAATCCAGGGAAAATTTTTGGGCTATCGGTAATTTCCCTGGATGCCAAAGAAAATATGGTAGTAAATGACATTGTTGGTATGTTCTCTGGACAGGATGCTGTAGTTTCAAAATGGCCATAGCTGTTACATAGACCTGCATGTCAGCTTCACAGCAAACCCAGTATTTAACACTTTCTCTGCTTGGGAAGCCTGGGCTGTGCTCACCATGGCGGGCAGTGTCTGTGCACATCCAGTTGCTGGGGTTGGGCACTCTGGGATGGCCATGCAGAGCTCAGGGCCCACCCAAAAGTAGCCAATACATTCATCCAGGCCCAAACACCAACCTCTCCAGCATGCTCAGTGAGTAAATACAGAATGCAAAACCACCCACAGCTGTGCTGGGGTGGGCGAGTTTCTCATGAAACAGTGATGTCATGGGAGTTTAACTGGAGTTTGGTTGTGAGACAGATGAAGCAATTGCTGCTCTCACTGAACTCAGCAGATCATAGATTTGGGGACGCTTTCTTTTAATAGGGTCATCTCCTTTGAAGAGTATACTCTATTTTTGAGTAAAAGGAGCATTTAGGAGAATATCTGCTAGGCAGGAGTAATGATTCTCTCTTCTTCTTCTTCCCCTCTCTTCATCTACATCTCTATCAGAGTCAGTTGAACTTGGACCAATCTTCATATAAAGTTATGTCAACTAAGTGAAGATAGACATAGCCATAACAGTCCTTAGGAAAACCACAAAGAATGCTGAATGGTGTTGGTGGAACCGGGCTGGTGTGACACGGTTTGCCTGGAGGACTCGAGGTGGGTCATTGCCTCTGACTGGCCGATCTGGACTGAGCTGTTGGGGGGACAAAGCTGTAGAGCTGGGTGTGTTCCCAGGCCATTTGTGTCCTGTTGGTAGGAACACCTTGGAGCAACAGGCTTCAAAGGGACAGTGGCAGCCTTTGCAACTGGTGTTGGGCTCTGAGCATTGCCTGGAAGGATGCTCCTCAGCTGCAGCCAGTGCTGCTGCTGCCCTGAAGGCTCAGAGGAGCTGGCTGGGGGCAGGCATGGTGGGTTAAATACATGTAACTGGGCTACAAAGCAAAGGGTAAGGAACAGAAACCACTCACCAGTCTGAAATAGTATGGTCTTCAAGGCAGGGAGAGGAATTACTTACCGTGGCGTGAAGAGATGTAATGAGTAAGATGATAAAGGCAGAGTTATGCTGAATGGAGGAAAATTTTCCTGTTGTATGTGTTTTTTTATGATATGCAAAATAACCTCCACAGGGAGGCAAATGAAACTTTAGTATTTAAGCACTGAAAAAGAGCTGTGACAAGCTCTGTACCCAAACGAATGTGGCATATATTGGATCAGACAACTCATTTTTTAAGTCTCTATTACCATTCTGTGGCAAGAGAAATTTGTAGTAAAACTTGAAGTTATTTTCAGAATTCAATGAGGTGTTTAAATAGGGCTATTAAATTATAAGTGTTTAATACACCTATAAAATCTAGGTGTTCACCAGGACTGTTAAACACAAGGAGTAGCTGAGGTGCATTTCAACACCGTACTGCCATGCAGTTTTCCTGGCCAGGAATCAGACCAGTAACAACACCTGGTCAGATAATCCTTGCACAGAACTGCAAATGTTGTATCCAGTGCTCTGTGCACAGCCTCTGAATATTGAGATATGTGCTATCAGCCCTCCGTGCCCAATTTTAACTGGTGCATCTGGAAACAGCTGAGCTGCTGAAGGCACTCACAGGAAGGCGCACCTACTTGGTCTGGTTTTGCAGCAGTTCTGAGTCCACCTCCCAGGGCTGTATGAAAGCCTCCTCTTTTGTGCTCGGTGCTTTGACCCAGAACCAGGAGATGTTTCTGCTGCGGGGCTCTGCTGTGATGACTCTGGTTGCTGCACCTGCCCTTGCTGTAATTAGCCCAGCTGGGGGCACAGGAGCCTGATTGCCCAGCAGCAGCACCTCCCCCCATTGGGTGGGATCATCCCTGCCCCCTGCTCAGAACCAGTGTTTCCAGAGCCAGGGAGGCAGCAGCTTTGTCCTGCTGCTGCTGGAGCTGCCTTTTATCCTCTCGTTTTTTTATTATTGTGCTGGAGTGGAGGTGGGGAAGATCAGGTAAGAAGCCCCTGTTCTCTTCTTGGTGAGTCAAGGATGTGGGTGTCTCCTATAGATCTTTGTCTTTTGTGTTTGTATCTTAAACTATGTGGGGGGGACCACATACCTTGTATGGGAATGTCCTCTAGGCAGAGGGGTGCTGGTGTCAGGAAGGGTATGGGCTCTACCTGCAGCACAGACAGATTGGGGGAGGAGGGGTAGAAAGAGGAGTTTGGTTCCTTCTGGAGTTTCAGGGCAAAATATTTTCTCCTCCTGCACTGAAGGTACATCGGGTGGAGCTGTGCCTTGTGGAAAGGTTGCAAGGTTACCTACAGTCAAACTAACTACAGGTGAACTTCTTGCTAGCTGCTCTGCAGCAGCATTTGAGCGGGATGTGATGTGGTGTATCACTGTAAAGCCTGCTTCTAATTTTTAATAATCTTTTGGTCTTCTCTTGATGGGTGCACTTTGTTGAACGTTGTCCTTGTCCTTCTCCATCTTTCCTGCTGGATAAGCCGTGCTGGAGCAAGCCCTGCTCCAGGTGCTGGCAATCAGTGCGTGCCCCTTAACAGCAGCAGGTGGTCGTAGCTGTGCTCGTGGCCAGAGGCATCTGTGGCTGCAGCTGGTCAGGGTAGAGCTTTTGGTTACAGAATGCAAGTCGTTCCTGCTCTGATTGGTGTGTTTGGAGAGGCTCAAAAGGAGAAAGTGAATCAGTAGAACACTGCTGACTCTGAGAACTACCAGAAATGAGGAAAATCATTGTGGAATGACTATTTCTTTTCCTTTCTCCCCCAGATTCTGCCATACATTCACCCCTGTTAGTGAGCCCTAACTGTGGTGTGTTAATTTTGTGCATCTTATTTATTCTCAATAAGCATGAAGCAAATCAGGGCATGTTGACATGTACATCGAGTTGGCTCTTAGCAGATATCCTCACATCAGTTCCTGCAGCACCAAAGGTGGCTGAATTTCATCTTTCTCTCACCATCCTGGTCAGCACCCCAGAGTGCTGGGTTGGAGATCTGTCAGCTGCAGTGAGTGGTGACTGCACTTGCTGCCTGCCAGGAGGTGGCAGAAAGGATGGTCACCCCTCAGCCAACAGCCCTATGAGCTGAATTACTGTCTGTTTGGAAATGGGCCTCTGGGGAACGGGTATGGGCAGGGACAGGGCAGCACAAGGTGTGAAACACTGAAAAGCAACTGAAGCAGTATTGTCCATGGGCTGTTCCCATTGCTGACCTGCTGGTACCTACTGCTGAGTAGCTGGCAGTGGATGTGCCCGTGTCACCAGCTGCAGGACCTCTTGTTCCCTGTTTGTTTTTGTGCCCTTCTCTGTGATGAAGCTGCAGCTGCAAAGGTTGTCAGGCATCAGATGCTACAAGTCGCTGTTATTATCCTTGGAAGACAATTGCATCACTTGAGCTAATTATCAAGTGGCATTTTCTCCTCTGAAAAATTACATACCTGGGCTCTCTAGGAACGTAGAGTGCAAAGTGATGAAAGCAAAGTTGTTCCCAAGGCTTTCTGAGCAATGAGATTTTGTTAACCTACTTACCAAGGCACAATTAAGTGTAGCTGAGTAATGGCTGCACAGGAGTGACCTTTCCTCCAAAACTCCAGCTCTTGTGCATTTCGTATTTCATTAAGGAGGTTGGTACAGCTGCTAATGGAAAGTTCTTGCTTGTTGAGTTATGAAGTTCATAGAAAGTAGGAAAAATTTCTTCTCTGAAAGAGCAGTGATGCATTGGTACAGCTGCCTGGGGGTCACCATCCCTGGTGGAGCTCAGGGCTTATGGGGATGTGGCACTGAGGGACGTGGTTATGGGTACTGTGGGGTGTGCTGGGGTTGGGGATCTCAGAGGTGTGTCCCAACCAGAATGATTCTGTGACATTACTCACTGGGAGGTGAGCCATATCTGCTCTGGATTGTTTGCAGCTTTGTGTTTCTCTTCCTTTAGGAGAACTATTCACCTTCTCAGGTGCTCCCAGCAATTCACATAAGCCCTCGCATAGCCCTACCAGCAGTGGTACAGCACAGCAATGCTTTCTCCTGTTTCTGAGTGCTTTTGGGATATATTAAAGCCAGATAGAACGTTCTTAATTTGTCCATTTCCTTCACATGATGCTTCCTGCTAAAACATCCTTCCTTAACGAAGTAAAGCTCCTCTTGTCAGTACGAAAGAACAAGCTTTTAAATGCAGGAATAAATTATTCCTTACTTCCTCAATCTGGAGGTTGTCCCCAAGGCTCTAGTGCGAATCTCAAAGGCAGGTTTTGGAGTAGCTTTATGCCATCAAATAAAGGACAAGAGCACAGGAAGAGCAGATCAGGAAGAGGGAAGGTTGGCCACGATGACGTGGTGCAGATCTGCAGGGCTTTGTGCACTGGAGGTGGGATCAGTGGTTGCTGTGTTGGCATTAAGCACAGCTTGCCACTTGTTTTCCAGCTCCATGTTTTGTGAGGTTTCTCGCTTCACACTTCTAATGAAAAATATATTTCTGGCCTTCTCTGTTTGCAGAGGATTGCTGGCAAATGTGAAGTCTAAAGGCCAATATTTGTTGCTGTTCTGAATCTCTTTCATTATTTTAATTGAGTTTCGTGGCATTTGATGTTCTGGCTTTTGGATTTAAAATGATAATATACTCTTTAGAAGTATCTTGCAAATGACTGTAACTGTATCAGATTTAAGTTAATCATAAACATTATAAACTGCCATTTGAAACCATCGGTTTTTTGTGATCCAGAATTCTGTTTCCTGTTCGGAGAGATTTTTATGCAATCTCAGAAATTACCTGGAATGAAGGAAAAAAGAAATAGAGAGAAATTGGACCATTTAATGTCTGTTTTCCTTCATTTCTACATTTCTCCCTTTCCCATTTCAAGCTTTTCATGCAGTCACCATGGTTTGCATTCCTCTTAGTTACATACAGTCTCACCTCTGCCCAGCTACTGCTGTCTTGTCCCTCTATCTGAATATTATTTACATTTGTTAAAACCCAATGGGATGATGCTTTTCTGAGCTAGTTCCTTAAAAAGAAAAAGAAAAAATCAATACCAAATAGCTGCTTTGAGGCACTGAGGATGAGCTTCCTATTAATGCTTTAAACCACTTCATTTAACCCATTTTTAATGTAATGTGTGTGCTCATAATGGAATAAAGGAGCAGTTCCTTAAAGGTTTTGTTTAAGATAGTACTTGCAGTTTGTGCTTCTGGAGCAGTGTGTTGCTGTGGGATGAGAGCTGTGCCTGCTGACTCCATTTGCCCTCTGTGGCAAACAGCTGTGGTTCTACTAAGAGGTGATTGGATTTTAGGCCTATCTTGTCTTAAAGAATTTATTTGCCTTGTGCAAAAGCTGCTTGCAGAGAGGTAGTTTGATACCAGCAGCTCTTCTAGATGGAACTGCTGATTTATATGGAAGGGGAAGGAGCAGAGCAGTGTTATTTCCAATCTTTGCGTGTCAAACTTCTCACCCCTCTGATCCCATGAAAGTGAGGTTTGCTTACCCACAATAAAAGCACCCACACTGGGTACATTAAACTGGGACACGCAATTGAAATGTCTGTTCCAGGCATTAACAATTGGTTTAAGTTATCAGTTCAAAACCATGCTGCCATAACTTTGCCTGCTGCTAATTGCAAAGGGTCCTCTGCAGAGGAAGAGCAGCACGTGGGCACAGCACACAGCGAGGTGTGAAGCAGTTGTGACTTTGGGCCAGCTCCTCTTCCCGTGGGGTCTGACAGCCATGCAGCATCATCTCTTGCTTAGTGCACAGAGCACCAGCAAATTGATGTTGCCGAAGCAGCGATTTTAACGGCTGTTCTGCACATTAAAAGCTACGTTCTCCTTAGGCTTATGATTTGAAGTAGTGTTCCTGAGTGAAGTGCTGTAATTAAAAGTAAAACAGAGGCCTGAAGATGATGGATGTGACCCGCTGCACTTGCATGCTGAGCGGGCTGTGCGATTTCCCCCAGCAGAAGGTAAATGGGAGATCCATCATCAGGACTGTGGGGCTGGGGAGGCCATCCCATCAGGATCTGCCACTCCAAGAAGCCCCATGAATATTCTTAGACTCATTTTAATCTGAAACATTGGTTTTATTGTCCATCGGGGAGCTTGAGGTTCGCTTCATGAGCAGAGCGATGAGCTCAGTGATGGATGTGAGCTCAGTGATGGATGTGCCCTGTGGGCTGGGAGGTGCTCTCAGTGGGAAGATGGAGTGGCCCGAGATGCTGGGTGCTGCTGGTGCCTGTCATGACCCCCCAAAATAACAGCATGAAGTAATTTAGTGTCTTACATTTATAATTGAGTCTGACTTCCCCAGTGATCTCTGACAGCATAAATTGTATTGTGCTATGGGAGCTCAAACCAGTGGGCAAGATTAATGGTCGGATAATGGGGAGAGATGTCTGGAAACACTTTCTTTCTACAGAAATTAAGAGGCATTAATTCAGACATAAAAGACGTAAATGTTGGGAGATGTTGGCTTCCTAGGAGTGATAGCACGTATAATAATGGCGCTTCTCAAGTTTATTACTGTTTTCAGTGTCACAGATGGCTGCAAATTGTAGGGCTCTCTCCTATTGTGTCTTTCCCCTCTGCCAAATTAACAAAGGAATGTTAAATCTTGGCTGCCCTTAATATAGTGCATATGTTAACGATGGCAATTGCTTCATTGTGCTGCTAAATTGAGGGAAGCAAAGCAAGATGTGGAGAAGCGTGTGTGTTTCGGTTGGTGCTGGGTATTATTTTGGGATTCAGACTTCTGTTCTGCACATAGTGTGGCTCTTTGGAAGAGGAATGCATTTGCATCTCGTGTTTGCCAGCGCATTTCTGTTTTGAGTGCTTTCACGTTTCGGTTGCTATTGGGGATGTTTGGGGACAGAAACTTATGTTCTGTATAAAGTGGAGCTCTCGGGATGGTGAATAACTTTGTGTTTGGCAGTAAGCTGCTGTTCTGGGTGATTTCACCCAAACTGGCCATGCAGACATGGATTTTTTTGATCAGTGTGCAGCTCTGAATTCTAAAGAGGAGACTGACCTGTCTGGCTCCTGCTGGTGGGAGGTGGGCTGTGGGCAGGTCCTGCAGACAGAGCAGGGCTGTGCCGTGCTGCAGGTTACGGCTGGCAGAGCACTGCTTCACTTCTTGCAGCTCTTGGGAAGCGTGCAGCCGAGATGAGGGACTGCAGGTAGAGGAAGAGCAATATCCCACCTGATGGAGCTGATTGCTGCTGGGGGTTCTTGTCTCAGTGACAGCGTTTGTGTGGGGGTCGCTCTGGTTGCATGTTTTGGAAATCCTGGTGTGGTCTTCAGCTTTCTAGCTGCCCCTTAATGACCTTGGCACTTGCAGAGCAACCCATAGGAACACCCAAGATCAGTGCTCCCCCCTTCCCTCTGCGTACTGTGAATAGTGGGAGAGCTTTGCTGTGCTCTTTCTGCACCCTTGATTCATTCTGAGAAAAGGAGATCACTTCCATTCCTTCCCCAGAGTGGATGACAGAATGCTGTGCTGATATTGTGATGAGTGTGGAGGAAAGGCTGGAAAGAAAAGTGATGATTGAGAACAAGAGTTAAGGCTAGTTAAATAACGTGGAGTTAATTACTCTTTGAATAGGCGTAGCAAGTAAAAGGTTAGCCACAGCTGCAGTGTATCCTTTTCAGCCTGGTTGGAGCACGATGTCATTGGTATTTTTGCTTGTGAGAAAACCCAGCAGTGTAACCAGCCTCTCCTTCACCTCCTTGCACCTGAGCAGCTGTCCAGCAAAGCCTGCTGATGGAGCACGCTTCAACCTGGAGTGCTTTCAGCTGTGAGTTCTGCCCATGCAGGTATCTGTGCCTCAGCTCCTCCACCCACAGAACTGCCCCATGCACTCACTGGGCTCAGGCACCACCAAGACCTCAATGTGTAGGAATGGGGGTTGGGAATAAACCGAAGGGTGCTGGGATGTCATTTATGCCAGTAAGCAGATCTAAATTATGTAAATTGCTGTCTGTGCTGAATCTGCCATCTGGAAAAAGTTATGCATACAGAAATCTGTCGGGGCAATGGGAGGGATGGAGTATGGCTGGGAAGGCAGGGGGTTTGGTAGAGTAAAACCGACCTGCACCAGGGAAATGTGTTTGCCTGCTGCAGTCCAGTAGTAAAGCAATTCTTCTGTAATAGCCTGTTAAATTTAGTGGGACTGAAACAATTGTTTGAACCTGCTTTGTGGTTTGAAGCCTTCCTTGTGATCAGGGCCAGTTGCATGCTGGTTGGCATGCAGAGAAGGAGCAGGAAGGCTACCTGGTGTAAGGGGAGGGACTGTGTGGCTGGAGCCTAACATTTCTGGGGAGGGGAGAAGGCTGAGGGGTGTGTTCTGCTGCCATTATTGTTTAATGCCAGGAATTAGGGAGGTTGAAGGCTGCAGCATGTATTGCTCTCTAGCACGTTGACCACCATGGTATCTGAAAGGTCAGAGGAGGTGTGTCCAGGTTCTCAGCCAAAGGAAGTGCTGGAGGAGCACACATTGTGGAGCTGCTTTATCTAATATCATCTGTAGTGTGTTTTAGGCAAATCATCCTCCTACGGAATCACAGAACCAATATGGTTGGGAAAGACCTCTGAGATCCTCAACCTTCAGGGACGGTGACCCCGGCACTCCCTGGGCAGCTGTGCAACTGCATCACTGCTCTTTTGGAGAAGAAATATTTCCCAGTACCCAACCTGACCCTCCTCTGCCACAACTTAAGGCCATCCTCTCATCCTGTCAATGCCTGTGAGGAGGTATTGCCTTCTCTTCTGCTCCTGATTGCTCCTAGCACACAGCACCTGTGCAGAGCATGCATGGTGAAGGAGGGGCTTTGTTCTTCAAACGGGCACAAAAAGCAAAGCCCTTGGCTTTACAGCACCCCCCCATCTATGTTCCAGCCACTGCTGTGTGTCTCCCATGTAAAGCAGCAGCGGGCTCTCAGCGACGTGTCGTTCATTACAAGAGCAGCGCGGTACGTGTAATATTCTGTAAAGCAGAGCAGTAATTACAGACTGCTTTGTCAAATTTTATTATCTGCTATGACAGAGCATTGTGTGCACTATTGCAGGGACCTGGGGGGGCCCGGCCGGCTGCTTGCCTGCAAGCTTGGTCGGCACAGTGTTTAATTTAACAAAAATAACAGTTGGAGACTGTCAGCAATGCTCCCATAAAAGGTCCTCTGGCTTCTGCTGCAATGCAGAAGGGAAACAAATGGTTCCCATTTAGACTCGGCACACTGTAGCCCCACAGAGCTGACTTTACCATGATAAACTGTTGCCACTGAATTGTATTCCCTGGGCCGTTACTACCGCCTATTTAAAAGCATAACGCAATCTCATGTATTTCTAATTATTGGTGAGATGAAGGGATAAGTGCTTCGCAGTGCTATTTTTTGCTTACTGTTCTCATCACTTGAAGCAGTGCTGGGCGCTTTCCCTCGTTCTCTTGCTGTTTATTAAAGTGCTTTTTAATGAAATGGGTCAGCAGCGTTGGAGTGAAGGCAGCACTGATGGCGGTGGCTGGACAAGGGAGGACAGCATGCGTTTCCAGCAGTAACACTGCCTGCATCCAGGGCTTCAGAGCTGGAGGAGGAGGAGGGTGTTGCAGCTTGGAGCTTTATCAGGTTTGCTCTTTGCAACATACGCTCCCTTCTTTGAGGATTAGGCCACACGTTGCCAAGCTAATGGAACGGCAGCAAGGTTGGTCTTTTTTTCTTCTTTGAAGGAATCTGGGGAATAATTCAGGCTTTGATTACTCAGTTCACCTTCTCTGATCCTCTGATAAGAGCAGCAGCAGTGTGCCCTGCTGGTAGTGACTTGCTGTCCTGCCTGGTGTCCTTATGGCATGGCGCTTCCTGGTGGATCCCATCCCAGGACTGCTCTTCATATTGGGGATGCTGTGTGCAGTGTGGGCTCTGCTCGCCACTTCCTCTGCCATTACTGTTAAAAAATGTCATCCAACAGCTTTAGTGATGCAGACAAGATTGCAGTCCTTGCAAACTAAGGCTTGGTACCTCTCCACCAGAGCTGTGTTCTCCCACGTTGGTATGGATGGGGGGATTTCTGTGTGCTGTGTCAAATAGCAGATGAGACTGAGAAATCAGTGTTGCTTTGTGTCTTCAAAATCCATTATAGAAACCTGCTATGAATGGGTGACTTGATGCTTTGATGTAAGAAGCAGCAGCCTGTTCTTCTCACTGGGTCAGCGTCTGGATTCTGGCCAGGCGATGCTCTTAAATCACTTTGCTGGAGTTATGAGTACAATTTCAAACCTTGGGATATTTAAATAGAGGGAGCCAATGAGATTAGAGTAGAAAAGCTTGTTCTACAAGTGGGAAGGATCGGGCCCAGAAGGAAGCTCCTCCTTCTGTGCTGGAGACGGGACTGTCACCCCAGGGTGTCTCACAAAGCCCCGCTGCCCATAGCCAGGTTTTGGAAGTGTGTGACAACCTAATGTGTGATGGCAAGAAAAGGGATGGCTCTGAATGCAATAAGTACTGATTAAATGTATCGTGCTCCTCCTCTGTCTGGTGAAATTAGAAATGGAAAACATAAGATGTAAATAGAAATCCATTTACTTTCTCAATAGCTTTTACTGCCTCTGTGCTAAATTTAGTGATAATTAAGTTCTCTGTGCTTTTCCTGGTGGCTCTTTCCCACTGGTCAGTCCTTCTGCAGAAGCACAAGTCTTTCTCCATATCATGCAGTGTTGTGATGAGTCATAGCTTGTGTTATCCTGCAGTCTGAGAGTGAAACCTCTCTTTTTGTTGGAAGCTTTGGGTTTCTCAAGTAGGCAAGAAAGCCTCCTTGAAAAATTCCTTCGTTTCCCTCCAAGCACCCAACATTTTTCTGGATGTGCTATTCAAATATATGTGTTGCTCCATGTATTCTGCCATAAATCACCATGAAACTGTAGCAATTTGGATAGGAGCCATGACTGATGGACCTGGCCTTTCTTTCAGTGTTTCACTCTTAATGTGCAGTTTCATCACTGTGCGTTGTTGGAAGAATACTTCATCTCAGTTGTGGCACCTTTTTGGTGCAGAGAGGAGCTTGGCTGCGCTCGGAGCCAAGGAGCACAGCAATTGACCATGTAAGAGAGCAGAAGGGTGGGTTGGCTTTTGGACTCCACGTGAGAGACTTTGAGGGGAAACAGCATGAGGAGCCTGCAAGGCTCTGCCTGGGATCTTAGCAGAAGTTGGTTGGTTGGAGCAGTAAGACATTGGGGTCGCAGTGCCTTTAGGTTGGGGCTGTGGGGCATGGGGGTCACAGTGCCTTTGGACATTGGCTTTCTCTACCTCTACCCATGGACTACCCAGCAGGCAGGTGCTGTAAGACTCAGAAAAAGCCTTCACCTCTTCTTAAGTCCTAGGCTTAGGGCTTTTTGCTTTGTGGCAGCCTGGAATGCTTTACCCAGCGAGAGCTAAGTGTTTAAGATTCCCACATCTCCTTCCCCAGCAGGGAGCTCTGGGATGATGGAAAGGCTGGATTTCCTGGCTCAGCCGGACCCCGTGGGACACAGACAAAACTGCCCCAGCGACAGAATGAGCTTTGCAGCCTTTCAGCTGATGAGCATTGGCAGGCTCCGAGAGATTACATGGCATTATTGATCTGACCTTTCTCTCCCATCACCAAAGTTTATCCACTTGTAAGGAGTTTTCTGCAGAAGTAGCGGTCTGACCTTTACTGCTTTCAACAATCCATGATAAATGGAGGAGATGAACACCCAGTGCCAACATTTGCTTTTTTTTTTTTTTTTCCCAAGCCTGAATCTCCCGATTTTGACAGATACATCCTGTTAATACTGCAGTTTCCAGGGAGGTAACCATACCATTAAGGCAGCATCTTCAACTTAACATTTATATAACATTTTACTATAGCTTCCACCCTCGGCCCATCATACATACACACGCACGATCTGAATCTGCAGGGATGTGACTCCTTGTGACCGTTTGACCTTTTCTGCAGATTTTGAGTCAATAAAGTTCACTTCTGTGACCTTGCTGTATCTTGGCAGTGGTTCTGTGTTATGATAGCAGTATTTCTTACGTTCCTGTAGCATTCAACCTGGTGAAAATTGGATGTTACACTTGTAGGCTCAGCTGAGAAAGGTCTTTGTAATGAGCTACCTTTAAAAATTGGAGGCACTGCAAAAGCACCTCGAAAAGAAGGTGCATCATCAGGCAGGTTCTTTCATGTGTGATCTAAAGGGGTCTATCTTGCTTTTTGACGACAGGAAATTTCCAACTTCTGGTGAATGGAGTTTTTTTGTCCTTTCTCCATTCAGATGGGGGCACTGAAACTCAAGTTTCCTCTCTGTGCTCTGTCTGGCATGCATTCAGTCATTCCATTTTACCACTGGGAACCCAAAGTAGAGGCTACTGCGTGGGAAGACCTGTGTAGTGCCAGCAGACAGGGAGGAAATGGATTTCCATGTCAACAAGTGCTTGGCTTTTCTTTTACCTGGAAGAATTATTGCAGCATTTTTGTTTAGTTTGAAGAAAGGGGTGGCTCTGGAGCAAGACAGTGCTATTATTTTTTGATACAGCCAGGTATGATGCTGTCCCTGGGGGTTTTCAGTGAGTGAAGAGAGGTGAGGTGATATTTCTGGCATATTTTTCTTTTTTTTTTCTTTTTTAAAGTCATCTAAAACTCAAATGGCCGTTATCACAGCATGCAAGCTGCAGCTGTATGGCATCTTTCACAGCAGAATGAAATGGAAGTCCCAGCTGCATAGGATGTCTCAAAGCAAACCCTTATGAATGTCCCCTGGACTGTCTGGCTGTGAGTGCTGTATCAAAGACTTCAGTCTCTCTTCTTCTCATTGACCAGCGAAGCTGCTTTTAGAGTACAAATTAATAGACTCATTAGTGGGAATGGAGGCAACGTGTCCTGCCTGCCTGATTTGCTAACGATGCTCAGGTGTCTTTCTGCTGATGCTCATCACTCAGTGAAAGAAATGCAAAGTATTTACAAGAATGTGTTAAACTGGGACATGGTATTTGTCTTTGGCTGTTGCTTAGAGGCTGCCAAGAGAGCATCAGTAGGAGCATTGCTGAGGGCAGGGGGGCATCTGGCTGCCCACCACAGCTCCAGCAGGGTAGGTTTACTCTCAGAACAGCTCTCATGCCTTTCTGTCTTACTGGAATCTGTGGCTTAGGTGCAAATTCCCTTCCTTGAAGTGGCAATAAACTTCAACGTTAAAATGAACAGGCTGTTCTTATCTTCCCCAGGGCTGCTTAATATGTGAAGTTCTTTTATGTAGCACTGTGATTTCATTTTATTTCCCTCCTTTCCTTCTTTTCTTTTAATTTTATCTGATTTTGTAATGATTGGGAGATGGAGTCTTAATTTCCTGTCCTGCTCGATCTGCCTTTCAAGGAATCTTGAAGGAAACTGAAAGTATGAGAAGGACCTGCCTGGCCCTGACTGTGAGTGTCTGCAGGGATGGGGCACCCACCCCTTGTGCAGGAAGCATCGAGACTCTGAGCTGTGTGTGAAAAGGAGCTCTTCCTGAGAATGGAGCCCTGCAGAAGCATGTGAGGTGTTAAACAACCTCTGGATCAGCTCAAGTGAAGCTGGATGAAGTTGTTCCACGTCAAGGAGCAGGGTTTGGGGGTCTTTTGGTGAGAAGATCAACATCACTATGCTTCCAACACTGGTGGTGTGTTTATCCTCACTCTTGTTCTTCAGAGTCTGCAAAATCCAGAATGTAATTGCTCTGGAGGTAATCTTATTTCCACTGTCTATTAAACACCAGTACACGTTTTCTTATTACTTGAAAACAAACAAAAAAATTAAAGATTGGAGTGAACTCTTAATGGATTGACCACACCTTAGGGATCTGCTCCTATAGGGGAATCTGCTTCCTGCTAATACCAGGATAGTATGACATCAAACAAGCTGTGCTGGGGTTTTCTCAGATCCCATTGATCCACAGCACCCCTTGCCCTCTCATTGCAGAATCACCATGAATCCCACCCCAACAAACAGGAGTGTTCACAAAGCCCTGCAGCAGAGCCGTGCACCAGTGAGCAGCTTTGGAGAACAGCTCAACAGCTGACAAGATACTGAACCCTTTCTTCTTTTCTCTTTTTAAATTTTTTTTTAAATTTATTTTTAGTCTTAAAACTCTGAACTGAAATAGGAAAAAAAAAAAAAAAAAAAACTAAGAAGCTCAATGCTTCTTAAATATTTGTTTCTAGTTTCTTTTGGGGCTACTCTATGAATACGAATCAGTTTCCTGATAGCAGAGCTACAGAAAAAAACTCAAATCCATTGGGAACCTTTTAAGCATAAACATGTGTTGGGCTTGGCCAAAAAATCCCAAGGCTGAAAGACAACAGCAGGATGTCTCTGTCTGGCCCTTTCCACCTCTGAGGTGGGAAAAATAACCCTGCAGCATGATGTGGTAGCAGCGATAAGAATTCATCATGATAGTTGATCAACCAGATCAGAACAAATGTAGGGCAGTGACAGCCTGTGTTCTCTCATCTGGTCTTGAATCTTGACTTATGACACTGGGATCTCAAGTGGAGCTTTACTTTCTATTTCCTTTGTAAAACCCTCATCTCCTGCCTGCGTACACTGCCATTTTTCTGAGCAAAATGAAATTCACTTTTTTTAAAGATAGAGTTGTGGTGTTCTGGTGGTTGTTTTTTAACCAGGCTTGAAGCAGAATGGAGAAACCTGGAATATGTGAACAGTGTAAATTTTGCGTGGTTAAGAAACACTTTTCCCTGGCATTTGAAGTCTACGTGTCTGTTATTCCTAAAACATTGCTCATACATAACGCTGAGTGGAACAGGTACCTCTGCTGAGGTTGGTGAATGATGAATAATGGAGCAAGAGATCTTTTCTCTCTTTGGATTTTGAATTGAAAGAAGCATGATTATCCAGTTGTAACCCCGCCTTTAAGATGTACCAGTGCATTAAATGATGCAAGTTGACAAACTCAATATTCCTTTTTCTTTTAACCACTGTCATAAAAGTGTACACGTCTTATTAGAATCTAATTTCTCTGCCAGTCTGTCCTGAGAAATGGGCTTTTATTTTGAGTTTAGGTCAACAAGTGCACCTAATTATCACTGTGAAGTGTCAGCATTGGGAGATACAGTGAAGAATAATTGGGTGATACTTCTGAAAAATACGATGCAGTTATCTGAAGGTTTATTTTCTGCTATAGCACCTGTCGGTGCACTACCTGGACTTCTTCCATCTTTCCATGACTTTCAGAAATAACAGGTGCCAAAGCTGTCCCATGGATTTGTGTTGTTTGGGTTAGTGGTAGTGGATGTGGTTGGCTATGGGTGACCAGGTGAGCCCATCAGAACCTGACTGGTCACAGTGCTGTTGTATCTGCAGAAAGTGCCCTATGGTGAACTTATATTGGTGCATTCACTGGGGGAAATCTATGCTTGACACGGATGATGGTTGGAACTAAGGTGAGTGTATGAGAGGATCAGGGATAATGCATTAGTGTTGGAATGGAGAGCTCTGTGGGATTTAACTCAGTGCTTGGGAGGAACAAAGACAGTAGCAGTAACTAGTAAGAAAATAATAAAGAATGATGTCATGGTGTTGATGTATGCAGTGATGAATCCTGCTGGGACAGAGCAGAGATGGAAGCACTTTGGAGGAGGGCAGCAGATGCAATCCCATTGTGAATATGTTCATCTCCCTCTGAATTAATAGAGAACAGATTTTGACCAAGGATGCTTATTTGTGCTGGTCACAGTTTTCACGTTAAAAGTGGAGGTGGCCACTTCCATAGCTCAGAACTCCCTAGACAGAGAGAGGCGCTGATTTTTAGAAGTGAGATGCTTGGGGCTCATGTGAAGGTGTTAATTTAAATGAAATCACTCAACAAAGCATTCAGGTGTTTTTCCTATCAACAATCATAGCTGTAAATATAAAGAATGGAATTATTAATGATGTGCATGCTGTCAGAGTTCTGTGCAGTAAGATTTAGTCACAAGGAACTATAGATAAGACAGCTCTGGTAATCCAAATGATAAATTATTAATGTTTCCATTTGGAAACGTGGAGCTGATGCTCAGAGCTGTGTGCTTGTGCTGGGGAACTCCCCTTGTGCAATGCCTTTGGTGCAGGCATGCTGTCTCGGGAATATGCAGAAGGAGGGGAAAGTCAACCAAACTCCTTGGAGTCCAAGGTTGCTGAAGTTCACAAGGAGCCATCCAGCTTAAACTATTGCAGGTTGGTGTTGTGGACACGTAGAGGATGTGGAGCTGTGCAGGAACTGTTGGGCAATGCAAACCTTCGTTGCAGACCACTCTGTGGGAGAAACAAAAATCCTACTGTGCGTCATAGGCATCTGAATGAGAACACATCCCATCAGGTCCTTCCGATTTATCAACCTTATAAATATTCACCATGACAACCCAGTTTCTAGAGTTACGAGAAACTGTGAATTCATTTGGGGAATTAGTGTTGGTTATTATAATTTCAGTTTGGGGCCCGAATGTGTAAATAACTTCTACAGAATTCTGGTACTAATTATTTATCTCTTGCTCTTTGACAGCACCAGTTGTGCCAGCTAAGAAAAGAGTTTCTGCTAGCATTGCCCCAGTGACTCTTCTAATGGGTAAATCATTAGTGCAATTAATAGAAATTTTACTTCCAAATAACTGATTGGAAAAACAGAAAGGGGAATCCTCCCTTTTCCATAGTATTAGAGAACAGACCTTGATAACTGTTCTCTTTAAAGGTGAACTTCTAAAATTTACCTGTGTATGGCATCTTGTGTATGAAAGCATTTTTTCCACATTAATTTTCTTTAAGCCTTGCATTTACACAAGTCCAGACTTGTGCCACCAACGCAGTGCTTGAAGCTACGTTTTCACTTTGCAATGAAGGCTGCTGGGGTTCATAAATTACCTCTGTCTTCTGAATGCATCTGCTTCCTGGTGGCCAAGTCTAAATTAACACAAAACTTAATTTGTGTAAGTATATTTCTAGTTAGATGGAAGTTCTCCTTCCTCATTAAAGAAGGGGGGAGTATGAGTTGTTTTTCCAATATTCTCATACCACCTTTACAGTACGCTGCTCATAAATGCTCTTGGGTTTGTTCTTGCTGTGTATGAGCAATCCTTTTATTTTCATTAAAAGCACTTTGGACCTTGATTAGTTCCATTAGTTTCCAAGCAGAGGGTGAAGGGCTGTGTTCCCAGCCAGAAGGATGTCTGTGGGCTCTTTGAGGGATGTAGTCAGTGGGCATGGTGGGGATGGTTGGGTTGGAGTTGGTGATCTTAGCAGTCTTTTCCAACCTTAATGATTCTGCCTTTCTCTTAAGCTTGCAGCCAAAGTGCCCTGACTGCTTGATGCACGTGCCTATCCTTTAATGCTTGGCCAGGGGGTTCAGGAGTTGCAGGGCTGTGGGTTGGACTGATGCATGGATCTTAGACCACGTGGTGTTTAGGGAACAGCACTGAAATAACAGTAACAGCATCTTTCCACCAAGAGTATATACGTTGATTTTTATCCTGGAGGAAGAAGCTTCTGTCATGAGTTTGAAAGCCTTCAAGCCATGGACAAACAAGCTTAGGTGGGAGCTGCTCATATGGTCACAGTGGGAGCAGAGATTTGTGGTGTTGGCAAGGACCTGCATGGCTCAGTGCTCCCAGGGGAAAATGGAGCAGCGCTGCAGGGAGGGAAGATGTTACTGTGCAGTCAGTGTAAATCACAGCCCTTCTGCAGCAATGCCTTCCCTCATCCCACCAGGGTTAAGGACCTGGAACAGGTGCTGGCATTGCTGCTGAAATGGGTGTTTGAAAGCAGGTAGTGCTTTCTGCTCTTTATTTCTCCAAACTCAACCTAATTAGCACAGCTGGAGGGAGGGACGTGCTGCAATTCTTCAGAAAAGCAGCAGCAATGTTGTTTGCTTTGAGGATCAATCCGCAGTAACTGGATTAACACGGAGCTTGTACAGATGTCAGAATTCCTAGAAATAATGAAATCAAAGACCTCAAAAATGCTTTTAGTCAACGTCCTTATATGTCACGTTCAAATTAAATGCTGGAAAATTCCTTCTGATGTAACTCTGTTGTGTGTTGGGTTTGGGGGCTTTATTTCTCTGTTCTCATCCTAACTCTCTGGGAGGCACTATCTTGCAAAAAATATTTGGGGAGAGAAAGACTGGTTGAGCTGGTTGGTTCCTGGGCCTTGGTGGGACACCTTCAAGGAAAAAAACCCGAAGATTTGGAAGTCATAATGGCAGCATTTCTGAATATGTGAATACCTTTGTGTGCATGGCTGGGAAACTCACAGCAGTTCAGCCCATGGGTTCTTGTTGCATGTGATGTGGTGGTACTCAGTGCTTAGGTTCTTCCATCTGTAGTTAAATCCAACAAGAGGTGCTATAATGGAGGAGATCCTCCTCCTTTGAAGCCTGGCATCAAAGGAGAGTGACCGAGTCTAAATGTGAAGGCAGAAGTCCTCCTGGCTGGGGTGCAGAGAGGTACGCTGAGCTCGGAGCGGTTATGGAAATGGTCCTTGACCTCATCTGTTCATAAAGACCCAACTGCTCGTTTTCCAAAGCGCTGTTGAGAAATATCCAAAGGCTGTCTGCAATTTAGAAACCCAGCATATGCCACAATGTCTCAGCAACAGGTCTGGGCAGTGGAATCCTATTTCTGTAGTCATTACATAAAAGTAGCCATAGCAATGCTAATTTGTGTGTTGTCTAGGGAGCGAGCAGGCCGTCAGAACAGGACTAATCTTACTCTGTGTTGTTTTTTCTAATAAAAAGGAAGAATGCTAAATAATTAACATAAACAAATGAAAACTAATTTGCCAATTTTTAATTTTTACCCAATTGCGCGCTCCATGTTGATGAATAATTTACAAGTCAGAAAGGAATATAAAATGAAACTATTTCTCTGGGGTCTGCTGTGCATGTTATCTGAACATCCTATCTGACTGTTCGTTTATACAAAAAAAAAAAAAAAGAGTGAAAAATAACCCCAGAGAAAACAGCATTCAGCGTGAACCAGGCTGTAATAAAAAGAGCTGCAGACTCCAGAGGTTTTACTATTTCCTTATAGACCTGGGATCATTTGTCTGAGGCTGTTTTTGAATTATTCATGTAAACTGTGGCTTTCTGCTTTCAGAGACCGAAGGCAACCGGCTCCTATCATACGGTTTCACATGCTGCTGTTCTGTTTGCATTTAAGTTTTTTGTAGGGTGCCCTTTATACAAAGGCTCTGCAGGATGCTGTGGGATTCTATCAGCCACGCATTAAACATTGAGAACCTGTATTGTGCTTAATGCTGAGGGTTTCACACAGCAAAGAAGGCAGCTGGCGGGAGGGTGAGCCAAGGATGCAAGGGAATGTAATAACTGGAGAGCTAATAAACCTTGGAAATAATGCCATCGTTCTGCTTTGGCTTTGGAGTGCTAGCACCAAGCAAAAGGCATTTATTACTTTTGCTCCAAATGCTGCCTGTTGACTTCACAAATCTTCTGTATCTCGATGCCCCAGACCTACGCAGGGCTTGAGGCTGACACTGGTGCCTCTGTGTAAGCATTTTGGTTTGAATCAGGAGGGTGTCTTTTGAAACCAATTTCCTGACTGCCCTGTTTTAATGTACTTGGATTTGGAACACCTCATCTTGCGCGGACTGCATTTCATAGCATCATTAAGGTTGGAAAAAACCTCTTAAGATCATCCAGCCCAACCATCACCACCAGGCCCACAATTTGTTGTGGCTGAAGATGCACTGACAGCCGTTGGTAGCTGTTTGCATGGAGAGTGATGGGGTTATCAACAGCCCAGACTGCTTCTGGGGCTGTGGCTTTGGCTGTGCAGATCTGTTCCCATTCCGTTCTCTCCTTGCTGATGCAGGCATGGCCATGGATCCCACCAGGATGTCCTGGCACACCTCCAGCCTCCCATGCAGGGATGCAGTGGCTTCACTCTCCTACCCTCATCAAGTCTGAGGGTGGCACAGATGGAAGGGAATGCCTTTTGGGGCTAACAGAGATCCTGAAATGCAGGTGTTGATTGTTCTCTGTAGTTAGAAGGACAGATTTGGGATGTAGCTGTCTGGTCTAGGTGACTGCACAGACCTGTATGTTTCTTATTCCAGGGTGGAAGATTTCCTTCTACCTGTTCTGCTAAAACTGGTAGTTTCAGTGTTTGAATATTTTGCTAGCGATATTCTGGTCAGAAACCAAGCAAAGCAGCACCAAACACAGCTGAAGTAGGATAAAATGTTAATATAAAATGAGGATAAAATGTTTGCATTATAATGTTATAATGCAAAGATGTTGGAAATGAGCAATTCAAGAACTTGGCTTTTGTAGGAAACACAGCAGCAGCACCAATAGCCAGCTCTTAACAGCTCGTGCAGGCCAGTGTAGGGCAGCTCTGCAAGCAGTAATGCCCAATTACAGAAGTTACGAGGAAATCTTTTTCTCTGTGTTCTGGAAAATGTGCTTTTTTTGGATGGTGTTCAAAGAATCACAGTCCTGTTCAGAAAAAAACATCTGTGCATGATTGCTAGCACTCCCGGATTTTATCATTATGTTCAACTGTGATAAAATCTCCCAAGTAAGAAAGTGCTGCCAATGCTGTCAACTCCTGATAAACCCCAGTGTTGAGCAGCAACTGAGGCTGGCTGGGAGCAGAAGGGAGCTCTGCTAACCCACAGAGGAGTTTCACTGGGCTTTCCCTGCTGATAGGTATCAGGTTAGAGGTGTAGCTTTTTGTAGACGGCTCTTTTTGTTGCTGCTCATCAGATTTGTAAAGTGCCATCCTGATGTTTATCTGCTCCAGGTGAAAAGCATCGCTGCAGCACACAGGATGCAGTTGCTAAGCAACCGCCTTCAATTAAAACATCATCTTAGATATCTGCAGTATACATGAAATTAGATTTAACTCCTCAGGAGCTTAGAGGAGAGCACCCCCTGAGCCCAGCAGCTCCTCTGCCATACATCCTCCTCCTTTACACCCTTTGCTACATTGCCTGCAAAGCTTGGGAGTGGGGTTTTGGTTCTCTCCAGGTTGGCAGTGCAGCACTGGCATGTGGTCATTTCAAATGCATGCAGAGCCTCTGGCACCTCTCAGGAGGGAGAGAGGCTGGAGCCAAGCTCAGACTGCAGGGTTTGGGGACTTCTGTCCTTGGGTATTCGTCAGGCCCATCCCCAGCCTCAAAACAGAGCTCAAATCCAACAGCTGGAGGAGTGCTCATTGTAAATGGGCTCCAAGTAGATGAACTTCTGGAAACGGCTTCAAGCTCATTTTTTGTAAGGAGTTTGTATGAGCTGCTCCCCGTGGAGCTCATTGCTGTCGGTCAGAATTTCAGCTGCATGGCATCCCCTGAGCCATGAGCACCCCGGGTTCCCTCCTGGAAGTGCTGTGAGATGGCTATTGGAAACCCCAGCAGTCTGAGCATGCCATTGGGAAAGACAGGATGGGGGGAGGGGTGCTTGGGAAAGTGAAGTGCTGCTGAGGGATGGGGGGTGTCTGTGCAAGAATGAGAGACTTTTACGTTGGGAAGTTAGATAATTTCAGCTCTGGAAGTGCACTTTTCTAACCTCCAACATGCTCAAATGCCAAGATTGTGTTGAAAACTAATAGAATCCAAGTGTTTTCCTGTGGAAAAACTCATACCTGAGCTGCCTGAAGCTCTGTTGTGAGAAACATTGCACAGTGTGTATTCAGGCTGTACCTCAAGTCCCTTGGCCAGACCCCACATAGCTTTTAGAGAAGCCCAGACAAAGGCCAGAGTATTCTGCTGCTGCTCTGGGACCTTCTCATGGTCACTTTCCTGGATTAAAGCACTCAGCTGAAGGGAATGTTGCTGCTTTTACATCCTGGAGGTTAGAAACTGATAGTAAGAAAAAAGGCAAACATTTGTTTCATTACATTTTTTTTCAAGGTCCACTGCCTTCGCCTTGTCCATTATTGTGAAATGCCACATGCTTAGTGTCCTCCAGCACCATAACAGAAAGAATTTGAATGCTCAGTAGCATTCAGTAATAGCAGAAATTTAGTGTAAGATATGAGCTAAATCCTGGGTTTTTAAATGAAATAATTTTGTGTCCCTTCTGCCCTCTTGCTGTACTTTTTTTCCATTGCTATTCACAGAAGAAAAGATCCCTGATGTTGACCAGACTATATCCCACCCTTTGTGATTATATTTGATTTTGATATAGGAAATCAGATTGATTTGATGGGTGTAGTTGCTCTGAAACCTGCTCTGTGATTGACTGACTGATTGATTGATTAATTCTCAAGATTAATTTAGCCATAACCCGTGTGCTAAAAACACAACAGAACAGTTTTGTAATTTGCCTCAGAGCTGTACCTGTGCCCATCTTTTTAATGGGATTGTAAATTATATGCACTTTATAAGGGGACTACAGTAGTCTGAACAATTGTGTTAATGACTCTTAACAAGTGATTAACTGGGAAGGCAGGATGGAGGAGATTGGATTGTTTCACCTGCGAGATTGCCAGGGGAGCATCTTTATTACTTGTCTAATTATCTTGTTGCCATTTCATAGTGGTCCCCAGTAGTGCTACAAAAGTTAGAGGAAGTTCTGCTGTGAGCCCTTCTGAAGTTACAGTGCAGATGTTCTTGTCACCTTGGGATGAAATGTGGGGGCATAGAACATCTCTTTCTGAAGGAGCTTAAAAAAGTCCCTTAGCAAGGTGCTCACAGATATGAAACATCACACAGCTCTGTCTGTTCTATCAACAAAGGGTCCCTACCTTGATGAATTTGCTATCTACTTTGTGTATAGCAAGCTGGTTAGAAGGGAGAAGAGCAACCCCTGCTAAATCAAATGGACCCATTTTGTGAGAGAAGTTGAGTAAAGAGTCAACATAACCCCAAAATGCCATCAGTGTTGGGATTCAAGAAGGGCCATGGGGTTCATATTAGCCTAGGCAGCCCTTTGCTAATCTTCCTGATCTAATTGACCTCTTAGCATGTTTATGCCCACCCTTAAAATGGAAATGATGTAGATACACTTAAGAGAGCTGAGATTGGGTCTTCTGGGGTGTGGCACCTGGAGGATGTTGGCTGGCTGATGCAGGTGCTGTCCTGCTGGAGGGATTTGCCCTTGGAGGACTGCACTGAAGCTGTGGTGATCTTTATGGCAGAGCAGTAGAAAACGCCATATTTTGTAAGCAAGAGATGCTGGAATGGGAAGGAAGGTAGGGCAGGAGCCTTGACATGACTTGTGCTTGCAGTCTCCAGTGAGCACAGCTCAGCTGGCAAATTAATAAGTGGATTGCTGGTTTCTTGGTGTGTTTGCATAGTTATAAGGATCAGAATGAGTGAGTAGTTTCATTATTATCAGCTTGGAAAAGCTATCTCTCATGTTGAAGACAAACAGGAGAGTGCGTGGTGGAAATTACAATACACATAAAGATTAAGACCCTAATCAAAACTGCTCCATCTGCAGTTCATCATAACAGAGGAAATGGTTCTGTGAGAGCACATGATCTTCCATGAACCTAAAGTCTGTGGCTGCAGCTGCTCTCCTTTGGGTCAGTCAGGAACACCATGTGGCTGCCAGCTGACTGTGCTGGTGCCTCTGCCTTGTGCAGTTTGCAGTGACAGAGTTTCAGTTGCCCAAAAATAGGAGTGGGGAAGTGGTGGCCACACATCCAGGATCACTCATGGTGGTTCAGAGGTGGCTGATGCTTCTGCCTTACTCATGTCCTCACTGCCTGTCCTGACCAGGGATGCATATCCCCACGTGTGCAGTGGTGGAGGACAAAGCTTCTTGGCACTCACAGAATCACAGAACCATTAAGATCCCCAGCCCACCCCCCCGTGCCCACTCACCCTCAGTGCCACATCTCCACAGCCCTCAAACACCCCAGGGACAGTGACTCCTCCAGCTCCCTGGGCAGCCTGTGCCAGCGCCTCACCACTTTTTTGGAGAAGAAATGGTTCTTAATATCCAGCCATTAAAGCCACGTGTGCTTTCTCCAAGCAAAGGCACTCGCTGTGAAGTTGGTGATATGGGGACTGTGCACTCAGTGCTGCCACAGTGCAATGTGATGGATATTGGTGCGTGCTTTCCTAAAAGCATCACCTTTGGTTATGGACCAGATGCATCTTGCATGGCCTGTGCTGAAATGTGCAGAAGCGTTAAAAAGCATTTCTATAATAGATGTGTGTTTTTTGTACAGTAACCTTCTGATTCCTAAAGTAGTTCATCCGTCTTCTCTTTTGTGGAAATTAGTAGACAACCACATGCTGAAAAGCTGAAAATTGGATTAATATTTTTCTTTTCAGTTTTAAAACAGTCATCTGTTGTTGTCATTAGAAGTAATAGGCACACGAGCTATAAAAAGAGCCACTTACTTTTTCTGGGGGAACGAAACCTCCACTGGGACTATGGAAGATGGATCTGTCATGTCAAATTTTCCTCTGGCTTTCCCCTTCCTGGCATGCTCAAATCCACCCTGGCTTGGTTGCAATCTCATCATATTTCTCTCAAAATTAAGCTGGACGCAAGTGTAACTTGCAATGAAAATCTGAGACGTGGGTGATGGGGGTGGCTGGATGGTGTGGGTTTCTTCCAGTGGGTGCAGATTTGTGTCCTTCATTTGTGAAGAAACTAAAAGAAGGGCTGTCCAATAGCAGCCAGGGCTTGCAGGAGAGGCTGGTTGCTTTAACTGTGAGCTACTACTTGGGAACCCAGGGCATCAGGATTGTTGGTTTTCATTGCAAATGGAAACTTGCCTTGAAAACCCATTTCCTGCTGTGCTGTCTTGGCAGTTCCAGCTCTGTCTGGGTTTTCACTGTAGGAAGGGTAGAGAACAGTGGACAATATATACATGTGTACAAAGTATCTATGCTTGCATTTTTTTCTTTCCCTCTCAGACTCCTCTCCCTGCTCTCCCATGGCATTCACGCTGTTCCAGACCTTTTTACTCTGTGCTCTGACTAGATGGAGTTTCAGAAGCACTTCAGCTGCAGAGAAGCCAGGATGTCAAGAGGCTTATTTCTCTCCAGTTTGTTCTGTTGGCAGAAGGTAGAAGTGTGTGTATTCTGAGGCAGAAGTAGTGCTGCTGGAAGTCTTGACCACAGTGATAGCAGAAAGAAGGTGCTTTCTAAAGGAATCTCACTTGGCTTCTTAGTGGGATTCATCCTTGGGCGAGGTCTCCAGAGCTGCTGTAGCTCTGCAGCCATGGTGCAATACATTGCTCTTCCTGAGGGTAGAAGTGAAGGAAGGAAAAAAACCCAACAATTTACTGACATCACAGAAAATGAAGGGCTCAGTGGGTCGTTCTGCGAGTGCTCCTGTCCCCTGGGAGATGTCACAGCATTGCTGTGTTTCCCTCCTGCCCTTATATCGTGCTCAGGAGAGTACTTAATATTGCAGCTGTCCTGTGCAGCCAGGATGGTGGCAGAAGGAATGGGCACCAGCTCAGTTCATGGGTCTGAAGGCCAGGGCTTCCAGCAGTTTTGGTCTCTATGCTGCTTTCACACTTAGTTTCGTATCAAGTCTTGTCTTGATTTAACAACGATCAGGAGAGAGAATCATGATTTACAATATAGAGAAGAGAAGCAATTAGATAGTATGTCTGTAGGGTATTAGCAGAGAAGGAGGGATGTTATCTGAAGAAAATGAAAACATTCCTGATTCATGTATTAAAGTGTGTGAAGTGTCCTGTGGAATATGAGGCAATCACAACCCATGGGAACTTCCAGCAATGAGTGAAACTGAGAAATGATGCAGTGTAGAGTTTATCTTCAGCAGAACAGTATACTCACTGCTCTAATAAAGCTTTTCCATCTCTACCTTGCTGGGTTTTCAGTGGAAGGACCAAAGGAGCTGCCCACAACCCAGCCTTAGTTTCCAGCCTTCTAAGCCCCAGCAGCTCCTCAACTGGAGCAGTTCTGTGAGCATAACTTTGATTCTCAGTAACATAGGAAACGGGCAAAATATCTCACTGGTATCCAGCCACATGAGCACTAAGCTGCTGGAGTTCATTGCCTAATGGCTGCTGTTCCCCTACGCTCTGTGCCTCAGCTCCTGGCTGCCTTGCTGCTGTATCAGTGTGCTCATCTACACCAGAGTGCTGTGATGCTCCGTGCCCATCCCAGCAGTGTTCTGATTATTGCTCACATCCTTCCAGCCTGAGTTGCATCAGTGATGCCAGCCCTGTCCTTGGCCTGATTTGCTGTTTGGTGTGGTGAATCCTTCTGGGAACAGCCCTTGGGCTTTGGCTGGTGGGGAAGGATGGGTGTGTGGGCAGAGCTGGCATGTGCTCACTGCCCTGTGCCCACTGGAGCAATGTCTGTAGCTGGAGGACTCTGAAGAGCCTGCAGGAGTGATACAAGAGTCTGAAGTTGCTTGCTATTAATTAGTGGTTAATAACCACAGTCCATTTTAACTAATCCTAATGTACAAGGAGACAGCAAGGGCTGTTCCTTCCCTGGAGGTATCACAACCAAAAGCACAAGGTACTTGTGAGATTGGAGCTTATGGGCCAGGGTCTGAGTGGACAGCCTTGCTGTGTCTCCGTGCAGCAGCTCACACGTTTCCACCACGCTAATTTGTATTTTCTTCCTAAGTCTGTATCTGCAACTGAAGTAGATTGAGGTGACTCCGAAGATGGCGTGGTTTTTTTCAATGTGATTGGTAAATCTCTCTGACAGCTGTGCATTGCGGAGCCCCTGCAGCTATGTTAATCGTGTGCACTTAATGTACTTTCCTTGCATATTCATAGCTGAAGTGTTCCCTATTAGATTGCCCAGTAGGGCTTCCCCCTCCCGCCCCCAATACACAACAGCCTCCATCATCTGCTGTCTCTTTTTGTTGTGAGATATGGAGCGTGTGCCACTGTCTGACGTTTAATTACCACTGCTACTGACTGCTCAGTGTGCAGGGGTGCTGTGTTAGCTGCTGTGCTCCAGCCCTTAAATGGGACACAGAAGGCTCTACGCACCCCTGTGATGCATGCAATGCAGGCGGTCTGCTGGTTGCCCACGCTGGGGCATCATTTAACACGGGGACCATGGTCTTCCCTGGGAAAACTGAGCTTAATGTGTTCCTGCTAAAGGATTATTGCTCTGATACCCTTACAAGGCTGGGAGCTGGTTTTCAGTGAGGCACTGTGGGGAAAAGCGATGGTCAGACGGAGCCCAGCAGAGATGCTGTGCACAGAGGTGCTGCTGCAGCCCAGCAGGTGAACTGGTGAGGTTCCACAGCTCCTTCCTGGGACCCTCAAGCACTGTAAATGACACAGTGGGATAGGAGGACATGAGTAACGTGAAATTTGAATTAAAAAAAATACATCCTGCGGCTTGGGTAAGGATTGGGCATAGCCTCTTTGACTGGGGGTTGGGGCTGGGTGTTCTGTGAGGTCCCTTCCAATCAAAGCCATTTTATGATTCGATGACGTGTTTGAATAACTGCTCTTAGTTATAAATTGGAAAAACAGGTCTTTGCTGCTGCAGTTTTGGGGTTTTCCTGTGCTGGGGGGGTGCTTTCTGCCCCAACCTCTGTCTCTGCCTGGGGAATCCCTGTTGTACAGCAGCGGGCAGAGCTCTGAGGCAGAGATGCTCCAACAATGGCACACATGTTCAGAAAGGATTCTGAACATTAATTTCCAACACGTGGCCTCTGCCCTGATTTCTCTGCGCTGGTACAAACCCGTGGGTATAAATAGCTCCACTGACCCAAATGGGTATTTTTGGGCACAGTGACAGCACAGGCTCACAGCCTGCTATTCCAGGTAAATATTTCTCTAGGCACGACTTTGCATCTGCAGAGTTCTTCCCTTAGACATTAGGCTAATATTGGCCTTTGGAAGCAAACTTCTCCAAAGTAGACTTGAGGGACCACTGCATTTACTGTTTGAATATTTATTTCCCAAAGGTATGTGTGGCTTAGAAACATCCAGGAAATGCTTTTTTCCTTCCTAAGTGGCCTTGTGCAGAAGTCACCTCTCTGCCTTTGCTGGCAGAACTGGGGAGCCCCAAGTGCAGTGGGGATGGGTTGGTTGGGCTGATGATCCTAGAGGTGCTTTCCAGCTTTAATGTTTATACATATTTCTGCAGCTCCGACGACTACTATTAACATCTGTATTCCACTGAAGTAGGAAAATGAAAACTGCAATAAATTTCACAGTATGTTTACATTCTACCAAGTTTTATGGAGGCACCGTAATTCATCGCGTGTTCCAACAGAAGCGTGGATCTCTTCCAGTTTAATTTTCCCAAGCCTGAGTTTGCAGCTGGGTCGCTCCTGGTGTAACCTGTGCCAAACATCTCCCAGTTGGCTGCTGTCATCAACCCCTGCTCAATGCCACGCAGGGTCCAGGCTCAGCAGCAGAGCTGGCCCACAGCCATGGTTGCAAGGAGCAATAATCAATGCTTCATGTTTAATGACGCAAAACTGAAATTAGTATGGATTTTATGTCTCCTTCTCTTCCCAATTATGCAAACGTTACTGTGCCCCTTTTGTAGTTGTCTTATGTTATGGCTTTTAGATAGGCAGGCTGGTGATGTTTAATTGAAAGGCTGAATAGTCAAAAATGTCACAACTGATTTCGGTTTTTACTTTTTTTGTTCCGTCTTCACCCTTAGGTTAATAGAAAATGATGTCAAACACAAGAAATGATTTATGTAAGTTGTGCAGGTTTTGTCACCCAGGGCTATATATAAAGTCAATTGCAAATTGTTTTCACATTGTAAATTACCTTACAGTGCTCTGGGACACACTGAAAAAATGGCCAGCAGAATAATATGGGAGAATAAAGGTTATCTTCTGAACCAAACTGCGCTTCAAGGAAAACAATTTTGGAAGTTGCTTATTTTTAATGTGCCAGGAAGGACTGAGCATAAAAAGAAAGCAAAGCCCTGGAAGTTTGAGGATGGGTTATTTCCAGTGGCAGGTTTTGGGGGAGCAGCCTGGCTTCTGCATCACATGTGTGCAAGATTAAAAATTGGTTGTGTTTGAGAAGGCACTGTCAGATCCACTGGGCTGCAACGACAGCAATGGTGGCATTGGAAGCAAAAGTGTGCGATTCATCTCGGGATGATGAAAATATCCTCATTTTATCTTGTTAATCTCCTGAGAATCCATATCCCTGTGTAAGATGGTTGTGGGCCCCCTTCCCTACCTCCATACCTCTGAGTAGCTCTTGCTTTTCCATTTAGTTCCCAATGTGATGAGGTAAGAGAAGCCATGGGTTGACATCTTTGTGTCTTCATGGACTTCCCACCTCCCGGTGTGCTTTCATTATTGGCCAGTTGGATATTTCTGGGGCAATGTATTTAGGTTATGTATTATAAAAGAGGATAGAGATGCACCTTCATGAGTAAATCAGGTGGAAACAGACCGATACTCTTCTCCTTCAGTGGCTGTGAGAACAAGCTGTGCGCTGCAGCATGTCCCAGCATTCCCCATCCTACAGCGAACCACCTTGTTGGCCCACGGAGATGGTCTGGCAACAGGAAGACAACATAACATGGA
The DNA here is from genome assembly GCF_987193195.1 of Phasianus colchicus. Taxonomy (NCBI): domain Eukaryota; kingdom Metazoa; phylum Chordata; class Aves; order Galliformes; family Phasianidae; genus Phasianus; species Phasianus colchicus. The sequence continues at coordinate 18,971,838 of NC_143445.1, forward strand.
TTATAATCTGCTTTAATTCTAGGTTTGCACCTGCTTAAAACAAATATATGTATTTAAATAGTTTTTATTGCACTTCACGTTGCGTATTTCTCAATTTTAGCTTGGTTACAGATCTCCACCATCTCTCAGCTCCCACCCCTTCTGAACAGAGTGTGGCACTGCTAGAAAAACACAACTTAGTTTTTAAGTCCTTTGTCCATGCTGAAATCCATGAGGGATTTTTCCTGGACCCCCAGGGGTGGATGTGGATGCAGGGAACCCCATCTACATCTGCAGTTCAGCTCTTGGCATCTCCTCTTTTGAAGTAGGATCCAATGCAAATACCCTGGTGAAGATGGCAGGCTATCTTCATTTATCTTTCATATTAAATCTCAGCTAGCAACTCTCTTAATTGTGCAACTACAGTTTGATTGCAGAACAAAGAGAAGTGCCCTTTGGTATGAGCTGATGCTCATCACCTCTTCCCCAAACCATCTTTCAAATCACAACAGCCACACACCTCGCAAACAAAGGAACACTTTCCTCTTTCAGTCTGCTATTATTTTTTGTAGGTCTGATCTTTACGTGCTGGGTATGTTGATAAAGGTGTTGGTTTCTTTGTAGCTATTATGTGCACTGGGAAGCGTGCCCTGAAGGCTGCCTGAGGAAACGTTGTGCTTTGTGGTTGGGCCCAATGGTTGGAGCTTGAGGGGGGATCTCCAGTGTCAGCCAATGAGAAATGAAACATTTCTCTCTCTTCTTGCAGGAAGAGCTCAGAAAGCTCCAGAACACCCTGGAACACGTCAATGATGGCAAATACTCGCTTCAAAGGTAAAGGTGTGATTTCCACTATATCTCATACGTGTGTTTTTTAACGTGCGTATATTTTTCACCTGGCAATATACTGGATCTACAAGATCTCACATCTATCCCACAAACAATCTTTACTTTTAGTTACAGGAAGATAATTCCTGAAAACTGGTGCTGATTGGGTGACGTAATTAAGCGTCCAGTCAAAGTCTCAAAATAACTCCCCAGGTTGGGGTCTGATCTTACCAATTTTCATGCAGAGTTCTTTCATTCATGTTGCCAGTCCCATCCAAAGCAGTGTCCCAAGACGTTTGATTTTTATCTTGTAACATTTTAAAATTGCTTTCTCAAAGCAATCGGTTTGCAGCACCGACTCCTCAGTCACTGGTATATCACAAAGAATATTTCTTCATCTTCTTGTATGGCCTTTGCTGATGTAATTCATTTGCTGCCAGCATTACCACTGTTACTTTCCATTTTACTCTCCAGCTTTTCAAATGTAGCCCTGGGGATGAAAGTTAATTTAGCAAGAATATCTACTATATTTGCCAGTGGTTCTGTTTGCAGCAGCTTCTTTGCTGGGTGTGCCTGACTCTGGGACTGGCATCTGGATGGTTTAGTACAGAAAACTGCAAGGACTCAAGCAGGCCCCAGTCTGAGAACTGGGTCCAAATTCCTACTTCTTGTTAAGTGAGGTGGGGTTGGACTTGGGGATCCAAATGCCTTCCCCCAGAGGCAGCAACACATGAACACGAGCAGCTCTTGTATAGTCTTGTCAAGTTTTCTGAATTAATTCACAGTGATTGCAAAAGTGTCATGCTGAGACACATTAAATCCATTTTCTCTTCTGTTTCATAGCCATCAGCTTGCCATGGATGAGGAAAATAATATTGAAAAATATCGTATCAACTTACAGCCCTTGGAAACCAAAGTGAAAATGTGAGTAACCAGGAATGTCCTTTCTGCATTTAAGTGCTGCTGAGTTTGTCAGATTCCTGAACCTCAGAACCCAGCTTGTGTCCATCCCATGTGTCTGTGCAACTCTAAGTATACTGAGGCAGAGCACAGAGCAGGTTGTGCTTGAGCCCCAAAGCCACTGGCAAAATTCTGAGCTGTAGGCTGAAGCATTACACAGTTGTACTTACTGAAGTTCAGTTTCAACTGAAATCTGCACCTAATGTGCTATACTTGTTGTTAAAACATTAATGCTGTCTTAAAATATTGAAAGGACATGAAGTTTCAAATTAAAATCCAGCCAGTGTCTTTTAGACATGCCAATATAAGGCCACTGAAAAGAAAAGTCCACAGAGCTTCTGAGAGGGGCAGCTGTACCTTAACTTCAGTTTATGCTCATGCTTTAGAATGGAAAATGCATGTAAGCATTAATATGTAAATACTACTGGTATGTGTTTTGCAGTGGGGCATGGAGCTGAGGTGATGTGAAGTATAAATGCTGGAGATGTGAAGATGCAAATTCTTTTTTAAAGCAAAACACAATTACTGGAAGCTCCTCCGCTGGCATTTGCACCTGGGGGCTTTAGTTGGTATTCCTGTCCATCTTAAAGCTGTTGTATGAAAACAGCATGGGGCTTGACCAATCCAAACCGCTCTGAAATGCACATTGTCCCCTGGTACAAGGTGAGGCCTTTATTGCTGTTACCTGGGAGCAGGGGCTGATCCCCACCTTCCCACAACCTCCTGCCAGAGAGCTGGGAGAGCCATGAGATCTTAGCAGCAACATCTGGGGGCTGTGTGGTTTTTTTTCCTGTTTGTGGAACTCGGAGCAGAAGTGACACCTTTATTACAAAGGCAAAGTGGAAAGTGTACTTCTAGGACAATAAACATCTGTAGGAAAGGCTTTGGATCCTTTGGGTTGCACCAGAAAGTATTTGTAAGGCTCCCTGCAGGAGGAAGGAGCGTGGTCCGTATTTCACACCTCCAAAGTGCCAGCAGGAGTGGGGCTGGGGGTCACAGCAAGGAGTTCCCTGGGCTGGTGCTGAGCCCCCAGGGTCGCACTGTGCTGCTGGAAGAGCAACCAGGGAGCTCTGCAGAGCTGAGAGCACACCGAGGTCAGGGTGCTGCATGCCATTACCAGGCATGGTGAAGGATTTGCTGAGTTCATCTGCCAGCAAATCAAATGTTAAAAATCCCCAAAAGGAACATTTCAGTCTCATTGCACTGCTGTAGCTCAGATGAGTCTCAGGTCAGAACTTAGCCCTGTTTTTCCATGGGGTTGGCAGATTGTTCCATAATTCCCTTTCACATCCATGCTGTTAGCAGCACAGATTTGATAGCAAGGATCTCTGGTGGTGCCGCACTGCCACCTGCCGAGCTGCAGCCCAGGGAAAGTACTCCAGAACCCTGCCCAGGCAGATGCTCAGGGGCTGTGGGCTTGGCTGGCTTTTCGCCTCCTCACAGTCAAAGCTCAGGGTTTGGAAGCAGAGCTCCTGCTGCACTCCCACACATTGCTCTGGAGCAGTTTTAAGTCCCATTGGCAGTGGGAGGTGGATTTCAGAGGGTGCTGGGCTGGCTCTGAAGGGCCAACCATGTCTGTGTTATAATCTTTATTACTGGTGTAAGATTTTTATGCTGTTCGTTTCTTTAAGCAGATAATTGTCTTCCTCTGTGTTTGCAAGCTGTGAGAGAATTGCTGAGTTAAGTACAGTCTTAGATTTAAACTCGCACAAGTGATTTAAGAATTAGAGACATAGAAATGTATCTACTTAACAGGCATCCCAAGATACACCAGGAGTGCATAATGTAAGGCCTACAGAGGTAATAAAGAATTCCATCTACTTAACAAGTATCTCAAGATACGCTAGCAGTGACAGTGGAATTCCTACACAGGGTAGCAGTGCATGGTAATTTTCAAAACAAAGCGCACAAAGACAAGACCACCACGTTTAGATGTCGTACTGAGGGACACGTTGTAGTGGGCAACATTGGTGACGGGCGGACGGTTGGAGTGGCTGATCTTGGAGGTCTTTTCCAACCTCAGTGGTTCTTAGCATAAATCCTTCCTGTGGATGCATTCACCAACTGTGTGCTTTGCTCTCTGCCCAGCATCCAGCGCGCATGGCGGCAGTACCTGCAGCGCCAGGACCTGCGCCCCGAGCAGCTGGGCAAGCGCAGCCCCTCCCCGCCCTCCCTGTCCTCTGACAAGATGAGCAGCTCCATCAGCATGAACACCTTTTCGGACAGCAGCACGCCAGTGAGTACAGCCTTGGGCACGGTGATCTGTTGGCTCCTTTTTGATGGTTCCCATCGAGGGCTCTGCGGGGAAATGAAAGTCATTGCAGCGTCTCAAACGGACACGTAAAGGGACAGTTGGGCATCGTGAGCAGGTGTGCAAGTGAGACATAGATCTGTCATAGAAATAGTCATCATAGAAATACTGTGTACTGCACACAGCAGTGGTACTCTGAGTGGGAAAAAAGATGTTTCCAAAGTGTTTTGGAAGCAAAGATCTTCACTTGGGTACGTGTTTGGTATTTTGTGTTGGTGTTCTCCAAAAAGAAAAAGGAGAAAGTGGCAAATTCTGGTGTTTTTCCAAGAAACCGATGTGTTTTTTGGCATTATTTTGTTTTACTAAAAAAGACTTGGAGAAGTTGATCTAGGGATTAAAAATCAAACTTGATTTTGGAAGCGATGCACCAACCTGCATATTGGGAAGCTGCTGGTGGAGGCTGTGCTCCTCTTGTCACAGTGACTCCAAACCAGGAGCCAATTTTAGAAAATATTGTGTGGCTTTGTGGCTGTCCCTGGAGTAGGGTTTTTTAGGTCAATAAATCAGATAGATATCGAGCCTATAAATACAGCTTTCAGCTTGGAGACAGCATACATCTGTTTTGAGGAAACAGTGGACCCAAGCGCAGAAAGTAATTCAATAATTTCAAAAAAATACAAGAGGTAAAAGTGGCCACAGTGTGAGTCAGGCTGTCCCAATAAATAAAGGTGAGGTACGTTGTGTTGTCCAGCTGGGAGCACGTGGGGCAGTTGGGAGCACACTCTGCAGGTCATTGACATGAGGGCACAGTGCTTAGTTATGGAAGCTTCGGTGGAGATCACAGGGCAGCATTTGGTGACTTCCAAATTCACTGCATAGTGGAGAAGCCAGTGGGGTTCTTAAAACAGATGAAGCGTCTGTGTGAGGAGTTGGTGACTGTTAGTTTAACTGCGTCTTTGGAGCCTGTTAGCTGAGTCCAAAGCTGGAAAAATGCCCCATGCTGTAGAACGTAGCATGTTCCCAGGGATCAGCCATGACTTTGTGCTTCTGGTCTGCAAGTTAGAGGACGTTTCAACTTCTTCCTCCGCTGATCTGTGTTATCCAGGTTAAAGCTGACAAGAGGTGAGCTGCTTCCTGCAGCTGCTATTTTTGTGGCACGGCTGTGGTTGGGCAGGCAGCATCGGGTTTGACAGCATTTAATGAAATATTACTGAGAGTGCACTGCTCTATTTTTAGGTGCTTCATGCTCATAGCTGGAGGCCAGGATGATAAAGTGTGTCTCTGTATTGGGTTATGTGCCGATGTCTCACATAGCAAGTGAATTAAGCTCCTGTAATGAGAGAAATAACTTGGGGGCCTGCTGTTACCTGGGGCAGACACACAGCCACCGCCAGAGGTCCCCCCTCCCCCACACACAGAGCTCCTGTGGGGTCCTCAACCCTCCACGGGACCCCCCTTGGGAAAACAACACTTTCTTAGCACTTTTGCATCTTACAGGAAAATGAGTACATCTCGGAGTTGTGGTGGTGTGAAACATGCAGCTTGAGACACCAGAATTACTGCGTGGTTTGCATTAACATTGGATTACAGAATCACAGAATGGCCAGGGTTGGAAGGGACCTCAAGGATGATGAATCTCCAACCCCCTGCCACATGCAGGGCCACCAACCTTCCCACCTAATGCTAGACCAGGCTGCCCAGGGCCCCATCCAAATCTGGCCTTGAACACCTCCAGGGATGGGGCATCCACAGCCTCTCTGGGCAGCCTAAATTAATGCCTGTTCATCCAACTGCTGCATCATACTTGTTTAACGCAAAGGAAGATGGGAATATTGTCTGGCACTTGTCTGGTGCCCGGTGCCAATAAGCTTTGAAAACTCAGGGAACATTTCTGAAGGCCAAAAGAACCCATTCTGTGTGTCCTTGGCTATTGCAGTGCCAAAGATTTGGGGCACCCGCACTGTGTGCAGGTCAGCTCTCAGCTGAGGCACTGCGACTCCAACAAATGCCACTGTGCTTTTCAAGGTCTTCCCAAACCCTTTAAAATCAGATTTATGTTGTTGTTCCGCTTGCATTGGAGAGTGCTGGGGGACACTGTGAGCATCAGGAGCAGAGGAAGGAGGTGAGGATAATCCATATCTGTGGTCTAAGAGGAGATGGTCAAAGGTGTTTGATCTGGTGGGGAGGCACTACATGTGTAAGGGCTGTCGAGGGTAGTTTTGTTTCATATTTACCTCTAGAGAAATAAAACAGCTCTGGTCCTGTGTGAATCATGATCTTGGCTGTGTGGTGAGCTCACAGGAGAGCACACAGCAATGCTGACAGTGGGTCACCCGTGCTGGTCCTTGAGTGCATACACTGAGGACAGATTGTGATCGAATGCAGTGGTGAACAGGACTCTGTCTGACACACACGTGCCCTCCTGACTGCAAATCTCTGGGTTTGGAATTGACACTGTCAGCTCTGGGGCAGGGCGGGCATAAGGGCAGAGCAAAACAGGGACAATTAACCTTGGACTGTTGAAAACTGGATGGGAGAGTGAATTGATTATCTTAACCAAGTAAAAAGACCTGGGCAGAATTAAATGCACCATTTGGACTGTGAGCTGAGTTTTCCACTGCAGTGTAGGGTACATAAAGGAAGGAGAAAAAAGAAAACGTCTGAGAGCAGAAAATCTGCTGCTGGACCTATCTGTAAATTTAACACTCTCCTGAATCTTCATGTCTGGGACCTTGATAAACTGGAAAGGTGGACCAGTGTGAACCTAGTAAGGTTCAACAAAGCAAAGTGCAAGGCTTTGCACTTGGGTTGGAGTAGTCCCAGGTATACATAAAGAGTGGGAGAAGAACTCCTTGAGAGTAGCTCTGCCTGTGGCAGAGGGGAACTTGATGATTCTTGAGGTCTCTTCCAACCCAAGCCATTCCATGACTCTGCTTTCCATTGAATGTTTAGATTTGTGCTATAGAAGCAGGTGAGCAGAATGAGGAAATAACCAGTCCATTTGCCAAGACCTCAATTTGGCCCACATTCCAGAACAAGACCTTAAAGAAATGGAGCAAACATTTATAATGCCACTTATTTTGCTTTAGCAGTGTTGCTGCTGCCCTAAGAAATAATCTTAATGCTAGTCTTTGTGTAAAAGTACACTGTGCTGAGCAGTATGGAGTCTCCCAGATAAAAATTTGGAAGAGAGGGAAAGTCGAAATGAAATTTGTGCTCCCTGGAGAGGTTTTTCATCTCTTTTCCAAAGAGGCAGAATGCAGCTAGCATGCCAAAATATGTTAGCAATAAGCGGTGATTTGCAGATGGGAGAGAAAAATTTATGAAGTATTTTGAGTAACCACTGTCACAACAGAGCCACTTAATTCAGCTGAAATCTAATCCTGGTTTTCAATTTCCTTTTGCTGTGCAAGCCTCCTGGTGCTCTGCTCAGCTGCATTGCAGGTACTTCTGGGGGTGAAAAAGTAGTTGAATACTTGAATGATGAAAGGCAGAATCTCGTGTCCACAAAACAAATGAGAGCCTTTAGGCTAACAAATGCAGATTACTGCAGCAGGATGGGTATTGAAACGGCACACACCAAATATCTATTTGTACCTGTGCATGGGTCCAGCAGCTGTGGTGAGGTAGAATTTTGAAGCTCTTAATTGGGTGAATAATACCTGAATACGAAGTACCAGCACGTGCAGCAGGTGTGTTGCTGGAGAGTGCAGAATAATGTTTGGTCACTTGTAGCTGAAAGAGAAGCTGTTTTCCACTATGACTACAAACCTCTTGAGGCATTTGTAAGGGGAAGTGAGGAATTGGGCTGATAGAAGTCATAGTTAAACGTGTTTTTTCACTCTCTTGCCCTTGAAACTTTTCTGTTCTTAGAGAATAAGACAAAACGTGCAGATCGGTAGTAGAAAAACTGATTGAAACTTGGAAACTGAAATCCTATGAAAAGCCTGTAATACCCAGTCAAAAATGCTCAGAATCAAAGCCACGGCCTTCTCACAGCACACACATAGCTCGAGTGCAGCATGGAGGAAGGGCAGTGCACCCACAACCAGAGAAGATGATTCTAACCCAGAAGTGTCAACACTTGTGACTGAGACTGAGAAGGAAATGGTGAAGATGAATTTCAAAAGCGTAGAAGATTTTCTGTTATTTAGTTAAGCAAAGTACCATAAATCACTGAAAGACAAATGAATGCCTTCTATGTCATTGCTTACAAGTGCCAGTACAACATTTTAAAGTCCCTTTTTTTTTTTTTTTTTTTAATGTTGGAGATGAACCTTAGAGGATAAAGACCTGTAATCGTTCACAGCGTGATTTCATCTCTTGTTTAAAATAAATCAGTTCTCTTTTAAAATGTCAGGCCAAATTGTCTAAGTGCCTGCTAAACTGCTCTTATGTGAATTTGACTCTTCTGATTTTACCCATAATTGATACCAGTTACATAATATTACAGTTTTACCTGAAAGTAACAGATCCCCTTCTTCCACCTCCCCCCCTTCCCCAGTATCATTCTTGACAGTGGGGAAAAAAGCAATGAGGCCATTTCGAAGTGTTTGTGCTGTAGTATGCAGTGTTCCTTTGGGCCTTCCTCCCAGTAGAATACAAATATAATGAGCAGAATGGATGTAACTTTGGTGATGAGATGGGAAACAGATTTTTCCTGTTAGACTACAGCTTTTTAGGACACGAAGAAGGGGTTTGCCAACTGTGTGTGTATGTAGTACAGGCGATTTTCTAGCTGCTAGAAAATGCCTACTGTCAATCACTTGTCAGATTACTGTATGAGGAGCACACAATAAGCATCTTCACCACATCCAGTTTCTTCTGTTTTCCTTTTACATTTTTAGTTTAAATGAAGAAGAAAAAAAAAAGGAGCAACAAAAGGATTTGAGAATATTCTTCTTTTATTTCTTTCTTGCTACAGTGTAGAAAGGTGGCAGAATTTACCTTTCTCTGTGGTCTGCGGCTAAGTTCCTTATTTTATTTTCCATCAGAAATAAACAGTATCTGGAGCTACTCAGAAAATAAATAAAGATGATGCCAGATATGTCCCACTGGCAGTTGGCTGCGGGTGTGACCTGTTTTTCTGATAACATCGTGTCTCTTCAAATGGTTCAGTCTCAAAGACATAATCTGTGAAAGCCACAGAAAACCTGATAATCCTCAGCAGACAGGCAAGAACTAGTGCGAGACAGCCCCGAGCCCAGACTTCTTAGAGAATTGCGGTGGGGTGTTGGCTTTAATTTATTTATTTTTTCATTCCTTTGTAATCTAATCCAAAACCCTGGCATGGAAATGAATGGATTTTTGTCCCCACTTGGGGTAGGAGCGACCCCGGGGCCCTGCAGCATTGTGGATAGCGGCAGCGCCGCCCTTTCAGCACTGCGGACAGCTCCACTCCCCCCCCCCCCGGCGCGGACCGCACGTACCGGGCTGGGGGCTCTGCCCTGGGGCTGCTGCTTGTTTCCATGATCTTCCTCCCCCTGTGCTGGAGTGGCTGCAAATACAACGCAGAATCACAAGGTTGGAAACGACCTGCAAGATCATCTAGTCCAACTGTCCTCCCATTACCGTTGCTACCACAAGCACTAAACCATATCTCATAGCTCCACATCCTGACGCCTCTTGAACGCTGCCTGAGACAGCAACTCCACCACCTCCCTGTGCAGCCATTGCAGTGCCTGACCACTCTCTGAGAGAAAGAGTTCTTCCTTATGTCTAACCTAAACCTCCTCTGGTACAACTTGCAGCCATTTCCTCGGGTCCTGGTTGTTGCCTGGGAGAAGAGGCCAAACCCCTCCTCGCTACAACCTCCCTTCAGGAAGTTGTGAGTGCAGTAAGGTCTCCCCTGAGCCTCCTCTCCTGACCAAAAATTCCCAGCTCCCTCAGCTACTCCTAATAAGACTTGTATTCCAGACCCCTCACTAGTTTTGTTGCCCTTCTCTGGACATGTTCCAGGGCCTCAGTGTCTTTTTTGTAGTGAGGAGCCCAAAACTGAACACAGTACTCAAGGTACAGCCAAAAGCATAAAACAAATACACATCAAACACAAGATTTTTACTTTGCCTCACAAGGCTTTCTGGAGAATGAAAACCATGTTATTTCAAGCCCATGGCAGTATCCAGTACATAATATTTGTTGTCTTGTGTTCAGGACAAAATGGCAATGAGCACAAAGTGAAATGCAGTAGGTTCTGTCTGAACACCAATAAATACTTTTACAGCATGAAGGTGACTGAGTGCTGGCACAGGTTGCTCAAGTTCTGGAGTTTCCCTTCTTGGAGATACTGGAACACCACCTGATGTGGACCTGGGCAACTCACTCCAGGTAGCCATGCTCAAGCACAGGGTTGGGCAGGTGACATTCAGAGGTGCCTTCCAGCCTCAGCCATTCTTAGATTCCGCTAAGTAATAGGTGGGAGCTGGAGCAAATTAGCTGGGCACGGAGCATATTAAATCAGAGATAATATAGACAACTGCAAAGAAATGTTTGCAACTCATTGTGTTCTTAATTAAGACTCTTATCTGACTGAATTTCTTGTAACTTTGGGCTGCAATTAAAAAAAAGCAGTTGGACTTAGTATGCAGATAATTTACTTAGCTTATTATTGGAGGAGGGAGTAAAACAGAAGATAAAATACACTGGTATTTGATTTCTTCATAAAAGTTTTTATTATTCTTTTTAACAATCATGCATATACAGCTTTGCTAGGTTCCACTGCTTATCTTGTGTGTACATAATTTTCTATCCTACAGACTCAAAGTACTTATTCTTACGCAGGTTTGATAGTAAAATCCATGACTACTTACTGTGTCCAGAACTGAAGCGACTTTTTCATTCAATCATAAAAAGTACGTTGTGTCACTACTCGTAGTGTGTGGGCGAACATCTCTCCAGAAAATGGACAGTTCAGACCACTTTCATCACAAAATGCAAACTTCTGTAAACTGAAAAAAGAAAAAAAAATAGCCATGCTGTCACCACATGCTGCTCACCGAAAATTTTTTTAACTCTTTAATAGCTGTTCATTTTCCTTGCAGCTATTCCCAACCTTTTAATAGATGTTATTTCATCCAAACGAGAATCAGAGTTTAAATACATTTTCCCTTGTTTTAGTACTGGTTTCCTTTCTCTGCAGTGTAGCCTGAGGGTTCAGAAATGTGTCCATGTTTGGAAAAGGTCTTGTGGGCAATGGCATCTGTTTTCAAATGTAAAATGCTTTATTAGAAGTTGTTGCCCTTGTGGCTTAGGAAAAAATGTCCTGAATGCAATTATAATGATGTTATTCATTACACAATTATAACATTGTGTATTTATAAACTGTCACCTTTAGCAAAAGTGATCTTGGCTTTGTATACTGTAAGGCAGTGCTATTTAGAAGCAAGGGAAAGATCTACAGTCGAAACAAGTTTCCATTCACAGCAGGTTTAAAACTTCTTTTGGCTTCATGTAGCCTGAGTCCAATCCCCACACCCTGTATCTGGAGGATATCTGGATGTTGGGATTTGGGATATTGTATATTATTATTGAAGGAGCTCTGACCTTTTGGTCCTGGGAAGTTATCTCATTGTTCCCATTTGTAGCATAGATTGTACAAATGGGAAATTTGCTTATTTTGAATGCTGAACACCTGTGCTGCAGACATGAGGCTTGCATGTTTCCTGCTGTATCCTGTCTGAAATGGTTTTGCAGTATGGTTTGCTTAATAGACTGATACAAAAGGGGGAAGTGGCAAAACCAAGTGACAGCAAGTGCATTATCCTGCCCAGCCCCGTAGCAGATGGCACACAAAGTAAAGGGTAGGTGTTTCTCTTGTCTCTAGCACTGACTCCCTTAGCTACCCAGCAGAACCGTGGCTATGATATCCTACACTTTAGTGCCATTTAAACCTTAATTACTGCTCTGTTGCAGGACTCGCACTCTGACCTGGTGACATAAACCATGGAGCTTTTTAGTTCTCACTAGATCAGAGCAAAGATCCTAAGCCCCTGAGCTGAGTGTCCCTTAGAGCAGCTCTAACAACCGTCTGAAGGTGATGCACGAGGAAAGGAGGCCAGGTTCATGAAACCTGCTGTCTGGGACATTCCTCACCACAGCACAGTTCTCCGTCTCCCATTTTTCCTCCTGTTCTGTTATTCCCTCCCTCACTCTCTGCTTTCTCCGTTCCCCCTGCTCACAGCCTCCCCTGTGTGCAACTATGAATGTTTTCTGTCTTGAGTATAGACTAAGTGCACTAAATATTCCTCTCACCTCAAGCCATCTCTCTTGGCTGAAGAGGGGACCCTCAACTGGTGCTCTGCCTTTTTTTCTTCCCTTTGGATCCTTTCTTGATTTGTTCCTTACTTCTAGCTGCTTAAGCAATACAAACCAATCCTGCCCTTCTGTCCTACTTAAAATAGGAGAATACCCTGTATTGCATTTAAAGTTACACTGACAAAATCAGAGTTCCATCTTTAGGTAACTGTATAGTCAATGAAAATTATATAAAGGAATATTATATAATCAAATAATATTAAGATGTTATGATAATGAAATAAGCAAGAGAGTTAGGCACAGCAAGACAAAGAGAATCAATAGGATGCTCACCCATGTCATGGGCTTGCTCAGGAAACTCCAGTGGAGTGGATCTTCCAAAGAGAGAGAGATCCTTCCCCGCTGGCAGTCAGCTCTTAAATGGGTCTAGGAGAGGTGCAGCCAGGCTCCACCCCTTCCTGCAGCACAGGTGAATTGCTTTCAGCTGTGCTCCCAGGGCTGACTCCTTGCTTGCCTCAGGTGATTAATCAGAGGTTCAGGCCGTGACTCAGCACTTCCCATACAGTAACCAAAAATTGTTCCAACTTTCCAAATAGAATTCATGCTTTGTCTGACGCCAAGTGCAGGACAGCTCTGCAGGGAGGGACGTATTTGAGAAAAATGCTATTCTTCTGAAAAGTAGAATAGCATCTATAAGCATGATTTAGTAATCCTGTCGTTTTGCCCTTATTCAAGCTACATATTATTGCCATTAGTTTTCTTCGTGGCTAATTTGTTTCCAAGAGTAAATATTAAACTATTAGCAGGAATTGCTCAAGTATCCCCCAGTAATCCAGTCTGAAGTAGATGTGGATGGAGGTGGTACACAGAACGAGCTAGAACTGTAAAAATAGGTTTTTACCTCTGGCAGTAACCAAGCAGTATTAGCAATAGGGCTGTAGTTTGTTTAGGTGAATCTTCCATGAGCTAATGTAATTTGTGGTGATTAGCAAAGTGATCTCCAGAGCCAAATGGAAAGCGTGACTTGCTTCAATTCTTACAAATTCTATATTGCAGAGAAGCTCAGAGACATTAACTGTGATAAATGAATTAATACACTACGTTTTACATATTTTAAATCAAAGCACTCTGTAGCAACATACTGATTCCCTTGCCAAAAAAAAAAACCCTTATAATTTTGTTCCAGAAGGTCAAATAGAGAATTATTCTTTCCGTTTGTCTAGAATGGATTAGTAGAGCCCACATGGCAAAATGGATCCAAAACAAAGAGGTTTGTGAAATAAGAGCTTGTTTTACTTGATGTGAAGGCAGTAAGATGGAAAGGAAAGGTCTTCTTGGGAAAGGACTGAGTGTTGAATTCTTTCTGCTCCTGCAAACCCAGTTTGGTTGGTATTCCTTCCGCATCAGTGCAGTACCTCTAAACTGCACTCTTTTGGCCCAGTGAATTATTAAGGTTTGGCTCTAAAACTGGAACAAAATACATCTGCAACTTCTGCTCATTGGTAGGTACCCAAATGCAAGGGATCCCTGTGCTGAGGTCAGTGTTTGTTCTCTGCTGTACGTCAACACTGGTTACAAATCATGCTTTGCTGACATGGGAGCAGTGAGAAGACAGCAGAGGTGAAGGGGAGTACCAAATTACTTAAGCAAGTGCAATCCTAACAAGCTGCTCCTTGAGTTTACATAGATAGAGGTAGAAGGAAGAGGAGCATTTCTATAGGGAGCACTGTCTTGTGTCTGCAAGGCTGCTCTCATCAATCCATGAACAGCAAAAGGGAGAAGGAGCTGTCTTTGATAAACATTTACCAAGTGATTTCTATATAACGTAAAAATGCAAATCTTTGCATTTGCTGTTGAATAACGTAGATGGAAATGTAATTAAAGATCAAGAAGACAGATCAACCACTGGAAAGAAAAGGGCTTAATTAGAAATCAAATATTTGATGATTTTGTGGGAAACATTAACGCTGATGTGAGCTATAAGAAAGCATTTGAAATTAAACGAACATGGAAACAAATGCTATTTTCAATTCCTTTAATTTACTCCAGATAATTTTAGCCCTACACTATGTAAGTGAGTCTACACAAAGCTTCTGGTCCAGCATGACATTTGTCTTCTGAATGGGCATTTTACGTAGAAATAGTTGCTGCGATGTGCTTGTATATATTTGTGTACATAACATCATCGTTCCAGATTGCTCTGTGTACATCTGACACTCTTACAAGTAATTTCCCCTGGGGCTTTTTAATGCTGTGTTACAAAAGGACAGTCTCAATTTGGCTTTGCTGGTGGTAGCAGAAGGCTGATAGGTTTCTTTATGTGCATCTATTGAATGTTGACTATTGATGCGGTGAGTCAGTTTGATACATTTCAGCTGAGCAGTGGCAAAATCAATTCAAAAATGATCTCAGTTGATGACAAAATGTCTAACAAAACATTTCGGAACCGTAATGGTGTGGGAATAGTCAGCAGGGACATGCTGCTGGGGTGAAGCACAGCTATTCCAGCAGAGTTCTGGAACAGGGGGTGGCTTTGGAGTGATGTCTAACAACAGGTTTACCATTTTTGGTATTGACGATACTTAAAAGCAGCAAGTTTGATTTAGAACTTCGGGTGTTCCAACTGACGTGCTGTTGTTGTTTAATTTCTCTATCAGTTGTGTGGGAGGTATGGCTTCAACTAAGGGTTGTGTGAGACCAGGATTTCCCTGGGGTAACTAGCTTTGCTTGCTGCAATTAATTATATTTTGATGTTACCAAAGCTGAGGAAAAAAGTGTACAAAGTAATAAACAATGGAGTCGTGATCACTAGGACCAGAAGGAATTCAATACATAAAATACATGTAATAGAAACATTTTAGTATGTAGGGGGAACCCTGTTAGAACAGCCAGAGCCAAATCCATCAAATTGTGTTAGTGGCTATATCAATAGCAAAATGTGACAGCATCCCTTTAATAGTGTGTATTACAGAAGAACACTGTAACTCGCCAAGTATGTTCAGCTTATATTCTCCTAAAATTGAGGGTATTTATTTCTGCTCATAAAATAAATTTCTAGGTGAGTTATACTGGGAAAACATACTTTTACCTGAATAAATACTAACAATTTTAGCTATTTCTTTCACTGCTGCAAATTTAAGCGGTGAAATAGCAAACATTGTTCTGGTCTTCATGAGGTTCTAAATCTCTCTCAATAACTACATTTTTTGAGCCAGCTTGACTGCTTACGCATATGAAATAACTTGTTAGGGTCGGCTCAAGTTCATCAGTAAGATGTATGTGACATTTTAGGAGGGTGAATGTGCTGAACAGTTCTGCCAAAGGAATATATTTAAGGGAAAAGCCCATCTTATCTTAGGTAATTTCTCTGAAAGTGGGGAATTATTTCACATTGGAAGGAAAGCCATTGCAATTTGAGCAGAGACAAAGGCGGCACAGCGGAGAATCGCCTCCTTGGGGGTGATTCATTCCCCATCTGCTCCACGCACTGCAGAGGTGAGCCCAGGCTGCAAGGGCGCTGCTCTTGAGAGGAGATTTGGCAGCTCTGCCAACTGCTGAGCGGCGCAGCGTGCCTCCAGCAGCATGCCCCACATTGTGGCTGTATTAAATCCACAGCAAAAAGGGTAGGGCGAAGCACACAGAGAGCGGCGGAATGATAAAAGCTGATGTGATCAGCTGGCACCTGCATGGCAGAACTGAACCCAGATCGACTTTGTATGAACAGCATTTTAGGAGCTCTGAGTACTTTTGAAAAGGTCTTAATTTTAGCATTAAGGTGATGTATTAACTTTCCATACAGGAATTATCAAATCTTAGTCATAACTTGAATTTGTTAAGTGTAAATTACTATGTGGTTGGTTGACCTCTTAATGCTATCTATCCATTTTTCCTTTGGTCAAGAACAAATTACTTTATAAAATCAGCTTGATACGGCCTGGCTGTCAATTTTTCTATTAAAAATGATCACGCATTATTTCTCTGTGCCATTAATGCGCAGCAGAGAATCATTTCCAAAATGAGTTCTTGCACAACTGGGTGCTAATACTAATAGTTTTGTGAGCAGAGCCTTCCCTGAGGTAATAACATTTTTTCTTAAACATGATAAAGTAGAATTTTCTGATGTATTTGGTCATTGTTTTGCTTGAGAATTGATATTGTGGATATTGGATATGAAATTATCACCTAATTTGCCATGATCAGTAATACTTATCAAGAATATGCCATCACAAATGATGTGGGTTTTAATAATGTAAATGTAGACACAGACTTGCTCAATCTGCTCCACACCATGCATGTACCCAGCCTGGGACACACGGGGTCCCCGTTGCACTCTGGGGTCTGGCCAGAGTGTGGAGGGCAGCCCTGGACAAATTGCTTCCCATCAGCAAGAAATGCCTTCCTGAAACATTGCAACTGTGGTTTGCATTGGGCCTGAGGCTGGGATTCACTGAATGACTTCTGTCCAGTATCTACACCATGCTGGGGTTGCCAAGATATCAAGCCTAAGACACTTTTAATGTAACTGCGTGGTATGGATGAGGTCTGTTTGGTGTATGGCATCCACTGTTAGCCTGGGGTTCCAGTCTTCTCATTTCCTTCTTGTGTGTCCTTGGGATTTCTTGTGTTGCCACTAATTGCTTTTGGCCATTTCCTTCTTAGGCTTTTTCCACGGTGAGGCCAACAAATAGATGTTTAATGAAAATGGAGTGATATTCTAAGGGAAGAAGTTCCTTCTTTTTTGCTTCTGCCAGTGTTTGAGGTGGCTGCCCCCCACCCCTCGCTGCTCCCCTGCTTCTGAAGCCCCCGCCATGATGAGCCTCCTCCACTTGGTACTCCAAAGCTTCCACTTCCTACCCATTCCTGTAGTTAAATAGTAAATTTTGAAGGATTTTCCCATCACTTTGTTCTTGTCTCATGCTCTTTTGTACAGTGACATTTCGTTCATTGTGTCCAGGTCTCCAAAAACTGTACTTGGGCTGATGGCACAAACTCTTGGTTTTCTCCTCAGGGAGCTGATCAAGAGCTTCACCAACACACTGGTTTTCTACTTTATTCCTTTTGACTGCTGATTAACCTTTTCTTAAGTGTTGGCTTCTGCCAGTTTGGGGTGGTTTTGTCCTTTTCAACATCTTACCCTTTCACTTGCATCCCATGCTGTGCATTGGGGTTTGCACAGAGCTGAGTTACCTGCTGTGTTAGCCATGTGGGCTCTATTTAGGGCACACCTGGATCTCTCTAATTGTCCCTCATTGGGGACATTTAATTAAGCAAAGTTCCTCTTGTTGGATCAGGGCAGTTGCTGGGGGGACCAAAACTGGGCAGTTAATATCAGGAGATACTTGGGTACAAGATATAAAAAGAACCAAATCTGAACTCTAGAGTAATGCTGTAGTATGTTTTATGTGACATTTTACTGCTGTATCTAATAATGCATTCTTCACATCTTGTGCAGCAGTCATGTTACTTCTTTATTTTAGAATTTAGAAGCTTTTGTTTTACAAACTAAGACTGGTGTTTCCAGTTCCTCATTATGGTGCTGGTTTAATTGTATTACTCCTCTCATTGTGAGATTGAATATGGCCATTCAGCTAGAAAAAATGCTGCTAGAATAATGTAAATGGTTGAGCTTTGGTCTTTCCGAGGTATTTAAAATTCTATTGCTGTTCCCATAAGCCACAGACAGCAGTGGGTTGTTTTTCATGGGCAGACAGTACATCCTTCTCTTGGGGCTTTTACGGGCGGATTGTATAAAATGATAACGCAATGGATGGGGCATCTGCCATATTCCATCAGCTGCCTAAATCTGCTGTTTCAGACAGAAATTCAATACAGTAGAATATCTTTCAAACAGATTTTCAGGTACATGGAATTTCAAGAGCGTTCTTGACGCATTTGCAGTGGGTTAGCTTTAAAGACATTCGCGTTGCTTCAGTAAGGATGTAGCTAAAATGCTTTCAAACCACCTTCAAAATAATAAAATGACTTCGGTACTCTGAGGAGATAAGAAAAATATCATGTTATTATACTTGATCATGATGTTGTCCAGAAGTCTTAGATATTGTAATGCCTGTTGGATAAAATATTACCATTTTAGTGAAGAGCAGAAGGAACATCTTGTTCTAAAGAGCACTTTGGGGAAAGAAAGGAAGAGAAAGCTTTACATGCAGGAATAAGATCCTTCCTGGTGATTTTATGTTTAAATGAAATAAGTGCAGTGGTGGAACATAAGTGGGTTATCATGTGATAACACTTTACATGCTAACTGCATGGCATATCTGTGCAATGCAGAGCTGTTTATCCTAACTTGCAAAAGCCTGCTGCACACATTCCTGGAAATTCAGCGGCCCGGAGTGCTCGTTATTTACATTTTGTTCTGTGTATGATTTGCAAACTTGGAATGACGAAAACCCAAAGATTGAATCTTGAAGCCAAGTTTCAGTAACAGCCTTTACACCTGAAAGGAACACACAGCATGGATGTGCTATGGGGAAATCAGTAGTTTGTGGTGATGCAGAGTGGTAAAAATTCCAATTCTGTAGACAGCATCACTGGAATTCTCAGTGTGGCTTCTTGCCTTCTTGGTGTCCATTTGCCCATTCTGATTTGTCTCTTACTGATGCTAAGATATGTTCTGTCTTTTATTCTAAGATCTGTCCTCCCCTTCCCATTTCTCAGCTTTCTTCAATCTGTCTGAAAAAATCCCCCAAAAGAACAGACCTTGAGTGGGACGTTAGGACAGCATGGTAGGAATCTGTGGAGCTCAGGAGAGCTTAGATGTTGCACATAGAAATCACATAGAAATCCAGTACGTTTAATCCCATGCATTGAGCTGCTCAGTGTATCTGCAGGAATCATAAAATCATAGAATAGTTTGGGTTGGAAGGGACTCCAAAGGTCATCAAGTTCCAACCCCCTGCCACAGGCAGGGCCACCAACCTCCAGGTCTGGTACTGAACCAGGTTGCTCCATCCAACCTCATCTTTGTTCTCTTGTGATGAAACAGATCCTTTTGCGACCTTAACCAGAATGAGAGGAAACTTGGCAGCTGGAGCTCAGACATTGCTTGTGACCTTTCTTTCAGGACAGACTCTTGCTCCCTCACGGAGAAAGCTTTGTGAAGACACTAATCTCCTGCAAATGCAAGCTTGAATCAAAATGTTATTAGATATCCTCAAACCTAACTTGGCATGGTAAAAATATCCCCAGGTTTCTTCTCAAGAGGAGGTTTAATGATCCAGAAAATTAAGAATAGTCATATTTTTCAATGTGGAGATATTCTAATTTTAGATGTCCATACTTTGTTTCCCTGCATAAGCATGGATCTGTATTTCTGAGTACTGTGTGGCACAGCTGTCCTTTCAACCTTTGGGAGGGCATTTCTGCCATGCCCCAAGTTTTAGTCCTGGCTCTTGGCTGAACAGAAAAGCATTATTTCATGTGTTAGGGGTCACGCAGAGCAGAAGAACTGGCTTTCTGTGTAATCATGCCAAAGAAATTAGAGGCTGTTACTGCATCCCTCTCACTGCAGCAGAAGAATGCCAGCCCCACTGGCTTTCAATGAATGCATTTTCCAGCATCACTGAAGGGCATTATTTGGATCTTCTACAGCATCACTGTCTTTTGTCTTAAGCCTTTGCTGTACGCTGTAACTCTTGGGTGATGGAATATTGGTGCCAGCAACGTGAGAGGTCCTGAGAACTGGTAGAATCTGGCTGGGCGCTCAGACCTCACTGCACATAAAGCATTATTGCATCAACGTGGCCATAAAACTCTATTAAAAGAGAAGTAGGTTGGTAGAAAGTGCTCGTTTGGAGCACGCCAGGATGAATCATGTCTGGGCAGGCTTGCTTCAGCCTGTGTCTTGCTTTATTCTCAGCTGTGGCTCTTCAAAGAGAGGGTTTTTTTGACTGTTATTAAATTGTGCAAGTCTAGACTCAATATATGGTTGGGTTAAAAGTCATTTTTATCATATTCTCATGCTTTTCTTCTGTTTCCCCCTAAGTTAGGATTTAAAAGGAGCTTGAGCTGAAGTTTGATACCACAGCTGCATAGGGTTCACCCTTGGTGAGCAGCACCTCGTGCTTGAGATTGGTGATTCCTGTTAAACTTCATTTAAAGCCTACAAGTGCATGAGGTTTGAGAATTAACCTTGGCGTGGCCAAGTGGAAGACGTAGTTATATTTTAATAGAATTACTTATGACTGAGTAGTAATTTATAATTGCATGAGTGAGATATTTTTCCATCCCATATAACCTGCATGGAGGAATGCAAAACACAAACACACTTCTTTTTTGTATTTCCTTTCTCTTTGGCATTGAAAGTTAATGCCTAATCATGGAAAGGATTGGATAAATGTGCACGTTAGAAGAAAGAAAACAGACTTTGCATTAAAATTCCTGGTTTCTCTGACTGAAATATATATGACCTTTTTGCTGAAATAAGAACTGAAGAGGACTAGTGTGAATAACACTCACACAGTGCTGAAATGCCTGCGTTATTTCCCTTGCTTTAATGTGGCAATCATCTCCACTGTTACAAGCACCTCGTGTCCATCTCCGTGTACAAATACAGCAACAGTGCTCTGTCCAAATGCAGCAGAAAATGAAGGAGGTGTGTGGCAAATCCTAAGAGCAGTGTTCTTGCTGCAGGTACTGCAAGGTCACTCATTCCTCCCCCCGGGTGCATCGCAATGAGTTCTCCTGCCCGTGCTTTGACTTCTAGGGGTCAGGACTTCCATGAGGACAGAAGCAGCTGAGCAATAACACAATGGGAATGTGTTTTATTTCTTAATTCTGCTCTACGTTTTGCTGCAGCCGCGTCTTAACGTTCTTCTCTGCTACCCAAGAGGAAATCCAGCATTTAAAGTCTAACTCTGTGAGAAAGGACAACACCAGAAGAGATGTGGCTATGAAAATACAGGGCCAATTCAATAGATTAGGGGGGAAGTACCTATTGGAAGTATCTATCTGTGGGGAAGTTATCTGTTTGAAATAACGTAAAGAGTTTACATTTCATAATTTCTCTTTATTGCGGAAATATTTTATGCAAATATTCGGGGTAGGGAGATGTTACCAGATGGAAATGCAATAGTTGTGGAGTTCTTCCTGGCACTTTTGACAGCATATATAATGCTGAATGGCTTTATGCTAATGCTTTGCCCTGGAATTCATATTTTATAGCTACTTTGAAATTCAAATTAAAGAGGTTTCGAAACTGAAAACCTCGCCCTCTAAGATATACAGTTGTATGCAGAGAAGCATTTAGCTGTGTTGGCTCCTGAGTATTGTCATGGCAGTGTGTAAGAGGATGATTATGGTGTGAAATGTGAGCTGGAAATCTCCAAATGCCACCTGTGCTGCAGGGATGTGCTGCTCTGCTGGGCGAGCGCCATGGAAGCTCGCAAGCTTTTGAAGAACATCACTTCTTCCCAAGGGGGAAAGCATTTAGGATCTGAGAAGTGTGTAAATAGCACCAAAGTAATGCTTTGGGCAGTTAGCAGTGCCCTGGTTGCAAAACCATATGGGATGCACTCACAACAATCCTGCTGTGGGGTTGTGGTCTGGGCTATCAATTGACCTTCGATGTAGAGTATTGCAGCAGCAAAATATCAAGATAGCAAAGATAAGATTTCTTACCAGCTACACCTCATGTGAGTTATTGATAAGGTAAAGTTTTATGCAGTCGTAGAAAGAGATAACAGCTGCAGGAAAGCCACAAAGCAGCAGTGCTTTGCCCACTCACAGCTCTGCCCATTCCCACATCTCTCCATCCTCATACATAAAACACCAGTTCCTCAGTGTGTGCGGTCAGATCCGTTTGAGAACGATTTACACCCTCACATAAAAACTTCTCAAGCTAGCTGAGTTTATTTGGTGACTGCAGTCAGTTTCCCTGTAACTTAATGGTACTTAATCCTGCCCCGTTGGCCTCTGCAGCTCTTGTGTCTCAGCCCCTTGCTTGCAGCACTGCTTCAGCTCTGGCACAGCAATAAGCCTAAATCCTCAGTGTTTAAAATAAAAACTTTGATAGCCCAAAAAGTGGAAATCTGCACGTGCTGTCCCACAGAGCAAAGTGGAAGTCTGAAATGTGCTGAAGGTGATCCAAAACTGGAGAGGTTTTGGACTGGCGTTCAGCCATTGTGATAAGTTGCAATTCATAACCTGCTAAGGTAGCGCCAAATCATGGCTGGATCCTCAGTTTAATTTCCAAAGCAATTCTTTTACTGATGTATAAGGGGATATAATATGCTGAAATTGTTAATGTCCACTGTGTGCACAATTTGCTGTTTCAGTGTTGTGCAGTCCTTTCATTCACCATCAGTGAGCATGCAAAATGAGGAGCTGGCAGAAAGGAAAGTACGTAGAAGTGAGAGGAGCCGTCTAATATTCACCCATATTGCAGCACAGATTTTCCAATTACATCTTAGAAATCGTTCTGCTGGAGCTGTGAACTCCATGGGCCAGAAGCAGAACTTGTACAAATTGCTTCCAAGTAGAGACATGGTATATGAGAAAATATGCTCTGAATTTGTATTTTATTAATGGTCTTAACAGTGGAAAAAGCTGAAAGTCCCATTTAAGTTAATTCATTGCAAGTAATTTTTGAACAGAACATAATTAGTGTGTTCTCTGCCAATCTGCAGAGCAGGAGGAAGGAGTCCTTGCAGAATCCCTCACTGCTGAACCAGTGACTTTCCACATCAGAAATCTTAGGACAAAGGCAGAATTCCTAAATAGCTCAGGTATCAATGGAAGAACTGACACACCTGGTCGTTTGGTGGGTAACTGGACATTTTTCATAGGATTTTTCAGAGCAAAACTGTAATTTCACACATCTGACCAACCTCAGCTAGGCAGCAAGGCATCGTGCTGCATCTGACACATCTGAGGTAAATTAAGGATTGCCATCTGGTAGACAGATTCCCTTAAATTTGTTCTCCCTTTTTAATTAAAATAGGCTTTAATTAAAAGCAGACATGTCAAGAAGTGCTGAACATCAATTATTTTAGTGACAACAGTTTCCAATTTGGGATGGGCACGTGCATCAGGAAAGGATTTTCTCTTGGGTAATGTATACCAGCTCAGGCCCAGCACAGAAATAGCTGTCTTTCCCTTAGGGTTCATTAGCATAATCCATGATATTATCAGTGAGCATTGACCAGGACCCAAAGTAAACAGAACATTAGGGATATTAGTAGTAAGAAACCATGATTTTACATGTTGTAATGTTGGATATTGAGTGCAGGATACTTTGTTCCTTTGGCTTTGATCAATGTAGAGATGCTCAAGCACGTAAGCTCAAAGGCATTTTTGGATGTGCCTTCTTTCATCTTTATCTCAACTGACCAGCTGCTCCATCAGGTTGGATATAGGAAAGGGTTCTGCACTGGAGCAGGGTGCAAATAGAACAGCTGCCCAGTGCCATGGTCAGGGCCCTGACCTACTGGAGCTCAGGGAGCGTCTAGACAACATTCAGAGACATGTGGTCTGATTTTTGGTGGTGCTGTGTGGAGCCAGGAGTTGGACTCGATGATCCCTATGGGTCCCATCCAACTTGGGGTGGCCTGTGATTCTGATTTCCCAAGCTTGCTGCACTGTGGCCATCACAGCATTAATTCATCACACTGAGCAAGGAGAGGGTAAATCAAAAGATGGGCCAAGGCTGACTGGGAAGGGATGTTTTTAAGGCGAGTGCTGAATGCCTTGGGCAGTTAGCAGTTTGTTTTAGCAATTCCCTTTCTCAAAAAAGAGAATTCTCTTGAGAAAGGAAGACTGAAATATTCTCGGTTCCATAACAAGTTTAATTATTGTTGGTAGCACCAGAGTCACGAAGGAAAATGACCTAGATATTATAGTTTGAAAGCAAGTTTTTTAACAGCTGGCAGATGGGATTTATTCATTCATAAAATGCTGATTTATAACTTTGGGGGGGGGGGGGGGAAATGGCAGAAAATGTGAAAATCCAATTCATTCATCAAGTATTTTGGTGCAAAAATCAGACCTACTAGGGAGGGGGGGAGATTATGGTTGTTAAAAGCAAAGCTATTACAGTTCATTCTTCATCATGCACTGACAAGGTTTGGACATGGAGTTATATTAATTCAAATGACCCTCAGAGCTCAGCCATCTTCCCTGTTCCTCCCCTCGTGCAAATAATATTTGGTGCTCTCGTTTTTGGAGAGAGAAGCCAATGAAAAGGTTGAGCAGAAATAGTTCACTGTTTGAAATTATTTTCTGCTTAGTTACTAGGGGCCTTCAGAGTACTGAAGTATTTAAATGCCAGTGGAAATTTTACCTTGTGTAGTCAATATCCTTTGTACCTGCTGTTCTCAGAGCTTTGCTCTCAGGCTGTGTGCTCTCCATACTGAGGGTTGAGCTCAGGGTGAGTGCTGGGATCAGGACAGGGGAGCTGAGTCCCAAGGGAGCCTTGTGTTCAGGCAGGACACTGGTGTCATCTGCTTGAAGCTTGGGACACGCACCTGGGATCCAGTCCAGTCATTATCTGTTGGGTGGAGTTCCAGAATTTCTGCATTTGAATCATCTCCATACAGTTGGAAACACTGCAAGGGAGCACAGCGTATGTGGTTCTCCCACAGCAATCCTGAGCCTGGCAGATGCAACAGGTTTTATAAAAATAATTGGCTGTGCCTGGTAGATGCCTTATTTTGGGAAGCCGATAAACGCAGGATGATACAGAAGGTGTTTGCAGAGTTCCCTCTGATGGACTGGTATCTCTCTCCTTGATGCACTAATGCACAGGGCTGTCTGTTTTGCTTGCTGTCAGCTAGGCAGATTGGCAGCACTGCTGTAGTAGGTGCCCCACCTGCTCAGCAATCCACCTCTGCACTTGTGGGTGAGTCTTTGTCATGTGTTTCACAATCCTCCAACATTCCCGTGTGGATCAGAGGTAAGAGATGGCATTTCTGAAATCTGAGGAGTCTAAGAAAATCAATTATTTGTCACTAGGGTTTCTTTGATGTTGGGATGCTCCAAGTTCCTTGCACCTTCTCTAAAAAAACAAACAAAAAAAAAAACAACAGTACAAATCTATTTTCATAGAAATATTGGATCTCTTTTTCCTTTCTTTTATAAAGTTCTGAAATACAGGACATGAGTCAGTGGTGTTGGAAACCAGTAAGGATATCTGTCTTGTTGAGCAGTCTGACAAGATGACTCAGACAGCGAGACGTGGTTATGTCAGAACAGAGTGAGCAAAAGGCATCCATCTTGTCATTATTACTCAAGAAAGAAGTATTTTGTGTCATCAGATTATGCTTTTTGAAGAACTCTGGAATCCATTTGCCAGGTGCAGGCCTTGGAAACCACCTCTGCAGCCCATTTCTCATTCGCTCTCCTTCCATCAGGGCTCACCTCATCCTCCACCTCTCCATACAAACATCATCTCCCTTTGCACCCATCCTATGCAGGTGCATTTCCAGGGGAGTAGGGCTTCTGGATCCCAATTTGTGGGAACCACGGGAAGAAATTTGGATTTGCCAAGGGACAAATTTTCACTTTATACCTCAATGCTTCTGCTGTCAGTTACCAGAAAGTTTGGTAGCCATAATTAAAGTATGCAGAAACAGAAGTAGATGGTTATTCAGGGAGGCTGGGATTTTATCCTGCTAGCGTGCCTTCATTATGTGTACATTTTTACCTTTTCTTTGGTTTCTGTCCCCAGAATATCCCTATTTTCATTGTGATTGATGATTGAAAAGTTTGGGGGTTGGTACTAAAGACACAACACATGAGAAAAAGTGGTAAGTTTGGTGCGGATGCCCTTTCAGTAAGCCAAAATGCCTTCTTTAAATTGCCTGGAAAACAGGAAATCATGAAAACCTCATGAAAGTGAGACTGATGGAAATAGTGCACAAACAGACAGGGCTTGAGAATACTGGATGATAAAACTCTTTCCTTTCAGACCAGAGAGCCCAGTGCCCATGTCCCCAGTTTGGTAGTCTTTCAGAGAAACCCAACTTTGCCAACAACTGGTAGGCAGCTAAACAAACTGCACTTAAGTAGGTGCATGAGATGATGTGTAGGCCCTTCTGTTGGTGCTTGGTGTGACCACTTATGATCTGGATGATCGTAGAGGTTTTTTCCAACCTTGGTGATTCTGTGATTTTCCACGCAGCTCGGTAACTAGAACAAAGCAACTAGAACTGGAAATGATTGCTCCTACAGCTTATAGAATGTTTCCTTCAGTCAGACACTTTAAAAAGCTGAATTTTGAAGAACAGCTGGTTTTGGAGATCATCAAACTGGGTAAAGGGGTGGACACAGTGTGGGGAAGGGGAAGGTGCAGTGAACCTCTCTGATCCTAGACATGAAACCTAGAAAAATGTTTCCACAATGATACTGAAATCTTAATAGCCTGTCAAACGCGCTGCTCAGAAGACATTTGGAATGAAAAATAGCTCCAAGATTTCCAGCCGAACAATGCACAGTTCATTATACATCCATCAGAAGCCAAACTGAAAGTTAATTTAGCTCTCTGATGAAAGCCAGAACCTACTTCTCAACAGTGGAGATAAAAGCTGGTAGTCTCAGTGATGGCTTCCTCACTGCCCACGTGTGCGAGGAGCAGAGAGGTGCTTTGGCATGCCCATGAAGCTGCTTAAACCTTCCCAGTGGCACATGGGGAGGGCAGCTGAAATTTCTGTTATATACAACCAGATGGATTGCCTCCAGGTGTTTCTCCCTTGTTTTGGGGCAAGACGATGTGATCATGGAAATATTCTTAGCTTTACTTAGAAGGGACAGGTTTGCTTCCAGCAGGTATGTTTTGGAAGACCCTCTGTTAAGAAAAAGAGAAATTTTAGATGGTTTCTGTGAGAAAACGAAAGATAGAAGTAGACACAGCTCCTTGGTTATCCCATTAAGAATAGCAGGAGATCCCTGAATGCTTCAGTGCAGTGAGCACTAAGGTAACGTTTGCAAAGGGAATCCTTAATGAGGTGGTAGGGACACGTCAGCCACTTCCCTTGTCTTGTAATTAAAAGCTGCTATCTCTAAAGTCTTTGGCAGAGAGCAAATTAGGAGGGACCCAGGACAGGAAAGAGCCATTACTCTTTAAACAGGAGGTTACCATCTTGAAATGCACAAGTACTTAATTAGGATGTAGAAGCTAATTTAACAAAACAGGGGAAGCTTAAATTAAGGTGCTTCAACTGCAGATGAAACCAGATATATATTTTTTTTTAAACTCCTGAAAGTGCACAAATAAAAGTTTAACAGGGAGGCAGTACTTCTTCATGAACACCCAGCTCCCAAGGGTTGCTCTGGGAGGAGATGGGATCGGTCACCCCCAGGAGCTTGGCTCAGTGTGGGGCTGCCTGCACCTCCCCATGCCAAGGGGCAGAGAAACCAGGGCAGGGCTTCTCCTTTCCCTTACGCCTTCCCCCCATCAGCTTCTCAGTTTCATTTCCCAAGCTCATTGCTCTTTATTTGTACACATGGTAGGCAGAGGTGGTTAAACATACCATCAAATTTCTTATTACAGGGCTTGTAGAAAAGTGCAAATTAAGGGTTTGTGCTTCACGTTGCATGTGAATGACAGATAGATCCTGCCTCGGGCTCTCCCTCTGTAATAAAGATATTGGAGTAAGTCACTGTTTTAGCTGTGGTGCAGTGTTAGGTGCAGTTAGGTGCTGTATTTCAGAGGTAAACTACAGCCAGTGATGACTCATCCCCACTGCAGCAATAATTACAGCTCAGTCAAAAAAGATGTAACAGAATTAATTCAAGAATGTTTAGCCTGAAGGCATCTGACAGCGTTTAGAAAACGTGTGAAATATGTTTTCTTTGGGTAACTTTTAGAAAAAAGCATTTCTGTAGATTGACTAGCCTGTGTGAAATGACTAAAGAAAACCTCCCACAGCCAAGCCTGAGATCTGAGTTTGACCCCAAACGTCTCCCAAAACAGCCCAGGGGAAGGGGGCAACACCAGGTGCATTTTGCTGAAGGCAATTAATTAAGCTCTGGTCCTGACTTGCACCTGGGTCCCACAGAGGAAGGGGAGCAGCTATTTGCTGTTACTTCTCTTGGGGGCACCCAAGCAGCTCTGATCCTCATGGACAGATCTCTTTCCCCCAGAGACCTTCCCACTCCTCCAGATAGGTTTCTCTCCCATTTCCTTGGGCAGATAACCCTAAATCCATCCTGGTGCAGGTCCAAAGCAAGACCTGAATGGGGACGGGCAGCTCATGTAGTCAGTGAGTCCTTGATTTTCCTTCAGAAGGTCCATCAGGAAAGCCATTGGCCCAGGCCAGTCCTGCCTAATGCAGTGTCACCACAGTTCATCATCTTGATGATGCCTGAACTTCCCCACACCACCTTTTGGCTGCATGGTCCCTCTTTGACCCTCTCCTGGAGCCCTGGGGTGTGGAACAAACCTCCCCTCATTGTGTGCCATAGGAGAAGGAGGAGGAGGAGGCTGTCCCTGTGTGTCACATGCGCTGTGTTTCCCAACTCCTTTACTGGTTTTAATGGGATTTGCCATTCTCTGACCACGAGCACAAGTGGCAGCCTGGGGTGGGCCCTGCCTGCAGACCTGATACAACTGTTCTATGAGCACAATTGTCTGTTATCTACAAAAGCCTTAACTCTCTGCTATGTATTTTTGTGCTAGATACTTCCCATTTCCTACATCAGTTGGTTGATAACTGCCTTAGCTTTGCTTTTCAGCAAAAGGATCTTAATTACTCAATAGACGGAGCACAAAGCCTTGTCTCAGCAGCCTCCTGACAATGGAAGTTGGTGATAAAATGCATTAAAGCCTTCACTGGTATTGTTTACACATTTACAGCAGTGGTTGTGCTCTCCAGTGATAGAAAAGGCAGTAAATAAAAGCTGTTAGGATCGTCCTTTTCATTAGCATATGATTTTGTAGTCTTTGGTGCCTTAATCGTTTGTGCATAAAACTGACCTGTAATTAGTGGAAAGAATTTCTCTTAATTCTCCTGAGAATTAAA
The DNA here is from genome assembly GCF_987193195.1 of Phasianus colchicus. Lineage (NCBI taxonomy): Eukaryota > Metazoa > Chordata > Aves > Galliformes > Phasianidae > Phasianus > Phasianus colchicus. The sequence continues at coordinate 19,001,079 of NC_143445.1, forward strand.
AGCTTTATCTGACTCAGAGAGCCCACGTACAGAAATTGTCTTTGAGCTTAAATTGGAGGTGGGTTCCCCTGAACACCTTCCTGGCTGAAGCCAGGAGCAGACAGAGACAGAGAGGTGAAACCTCCATCAATGCCCTGACAGACCGTAATTCTTTGTCACTGCAGCCCCATCCGTGGATCTGTTTTATGGCTGATGAAGGAGATCTGATCGCTCTAATTCATTGATGTGACTTGGATTTAACCATCGTACTTTCCATCCTCAATGAATCAGCCTGATAATAAAATGGCTTGGATGGTGGTTTATTTATTTAACCCATTTAACCACGCTCCCTGCTGCCTTATTCTTCCCTGCAAAAGTGTATTCCCAGGGAACGATGCATATGTATAAAGGAAACCAGAAAGGAGGCTGAAATCCGCAGAGCTATGTGAAGTGCATTTTAGCTTTACCTTTCACACAATCAATCATGCCTTTAAGTGCAGAAATTGTTACAGACCGGGCAGGGACAGACAGCATCTCTAAATGCTCTCAGTTCTGTGGTATTTTATGAAAAAGCAATGTCTTGCTAGTCATCATAAGGAATGTGGAGACAGACTTTAAGGAGTTTATTTTAACAGTTATGCATTTAAATCGTTCCATTAGACTGGACTTGCTCTCCTCTCTGCTGATAACAATCAGACTTAAGAGAGCAATGTGGGCTCTTCAAGGAATTATTTTTGCCATTTCAGAGCTTAATCTGCTCCTCATTTTTAGGAAAACAATGATTTTATAGGAACGAAGCCGTCCAGGTTAACTTCTGTGGCCACATATATATTTTCTGCTATTGCCATGTGATGTTATCATCTATTATTACAGATTTACTGAACAAATGAATTAGCAGCAAACTGCTCTGGCCCTGAAGGCACCATACAAATCCAAACTTGTTGATGCTGCCTTTCCTTGCTCTCTCCCAGCCAACACCAGCAGGCTGTGAGTGGCTCTTCTGAGCGTAAGAGGGTATGTGACATTCCTCTGTAATGGCTTTCGTCCACGTGTGATAATAGTGGGCCCTGAAATAGGAAAAGGCTGGGCTTTTTGCATCCAAAGTATTTGGTCCGACATCCATTTTTTAAGGACTTAAGAGAAATTTAAAGGTAAGTCAGAATATTCAGATCCTCTCACAATAGTTTATGCGGTCCTAAAAACGCATCAAACATACCTCTACAGAAGTATAAAGCAAGAATCACTACAGAGAAGGGCAGTATTTGCAGGGCTCTGAATCGTAGAATCATAGAGTCATAGAGTGGCTTGGGTTGGAAGGGGCCCCAAGGATCATCAAGTTCCAACCCCTCTGCCACAGGTGAAGCAAGTCTTGACGACAGGGATGGGCTGCGTTCCTCATGTTCTCCATAGGACCCTAAATCTTCTGGACTGCTTATTACAGAACAGCTGGAAAACATCTGTGGACCCTCTGAACTCATCATCACCATCCCATCATTGTGTTTTTCGTCGGGATTTAATTCAAATAATCGGTGGTCAGGTGTCCAACCAAGGATAACGTGGTGGCATTGAGTCAGGCACAGAGCACACATCCCTGTGTGCACATACAGATGTACTCAAACCCTCCCAGTCTCCCCAACCATTTCCCTTTCCCCTCCATTCTCGGAGGTGTGTTTAAGTCATGTGAAACTCTCAGTGCGTGTGAAGGAGTTTGTGCAGTGTTAGCCAGCACACGTTTTAAGAAATAGCTGTCTGAGCTTGTTTGTGCCCTGGAGATGCATATTTCTGCAGAGCCAAAGGAAACAGCACCCAATTCTTAAGACTTTGGGGCTCCAGCAATTTGGGGAATGCTAATTATGCCTCTGAGTGCTGTGCATCCAGAAAATGCTCTAATTGCAGGTCCCTTCTCAAACCTCATTTCCCTGTGCCTGGCAGCATGAGCTTTCAGAGCGGGATTTTGATGAGCTCTCTGCACTTCTTGCGTGAGACAGCTTGTCTTAAAACCAAACGAAGGTGAACCTGCAGGTTTACAGCACTTCCCAGGAGGTTTGTTCCAGATTCAGAGGTCTTTTTTTGGAAAGCTGCTGTTTGTGGATGTGGAAAGCAGAGCAACCTTTGCCACTGCAGTGTTCAGGGCTGAGATACTTTCCTCTGCCTCTTCTGCCCATGGCTGCTTGGCTCTATTGGTGGCCTGTCTGTCCCATCCAAATGTCCCTTTGTCCTCCGTTGGGGTTAAACAAGGCATGGGTCTTTCCTCCATTCGTCTGTGTAACCTATTAGCATTGTTACTCTTTGAATTATCCTAATTTTATCTTTCTACAAAAGGAGCTATTTAGAAAATATATTTATTTTCAAGTGTCTCTACCTTTTGACTCATAGTTCTAATTACAAATAATGACTTGATGGGGCGTGTTAAGACAATCATCCTGCTGAGTGAATTGCAAGGCTCGAAAAATAAAGAGCTTTCTCATCACCTGCAGCAATTTCAGGGAAATAAAGGGTAGAACTGCATTAAATGATCATTTTCATCACTGTAAGACACAAGGTGGTTTCCTCAGTACTCTCCCAACAATGTATTCATGTCAAATGCTGTCAGCTTCACTGCTTTCTCCGTGATTAAACATCGCCCAACCCCAGCTCAAAGTATTGAATGATTTTATTTTATCATTATTATTTTTTTAAAAACGAGAGCTCTCGTTTCAGATGAGATGCTGACCTTTAAATAAGGATTAAGGCAGGACAGCTTCGATACCTTTGGTTGGCTTGGCTAGATAAGCTGCAAAATAAGACATGGTCTTGTCTGCCAAGGGTGATATAGCATCATGGAATCACCGAGGTTGGAAAAGAGGATCAGGTTTTTCCACTGGGGCACATTGCTTCTGAGCAAAAAAGCAAAGAAGAGACTGAGGGAAAGGAAGAAAGAGGGTAAAGAAGGTATACTCAAAGAGTTAGGATTTTTTGTTGCCAACTCACTTTGATTTTCAGACTAATTTGTTAGGAGTTGCACTGAGATGGAGGGCATGCCTTAAATCAGTCTGATGGTTTTGCCAAGATCTTTATTTAAAGCCTTACCCTTAAATTATACAGCAGTTACCTGACAGAAAGATGATTGAGTTAATGAGGGATTATTACAATATTCTTGATTGGAGGAATTAGGAAACAACGCCTCGCTCTGCCCTTGGGAGAGCTGGCTGTTTCATTAACAATTAATAGGAAAAAAAAAAAAATAGACACTGTGAGAGCTGCAAATCAGTGAATCAGTGTGAATAATAGAAACCAGGGAGAGGTGGGCTCAAATATATTTTTAAATATATTTAAAACCTGGCAATGCTCATCTGAAAAGGTTCTCTGTCTGCTGCACACGGAGAAATGGAAACCAGCACAGCGCTCCCTTTTCTCCTCCCCAGCGATAGAAAAAAAGTCATTACTGTGAAGATCGTTTCTCTCTCTGAACAGATCTTGTATTGTTTGTGGAAGCTCTTCCCATGTACCTCTCCCAGGTGGAGCTGGGGCACTGAGGGTAATCCGCAGGCAGCCTGCTATCTGATGTTATTTAATGGCCATCATTGAATGGAAGCTGCTCAGTGCTGATGTGAGGGCAGCTGCCTGCAGAGAGGTGGGAGTGTTGGGGGTCCACAGCACTGGGGTAAAAGGCAGCTGTGGAAGGTGTTGGTCAGCATTTTGTCCTTGCTACAGCAGGAGCATCCCCTAATGTTGCACAGGGAAGGCAGCTCCTTCCGTCACAGCTTCTGCCACACGTGCGGCTTTTAATCAGGAGATGTGTAATTGCATTTAATGAGCGCTGCTGCATTCAGTGGTGGCATGGAAATTGTAAATTGAGGAGTCGAGTACAGGTTGAACCTTGAGCTATTGAGTGGTGCAGTGATTTTGCGGATTATTTTTGGAGTCCAGCTGGATTTACTGGGCTATAAAGTCTATCAGGGCAGCAGTGTGGGTTAATGAGGTGGTCCTCAGCTGGGGCTCATCCATCCCCAGCTGTGTGTGGTTGGGAGCAAAGAAGCTGAATGGTGCTGGTGGTAAGAGAGCTGTGGTAGGTTGTGATGAATTGTGCTCCTCTCTAAAATATTGTGGGCTTTAGAGCATGGTGGTGGTTTGGCAGCCTGGAGTAGAGGATTAACCTTGGAGTGCTTGGATGGCTTGGAATGGTTGGAGGCTTCACCGTGAGGAATAAGTGCATCTGGAGATCTCAGGTAGGGTTTTGGGTTTCTGTTTTCAGCTCAGCTTCCCTGCTCAGGGTTGTATCCTTTGTGTTTTGCTTTATGTGCACAGGGTCTCCCTTCCTTGCCCAATGCATTGAGGTGAAGCAGCGTGCCTCTGTGCAGGCTGTGTGTCTTGTGAGAGATTAAACTTGAAAACCCCTTCCAAATTCACATCTATAACTTACATGCAATAATACTGAACTGCACAAGAGTCCTGTGGCTCAGTGCAAGCACATATGCTTTTTTGGGATCAGGCATGCTTGGGGATGTGGGGAAAAAATGAAGACTCCCTGTGGTGGGTCCGCAGCACCCATTGGGGTGGGTAATGCCTGCATGAGAGCTCAGTGGTTGAATGGCTGTGATCATAGGCCATGGCTTGGAAATGGCTCATCAGAAGTGGTCTTGAAATGTGTGTCTATTTTTCCAGTTCTTACTGTCTGTGCTCTTTGTTGTGCAGCTCTTCTTTGGTTCCAGGTTTCTTAGACAGAAACATGGCTTTTGCCTGCAAATAATTATTGTGAATTTTAAGAGGTGCAGGAGGTAGAATGTGGAAAGCTGTGTAGCCCCTCAGACTCTTAAGAAGTGCTTCTGTTGGGACAGAAGGGTGCAACTCAGATCCATTTGAATGTACAAGTTACTTTAGAAGCAAACCAGGAACCCACAGTTGTGCCTGAGCCTGATGTGTTGATGAGGAAGTTAATTTCATTCCCCTAAGTTCAGCTGTGGCAAATATAATGCTTTATTAAAATGCTTTCTCTGCAGTTTTTCCTCTGTGATAGGCTGGGTTGTGCTGGGACCCATCCCTGTGCCATCCCAGGACCTGCCCTGGGGCTGGGCTGGTTGGGGAAGACCTGGCTGGGTGAAGGGGATCAGTGTGCAGGCAGCTCTTGGGCATGTTTTGTACACCTGGGGGACAGAAGCCATTGCTGAACGGTTGAGGCTCTGGAGGCCATCTGGTCCAGTCTCCCTACCCAAGAAAGGCTACCTAGAGCAGGGTCACCCAGCACCATGCCACCATGTGGGCATTTTCCTTCAACCACCAGTACTGTGCCATGACTAAAAGATCTGTTGTTGAGCAAAGCCATCAGAATTCGCCCGTAACTCTTTTGCTGGAGGCTACTGTGGCTTTGAGTGCTTGGGAGCATTGCTCTGCCAGGGATGAAGAGCTTTGGCTGACTTCTGCAAACCTCCTTACTAGCTGTGATGTACTCTTCTACGTTTTCGAGCACGTTAAGTTCTTAGAGCTTTTGCTGTGTACACCTCAAAGATGCATTTCAACAACTGCTGTAAATCTCTGGAACTGATCAATATTATTTTGAAATCCAGTGCTTTTGATGCATCGCTGTGTGATTGTGGGGCTGATCCTCACAATGCCAATTTTCAGGTGTCTGTGGGTTGGGTGTTGCTCTTATTGAAGTCAATGAAAAATGGACCATTGCTTTTGGAGATATAGAGACAGTCTCATGTGGAACATGACAGGAGTTATTTAAGATGCTTTTCAATGACAAGAATATGCAGAGCTGCTTAGGCAGTGCTGCAGAAAATGCCTGCTGCGTGGTAAAGAAGCCCTGACAATGTGTTAGTAAAGAAAATAATAATAATAACTTGACTAGGAGAATACTACAAGAATTTGTAAGCCCAAGTATAGTTTTTAGGTTGATGTTTAAGCAATGGTTGTTATACGTGTGCTGAATGAGGTGTCTGGCATTGTACAGCTTCAAACGGTGAAGAGAGAGTTAAACAGGGTGCTGCTCTTAGAAGATCTTTTCTGTTCATTGAATTATATGATGCTCTCACATAATGTCTTAGGGCCAGTGATAGTTTGGGTTGCATTTGTGCTGCTATTAGTTCCTTGATACTGTATGAATGAAACTCATGTATGCTGCATCAACTTCACTGTGTGTGCTGCTGTCCTGCTGCCCAGGGGCTTGGATCAATCCAACAAGAGAAGCCTTTGCTACTGACTTTTATTTTTTGGTGTTTTTTTGTTTTCATTTATCCAAGCCCATCTGTTTACTTGGTGTCCAGATGTAGGACCAGCACGTGGTGTAGCTGCTGTGACCAGGTGTTAGCAATGTGTCTGTGGTTGGGTAGTGGGGCAGTGGCTACCCAGGGAGTGCTGGGATCACCATCCTTGGAGGTGCTCATGAGCCATGGAGATGTGGCACTGAGGCATGTGGGCATGGTGGGGGTGGGGTTGGGTTTGGGGATCTCAGAGGTGTTTTCCAACCTTGCTGATTTGATGATTCCTAACGTGCAGGCAGTTGTGCCCACATCCTCTTTGGGTTTTTTGGGAAGCAGGGATGGTGCCTGAGCCCAGGGGTTGGGATCACAAAGGGTTGGGTAAGGGGAGACCTCCCTTGGCTGTGGGGTTTGTGTATTATATAAGGACCTATGGAACTGACACTGAACATCCCCCCATGATGTGGCATTGTTGTGATCATAGAATGGGTTGAGCTGGAAGGGACCTTTAGGGTCGTGCAGTTTCAACCCCCTGTTATAGGCAGGGACACCTCCCTCTAAACCAGGCTGCTCACAACCCCATCCAGCCTGGCAACTTCATTACCTTTGTACCTGCTGAATAAGTCACTCTGTAAATAGCTATTGTTCTTAATCATTGCAAAGCAGTGCATATCTCTGGTTGCAGTGTTGACTCCTGCATGGCTGCAAGGCAGAAAGTGGCACTGCCATTAACCTGTGGAAACAGGGAGCTCTTGATGCCCTCCAGCCACAAAGCATTTAGGTGAGGTGAAGAACCACCAGATGAAGTTGTGGCCTCCTGACACTGTGTAAATGCAAGTATTTACCTGCAGGATCTGTTCTGTTAGAGTCTGTTGCTAATGTGGATTTTATTAGGTTAGGGACCTTAAAGGGAAACCAGATTGTGTTATCAGTCTGGGCGAGCTGAGGACTTGTGCATTTAAAAGGAAGTAATGCTACTATGCTGTCCCTTCCTCCTGAGCACTGGGTTTCATTTGACTTTCAGAGGCACCAGTTTCCTAGGTTTGCTTAACTGCACGTCAGGGGAAGGTGCCCAAAATATCTATTGGAGGGGGAAAGATGGATGCAGGAGAGGCAGCTGAACAAAGCTCCTTGGTTAACACTACCTATTAAGTGGTCACATGCCAATGATTTAACCAAGAAATGCCACGTGAAGGGGATGAGAGGGAGTTTCCCAGATATTAACTTTGTCAGATGTTTTTCTGTGCTGGTATCACCATCACAAATACTGACTGTTTCACATAACCAGTTTTGTGCACTCAATATCAGTGCCTGCAGGTTACCCACACAACCCAGGAATGGCAATTTGAGCTAGAGCTCTATCTGTTCCATCCCATTAATGGCACGCTTAGTTCATTCTTGTTGTCCATTATTACTGCTAGCTGTGGGGCAGCTCACCTGCACCCCCTCTGCCCTGAGCTGAGCTCCTCCTGTTCCTTCCCCTCCTCCCCCACCCCAGCAGCTGGTACCATCCCCTCCTCCTTGCAGAAAGGCACTTAAGACACTCCCTGGGGAGGGCTGCCAGGTGAAGGATGAGCATTGCCACGAGCTCTGATCTCAACACTGTGCTTTTATTACTATTTTTTTTAATTTATTTTTGGGCAGAGCAGGTCTTGCTGAAGCAGTGAGGCTGCCTGTGATGGCTGCGCTGCTCCCACCACGCTGGGGTTCATCCGGAATAAAAAAGCAATTTGGGGCCCAACTGCTTATCTCAAGGGTCCCCTTTTGTGCACGCTCATTACCCCAGCCCAGCAATTAAGAGTTTGGGCAGCGCTTTAATTGCATTTGCTTCTCTGTAAGCAGCAGTCTAGGAAAAGCTGAGAAGCCACAGCACTGATTAATTTTACAGCTTGATTAAAGGGTGGAAATGCACCATTTTGGTTTAATCATGCTGCACGTGTGTGTCCGTGTGTTTCTGTGGGCTTTGCAGTGGGAATTCAGCAAAAACCCACAGTGTCTGCAGATTGTCTGTCCAGGTGAGATGGGTGGCTGCAGTGCCCACAGCACCTGTGCAGCACAGTCACACTCCTAGAGAAGGGCACCTTCACGTTGAGATGACCCCACACTGATGGATGTGCCTCCAAGGAAATAAACAGCACCTCTAGAAGTGCAACTCTGTTTTCCATTAGATTTCCATAAGCAGATCAAGCAATTGGCTTTGCCCTGAGTTTCTCTGATGCTGGCATTTTCTTGCCTGCATGTTAAAATTTTGTTTGGGGTGTTGTTCCAAAATCAGCGGGGAAGGCAAGCAGTGCTCTCAGCACTTCCATGTGTGTGCTATATCCTGCTGACATCTAGCTTAGAGGCTTGGTGGCCGTGGTGGCACCTTCCAAGGCAGCAGGATGGTGGCATCACGGGTACCCAAGCCCTGCGTGCAGCTAATAGGCACCCAGTGCTTAAAAATAGAGAACAGAGGTTTGCTTCGTCAGTGCTGCTGAGTGATGCTACTTAAAAAAAAAAAAAAAAAGTACATTAACATATTTGCTGACTTACTCGTTACAGCCGAATTGAGTGCACTGATTACCTGAGCTCGCTGGCAATGAAATATGAATATTTATTTGACTGAGCTGAGAGCAGGTTGGCGTGACAGTAGGGCAGGAGGCAATGTGCACTTACAGTGTTTCTTTTGTCTTCTGTGTCTTACAACATGATTATCGCTTAGCAAAATAGAATTATCCCATTGATTGGATTTGCATCATCTACAACCAGGTGGCCTTTTCTCTAGTTAAGCATCCTGATAAATACAAAATAGGTTGTAGTATAAATTAGTGTTAGACTGATCAGAACTTTATTGCCTTTAAATATTCAGCACTCCTCTGAGCAGAGCGTGGTTTTGCCTGTGCAAAGCCTTTAATGCTCTGCATTTAAACATCATTTTTGTCCCTTAGTGATTACTGTCGAGTGGGTCTTTTATTGCTTATGTTGCTCTGTTTTGATCACTGAACAGAAAAAGAAAAGAGCTGTGTTCTCAGAATGACGTGAAGGGATTTAATGAGGAGATGTGCATCGATAGGAAGGATTTGTGCAGGAGCAATCAGTGTTTGCATCACACTGAAGATGAAGTTAACCTCAGATGCAACGTGATCCCCTTTCATTTGCAAAGGGAGAGATCTAATGAGCTGAGCTGGGCTTATCCTGCTTCTTACAGATTGCAGGGCACAGTTGTGTTGTGAACTTCTATAGAAATCAGAATCTCTTTGGTACAAAGTGGAACTCATCAGAAGTGGGCACGACAAACCCAGGCACCTCTGTGAGTCTCTGAGTGAACGTTTTCCCTCTTGCCTTAAAACACTGCGTGAGCATTGATGCAAATCCTACTTAAATGCTTGTCAAGTGGCCTTCCTCACCTTTTTTTCAATGGTCAAGAATTTTTAAATGACTGAAACAAGTGAGTTGCTCTAAATTAAAAAAAAAAAAAGTGGGAGGAAAAAAGGTTCTCCTAAGCAGAGTCTTTACTGTTGGAAACATGAGAATACAGAATACAACGTGATGTTGGGAGGCAGAGAGATGATGAAACGTGATCGTTTTGTTGCCCTGACCCACACACCATCATGGGCTGGGGGATGATCCACGAACAAATCAAGGATTCCCATTTGAAAGAAGGCACATGGAAAACGTAACAATTTACGTATTAAAAATGAAGGCATCTTTTGAGTGTTAATGGAAAGAGAATATTTTTTTTCATTAGCATACTTATTGAGAAGGGCAGCGCTGCTGTAGGTTAATCCTGTGTTGGGTGAAGCTTTTTGTGCTCTTCCTTTGTTGTTTCCTTTTATCAGCTTCTGCTCAACAGCCCAGCACACAGCAGAGGCTTGGGGCTCTACATAAGAGCTGTTGATGCATGGTGTGAAAACAGAGCTTTGTGGCTGAGGGCACAGCACAGCCCAAGGAGCTGCAGTGAATTTCCCAGCTCTGTGCCTGGCTATGCTGGGGGCTGCCATCAGCGTTGCTGCAGCTGGGGGTCATGGTGTGTAAATCCTTAGTTTGAGTTCATGCCTTTGAAGAAATGCTGGAGGGACTGTAATGATTCCCTGGGCTGTGGGGCTCTGCTAAGTGCCCATCAGGTGATGGAAATAGCTCCCAAAGCTCTCCCCTCCCTGCTTTCGTATTCAGGTTAGTAGTCCCTAGAACAGTAATTGTAACTACCACAGTAAGCAAATTTGTGTTGCACTCACTGTTCCCTGTCCCCATGAGTGTGGCTTCCCAAGGCACGTAGCTTGGAGGTACGTGGATGCTTTATTGACATGAACATACAGATGGTGTGACCAGTGGTCTTTCCTCAAGACCATGCATGTCCAAACCTGATGGTTTTTTGTTTTTATGGACTACTTCATGTATTTCCTGCCCAGTCCTGGCTGGGAGCAAACTGCTCTGTGCTCAGTGTTGGCCAAGCATTGATCTATGAGCTCTGCAATAGAGATGCTGGGAGACAATACTGCAAGAGAGAAGCTCGTTATAGGCAGCTGATTAATTACCAGTGGAGCAGACCATTGGTAATCCAATGGGACTCTGGTGTTCCTTTCCCTCCCATTCACCAGCTGCCATCAGTGCTCACTGTGCACAATGGCCATGTCTTTTACTGGTGCATCACCATCATGCAGCTGCCATTCTGCTGCCATGCAGGTGAGTGAGTGTTTAAAAAAACAGGGGGAAAATAGATCTCATGTAAACATCTACGTTTTAATTCGCTTTTAATTTCGTCAGGCCTGTTATGTGTTTATCAAGGCATGTAACAGCTTTATGTTAACAGCACAGCAATGCATCATTAAGCACTCACCAGCTGCTTCCATCCTGGTTCCATTACTGATGGCCCTCACCAGCTCCTATTGAGGGAAACAAATGCCTGCTTTTCTTTAATCACTTGCACCAGTCCTGCAAAACAAGGAGTGATAACAGGAGGGCCCTGCCATGTTTCTGTGATGGCTACAGCCTGGGAGCTCGTTAGGTGGGGGTGAGAAGGAGTGCCCAAATGGCAAGTGGAGGTGCTGGTTAATCCCAGGGATTGGGCTGCGGGTGCAGTTTCTGAAGGCAACCTATTGATGCCTTGCAAATCCCAGCTCCAAAGTAAACAGTTAAAATTATTTCCATGGGCTCTCCAAACTCATGCTGTTCTCAGTAGCTGTAAGGCAGAGGGGGGAGATAGGGAAACCATGGTACAGCAGTAACACTGTGTATTTGTTCAGCTGGAGGCACGTGCACCAACGCTGCCATTGGATCTCCCCACTTTGTCTTATTGTAACCTGGTGGTGGGGTTATTCCCCATGGGAGCCCTTGATCCAGACGTGATGCTCGCTCATGTGTGCCACCTTGTAGTTGTTTGCTACGGAGCAAACAGATCTGCAGAATTGAACAGTGCTCTCCATAAAAGCATTTTGATTAAGCTTAAACCACCCTGAAAACAGAGGTGGGATTAAACACAGCTGGATGGGGCAGAAGTCTGCCTTGCACGAGCCCAGGAGTGCAATCTAGTACTCACAAACTTCAGTCACCTTTCCTTTAAACTTGCCATTGATTTAAAGAACTCCTGTTATTACCTGACAAGCTTCCTCATTCTCTGCATTTATTTTGATTTTGTAGAGCTTTCAGCCATGCCTTTATTGCTGCTGAGCAGTAAAATATCTGTTATAGCCAGGGCCATAAATTTCCCCCTACCCGGGGGCTGTACCCTCGTGGCTATAGATCACCACAGCTATTGCCAAAAAGTGCCATCATATCACATTGCAAATTAGGGGATGGGAAGACAGGGCTGTGCTGATGGTGCCTATTATGTGTGTTGGAGGGAAATGCTCTGCTCCCCAAACTGAGACAGTTATAAAAAGTTCAGGAGGGACATCACTGGAGAAGGAGTTCACTGGAACAGGTTGCCCAAGGAGGCTGTGGATGCCCCATCCTTGGAAGCATTCAAGGCCAGGCTGGATGTGGCTCTGGGCAGCCTGGTCTGCTGGTTGGTGACCCTGCACATAGCAGGGGGTTGGAACCAGATGATTGTTGTGGTCCTTTGCAACCCAGGCCATTCTGTGATTCTGTAAAGTCAGAAATAGATGGTCAATAGTGGCTCTTCCTCTTGTTGTATGTGAAAAAAGAGGACAAAGCTGTGGATACAAGGGACAGTGTAATTAATGGTGGCTTCTAATGGGTCTGATTTTTAGGCACCTTGTTGACATAGATGAAAAGTGTAGGGAGATGTGTTTCCTGTCCCTAGGAAGCACCAAGGCTGCATTGCTGGCATCCCCAGCTCCCTCCCTCCCCACATCCCAGCCCTCAGCTCCTGCTTTCCTCAGTGCAACATTAGCAAAGTAAAGAAATATGAATAAATTAAATGCAGCATCAATTATTTACCGATCCGAAGTGTCTCTTCCTGCTTTCTCAGAGCCCCGCATCCCTCCCAGCACCCTGTGCAGCACAGCCCTATTTTATTTTTTAAATTATCTAACACTTCGTTCAATTTTTAATCCTCCCTGCCATTTAATAATTAATGACCTTTGGATTTAACTTCCTTTTTTTTTTTTTTCTGAGCAGCACCGCAGGCTTTGGAGAGAGACCTCAGACAGCCTCTGTTGTTATTTGTATTTTCAGGCTTCTCTTTCCTGGTGTTTACCTTCTTGGCCACCACCATCCCCATCTATTCTGTTTTTTGAGATCCTTTCAGTCTGTGTTTCCCTGCTGGCCCCCTCAGCACAACTCTCACTCCTTTACTTGCTGGGGATTCCCACTTGCTGGCTGTGCTGCAGACACTTTGCAGCCAGAATATGGTCAGGATATTTGTATATTTTTGGCAGCAGATGGGCCTAGAATGCCAAATTCTGTGGTTTTCTTCCTTTTCCTCTCGCTTCCTCCATTTGATTGGAGCACATTTTAATCACTGTAAGTGGAAAATCTCCCCCATGTAGTGTTCTTCCCATTTTTTTTTTATCGCTTTCAGACGTTTCCCTGTATCTTTTCCCAGAAGGAACCCCATAAGGTTTCAGTGCGATGGCAAAACATAATGTAGGGCAAATATCTTCTAATAGAGTGCTTTTCTCCCGGAGGATGCTCGCAGGTAGCAGGCTGTGCAAGGCGCCCATCTGGCAGGTTCTGCATGCGTCTGTGCTCAGGGCACACAGGGACACTTCCCCTGGGTTCCCAACTTCCCAGACTGGAGGAGTACATCCCAACATCTGTGCCCAGAGCTCTAAAAGCTTCCTTTTGGCTCCATCAGGAAAGTGGTTTTTAATACTCAGAGCAGCCTCACCCATTACCCACGAGAAATGTTTCCGCTTCTCAGAGCTTTGCTAAGGAAGAAACAGAGTGCAGCATGCGTGGTGGGGATGGGCTGATGGTTGTTGTACTTGGTGACCTTACAGGGCTTCTCCAACTGTAATGATTGTGATTCTGAGGCCTGGAGGAGGTTTCTCCCATCCCCTTCTGTTCTGTCACACATCTGCAGGACAGGAGCCAGGAGCCCCTAGCAAGCCCTGCTGTGGGCTGGGAGAGATCCTGAGTGCAGAAGCTTAGGTGCTTTGCAACACCTGCCTGATGAGCACCTGCACACTTCAGCCATGGGAGAAGGGTATCAATCAGAGAATCATAGAATGGCCTGGGTTGCAAAGGACCACAGTGCCCATCTGGTTCCAACCCCCTGCTATGTGCAGGGTTGCCAACCAGCAGACCAGGCTGCCCAGAGCCACATCCAGCCTGGCCTTGAATGCCTGCAGGGATGGGAGGATACTTTATTCATAAATTCAAACTACAGCAGTTTACATACCAGGTAGCATGTAATTGCTCTTTAATGCTTTTACATCCCAGCACTTTTGCAGAGGATGAAGAATTATTAGTATCTCTCTCAGATGGTCTCTTTTGATGAAGGAAATATTAGCTGGCAGTGCTCAGTGTTAATTCTGGCTGGCTGATGTTGATGGCTCGATGCAAAGCTCTGCTTCAGCTGGCAAAGGAGATGTTGCTTTGGGCTTTGAAACACGAAGACGTGAAAATGAAGTGACACATACATTCTGAAAACAGCTGGAGAATAGCTGGGGGAAATAAAATGTGGCCTTGTAAGGGAAAGCTCCCCAAGCCTGGAAATGCTTAACCCCACGCATTTGTATCTGGTGTCTGCAAATGCTCCCAGCATTCCCCTGCTATCAGGCAGGTGAGCTTGCTAGCACAGGGTTATGTGCACTGGGGATTGTGCCTTATTACTGCTTCAGCAAGAAGTGTGACTCTAAATGCACGTTACAGGCAGCAGCACGGCACTTGGGAGGCCCCAAAGCATGGGGTGTTGAACCTAAGTGCTGATTCTTGGCCTGCAGAATGTTCTTATCCTGCACATCCCTGCAGGTGTCCAGGCAGTGCAAAAACACATCACGGAAGGGTTTAGATCCTTCTTTGTCCCACCACAATGGGGATGGGGCACCCGTCAGTGCTGCTGCCACCCAATGGAGGAAGCAATGCTCTGAGCAACTGTATTTCTGATAAGAGACTTAAAATCAAGGTTCTGATTTGTGGTGCCCAGGTGTGAATAGCTTCCCAAAGAAGGGAATCATGAGGAATAATGGTGATCTCTTGGGCTGTAGCCTCAAGGAAGGCAGTTTGCAGGGAGGTTGAGGAGCCCCTCCCATCCTTCGGAGGTGACAGCAGTGGTTCAGCCTGCTGTAGTTTAATTTAAAGGGCTGCTGATGCTGAGCTCTTCCAGCACTGTCTGACCAGCAGTGCAGGCTGCCCAGGGGTGCTGGGGTCCCCGTCCATTGAGGTGCTCCAGAACTGTGCAGATGTGGCTCTGAGGGATGTTGTGAGGTGGGGTTGGTGCTCTTAGAGTGTAACCTGAATGATTCTCCGAAATCTTTCAGCTCTTTTGTTCCCCTGTGGGGTGTCTCCCCAGTGCAGGACATGGCGTTTGGATCTCCTTAAGGCCTTTAGGTGCCCATTGGAGATGGGTGACAAACCAGTACAGTAGCTGTGGTGTCAGAGGTCTCTATGGGACACATTCAAAAGGCAGCTGCTTTCCAACCAGGCGGTGACAGTTAACTGGGAATGATGGAAGTGGGGCTGTGGGAGCACCCAGCAATGGGCAACGTGGGGCAGGTGGGGTGAGAGGAACGCCGAACTGAGCTTTGTGAGCAAATTGTATGTTTTTATCACGGAGTTGTTATTGCTGGACCCTAGAAGCAAAATCCTGAAGCAAATGAAAGAATCTGCTGATTTCAGAAGCTCTGGGGAGCAGTGTAGTGAGTGCTGCTAATTACACAGCTCTGGTGTGAGCTGGGAGGGCAAAACTTTAAGCAAGCAAAAGTGACAGTGGGGTTTAATTAGCAGGAACTGTGGTTTGGTCAGTGGCTGCTGCCCATACACAGCAATGGGACCTGGGGCAGCGCAAGGTGGATCTGTGCCTCTTTTGGGCTGTGCCACTGCTGCCATTTCAGCACTTTTCAAGGTGAGGGGATGAAATATGCATGCGGCTCCCTTCAGGGCAAGCTGGCTGTGCTATCAATTTGTGCCAGGTCAACTTAGTAGAGCCCTTGGATTAAAGAAAATTGAGATAAGATGTGGGTTTGCTCCGGCGGGCAGCCTCTGAGCGATGGTGTGAAGCCTTGGCTACGTTTGATTTCTGTTTCCCACAGGGGCTGCAACTGCTGGGGATGGATGTGGGCACCCAGGTGGGTGTGAGCAGGCCCCAGTACCCCTGGCAGGCAGCTCCTCACCCCCAGGATGTGCACATCAGCCATCAGCACAGCACTTCCCAGCACGCTCACTGGGTTACTTGCTTTTCTTTGGCTTTTTCTTCTGCTTTGCCCAGTTTTGCACAAGCTCCTCATTATGCTGGCGGTTAATAACAGCTTCAAATGCAAATCCAACAGCACGAGGGTGGCACTGCGTTGCAAAAAGGAGCAGCTTCTGCACCTGCCTTGGCTGAGTGCAGGTGGGATTGAAGGGAGGGCTGGAGCCATTCCCCTAGCCATTGCAGATAGTTGGTGCTGCTCAATCACAGCATGAGCCCCCCCCCCCCTTCCCTCAGGGGCACAGCCCATAGGTAGAGCTCAGCAAGGCTTTGTCACTAAGGTTTACACAGCAAAGTGTTGTGTGATTCATAGCATTTGTGGTTTGAACTTCTGGTGTGTTGTGAGCTGTTAATTACCTCCCCCACTGACTGTTCCCAGCCAAATGGATGGAAGGTCAGCAGCGGGAGAGGCAGGTTTCCCAAAATGCATGCACTGCCCTTGTTTCTCCTGCATCCCTCTTTCATCACCCAGTGGATGATGGGCCACCTGGATTGAGAATTTCCTCTGGTCACAGAACACTGTCCTTGATGTGGCAGTCAGGGACGTGGGCAGCCGGCATGGTAGGGTGGGTTGGATTGAGGATGATAAGGGTCTTTTCCAACCTCAATGATTCTGAAATCCCACTGAGATCTGAGAAATATTTGTTCCAGAGTTTTGAATTACATGGTCGGATGCTGCTGAAGGCTGCTTCAAACCAATGGTTTCCAACCATGATGACTAGAAAAGACCTCTCCATGCCTGCTGCCCACATCCCCCTGTGCCACATCTCCACAGCTCTGAACAACCCCAGGAATGGTGACCCCAGCGCTCCCTGTGGGCAGCTGTGCCACTGCACCACTGCTCTTTTGGAGAAGAAATGTTTCCTAATACCCATCCTGACCCTCCCCTGGTGCAAGGTGAGGACATCACCTCTCATCCTGCTGCTGTTACCTGGGATGCTCAGACTTCCCAGAACAAGTTAACTTTGTGATGTGTTTCTTCCCCCTCTGGACTTCTGAAATGAGCTGAATTAGAAACATCCATCCCAGCTGACATAAATGAATTATTAACTTCAGAACCAACTTCAGGTCAGCGGGCTGAATAGTTCAGGTTCCCACTGCATTTATTTGTGAAAGCAGGTGCGGTTCGTATGTAAAATCTGTACAGAGAGGAATGTGTTTGGAACAGGGTGGGTTATGTCTGCTCCCAGCCCTGACTGCAGGCACTGGGGCCAGGCTGAGCCCCAGCCCTGGCTCCTGCGCAGAGTGTGATGTAGGAGCTCATGAAAGCAACGAGGCCGGGCTGTGATGTTATTGGCAGGAGCTTCCTGCTGCTGAAATGTCACTTAGCTCTTTGGAGAACGGGGTGGGCAATGCAGTTTTGCCAGCCAGGAGCTGTGGGAAGGGCTGGATCCAACTCGAAATTAACAAAGAAGAGCCAAGCCAGGGCAGGGAGGATCCAGGGGGTGGTTCGTTGTGTTCCTAAAGTAAAATGGGCCCCATAGGACAGATGTGAGGCTGGGTGCATGCTGTGGGTACAGCTCCTGGTGTTGGCAGCAGCTGTGTCCCCACTGCGGTAGTGCAGCGCTGAGCCAAGCCAGCCCTGCTGCCCATGGCTTGGTGTGTTTTGCCATTAGCTCTGCTTAAAAAGGAGGAGAACAAGCTGTTTGACAGCACTCCCAGCGCCGTTACCTTGTTCTTCTTTTATTATCCTGGAAGCCTACCCTGCTTTCCATCACCAGACCGGCTTGCAGGCTTAGGAAATGCTGCCAAAAACTGAAATCCAAACATGTTTTGCAGTGCTTTAGATAGAACCAGCCAGCGCTAGCCCGGTTCCTGAAGCTGTTAAAGTGGTATTTCCCACAAGGAAGGATGTGCATCAGGACAGAGACAGCTTTTTATTTGGTAAATCAGATGAATGCTAATTAACACACCGGTGATTGTGTTATTTTTAAAGAAGGGAGTCGCGTCGGAGAGAAGATAAAAGTCAAAAAAAAAAAAAAAAAAAAAAGATAAAAAGTCATGACATATTAATGATTCAGAACGTTATGCCGGAGCTGGCAGAACAGAAAGTATGATGAATAATTCAAACGAGACAGGATTTTCCTCGCAAGGTCGGAGAACGTAAAAGGGACGGCTTTGGAGAGCTCGGCACTGCCTGGGGACCTCCATCCATCGCAGGCTGGAGCCAAGGAGAGCGCGTTGGTGGCACCGGGCATCCCTCAGCTGCAGGACTGAGCCCGGACCTTTGGTGCTGGATGGATTAAGGGCCGCTCTGGAGCCCGGGTCCTTGCAGGGCACGCAGGCAGCAATGCTGTAGGCGGCGGTGAGTGACTGGGCTTTCTCACAAAATGGCTTGAAAGAGGAAGGCTGCTCTGGAAGATGAACGTGAGTACGGTGCGCATCTGGTGCTTTCGGGAGGATCATTCCCCTTCTGTGCAGAAATGTGGTTTGGGAGGCAGATCACGCAGACGGTGTGAGTGCGTGAGGGTGCAGGTAGAAAATCCCTGCCTGGTGTGAAGACCCTGCACGGTGCTCAGCTCCTCCAGTCCTGGTCCTGACCCAGCTCAGACCTCAGCACAGCCCCAGTGCCTTCAGCAGCGTGCAGGGCTGGAGCCGGGCTCAGGAGCTGGGGCTTTTTGTAGCAGATGCGATTCGGCAGCCTGCGAGGTCTGTGGGTACATCCTGCAGTGACGTTGGGTGTATTTCAGGCAAAGCCACGGGAGCCTCTAGAGAGATCCTACTTCACCCTAAGACAATATTTTTTAGCCTTTTTTTTTTTTTTTTTTTCTTGATAAGTATGACTTGGACTTGATCTGTGTGTCTGGCAGCGGAGATTGCGCAAAGCAATCTAGGATGGCTCTAAAGTGGTGGTCGTTTGTGAGTGTAAATGGGAGCCTTTGGGCACCCAGCTGCCTCACAGAGAAAGAGATCTCATTGCAATAGGTTCTGCTTTTTGCCTGCAGTCCCCGTGTGCAAGGAGGAGCAGATACTGTATTGCTGTGATATTGGGCTGCATGGCAGCAACCCATGGCCCTGAAGCAGTGCTGGCCACGTCTGTAGCACTGCAGAAATAAGTGTGGCACGAAGTGTGCCTTGCAAAAGTGTGCTGTGTCATGCATGCATGATATGTCAGTGAAAGCAGGGAGAGGGGTGGCAGAACAGAGGCTGCATGGTAAGGGCTAGGGCAATGAGTGCTGCCCGACAGAGGGGGATCCCACCCCAGCTTTGGGGTGCTGGGCAGGTGGTACCCCAACCTGCGTCTTCTCCTATGGGGTGTGATGCAGGCAACTGCCTTGAGCTCTCTTTTAAAAGCCTTTGGGACAAAGAATCCTATTTTTAAGCACCGCGTCCCTTTAGAGACATGCCCAGTTTTAGCTGGCAGTGCGTAGGGAAGTAGGGATTTGTGCTCACCAAAGCTGTTCCCTGTGCCACCCAGCTGACACCTCATCACGTTCTCGTGACTTAGTGTTCCTTGCTGTTAATTGGGAGGGCTGTGCAATGTGTTGAGGCTTTGAGATGAGTTTCCTGAGGCGTGCAGCCCTCTTGCTGGGGGAGGATGGCTGCTCCCACTGTTCCTGCCTGGGATTTGGGATTCTGGCTTTTCCCCAGTGTGAAAATCATCTGGGAATACTGAAATGGCAAGATGACAAATGGAGCAGCAGCAGCACTTGGGATGTATTTTGTGTAGCATCTTATACACTGAATGGGGGAGGAGCTCCATTCTGGGGACAGAATGAGAGCGGAGTGAGAGTGGAGCAGCACAGAGCCGCAAAGCCTTTTCCCCTCTGCCCTCCTTTCCCTCAGCAGACGTGCTCTAAATCTCCTCCATCCCTCTTCCTCCCGTAATTAATAACAACCCCAGAGAGGCTGAGCCACCACCGCTGCTAATTGGAGCACAGCATGGGCAGTGCCAGGCCGGTAAGAGGATTATTGGCTTTCTGTGCCACTGGTTCCAGTGTCGGTGGGAACCCCCTGGGTCAGCGGCAGGGCAGAGCACAGCAGCCCATCCCCTCCTGCCTCCTCCTCGCCTTCTGCTCCTTTGGTGCCTTCCTCATTTAATCTAGTCTGGGTGGGTCACGGAAGTCAGCTTCAGGTTTTTCTGCTGTGTGATATAGGATCAGGCTTTGTAGCACTGCAGGCGAAATGCAAACGTTGACACCAGGCTTTCTTGCAGCGTGTTCAAAAATACCCAGCCCGCCTACCTCGCACCTTCGGAATAGCTGAAGTTTGTGCCTTGCAGGACTTCTGTAAAACAAATAGCAGGAGCTCTCAGGAGCAGAGCCCAATCTATTCCTTCTTCCGTCATGGAGCTCCTGTGCTGGGCACACTGGTCTGTAAGGCGTTTAGGAGGCACAGCTGGTGTGTTCAGATGTTGTCTTGGAGCACCTGCAGGAGCAGAATCACAGAACCATTAAGGTTGGAAAAGACCTTTGAGATCCCCCAACCCAACACCGCAATGCCCACTGCCCACATTCCTCAGTGCCACATCCTCACAGTCGTGAACGCCTCCAGGGACACGGTGACCCCAGCACTCCCTGGGCAGCTGTGCCAGTGCGTTACCCCTCTGTTGGGAAAGAAATTCTTCCTAATATCCAACCTGAACCTCTCCTGGTGCAACATGAGGCCATTACCTCTTGTCTTGCATCAGACACAGCATGACCCTGATGGCAGCAGCAGAGACTGGGACATGGAGCTTTCATCCAAGCAGCCCAGGCTGGAGGATTCCATCCCAGCAGAGTCAGCTCCCCTCACCCCCTGGGGCAGCCCAGAGGCCTGGGATTGCTCTGTGCCCAGCAGCAGCTCGCTGTTCCCCATCATGACCCAACAGTGTCAGTCTGTCCTGCTGCACCGTGCTGAGGGCACAGCCACTGCTTCGTGCACACAGCTCTGCCTAAGTGGGTTATGGTTGGAGATTAGCTGGAAATACCTCTGCTTAAATAGTGCATGGATTAGAAATAGACCTTTTCATTACAGGAATAGGTCACGGCAATTCGCTTTCTATTTTTTGCCATCCTCCCCCAGCACTGAGTTCAGTATACATCTGACCCACTGCTCAGCGCGTCAGAGCTATCAGCTGCAGATCTTCCAAATTCTCAATTAAGAAAACATTTTTCTTAATTGCATCCTCTTGGCCACGGGCAGGGATCTGCCCAGTGTGAGCCCAATATGGTGATCCCAACCCCTGAGCTGCTCCCATCACAGACGGGGCCAGGGTGAAGGTGCAGGACGGGCACGTTCCCATTAATGAAGCACTGCAGTAATTGTTGACTTGCTTCATCACTTTGATTTCCAGCAGATGGATATTAAATAACGCTCCTTGAGGAGAGGAAAATAAATTTTCCCCGAGAGTTACGAGCCTACTGAGAAAAACATAAATTCATCAGATGCGTTTGGTAAAAACAATTAAAAATAATTTAACTCGACACCAATAGCATTAAATGAGATTATGGAGAGCTGAAAAACTGCACTCGCCGTTTAATAACATAATTGCATTGGGTCCCCATGAGTTTCCCTTTCTTAGGGTGGCTGCACTGTACCCCCACCAGCTGCTAGCCCACATCTCTGCCCAAGGACATTGGGGCTGCAGTGGGCACTGTCACTCTGTGCTTCTCCTTCACTAACCACAGCAAGGCCTGGGATGCAGCAGGCGTTTCCAAGTAATACAACTCATTAATCATCAGCAATCAATTATAAATGGGTGTTAAGTGCCATTGCAGGAGCAGAGCTTGGCAGCTCTGGCCATATTGGGCATGGCATGGGATTCTATGGGATGGCATGGCACAAGGTAACATGGCACAGCCCCTGGGGAAGCACAAGGCACTTCTGGTGCAGGAATAGCTCCATAACAGGCCTGTTTTCAGGAGCTAAGCTGTGCTCAGAGCACCCAGCCCAGCACTCGAAGGCAATCAGCTAAAATGAGCAGTGACTGATGTAACCAAGGCAAGACAAAGCACATACAGTTGCTTTCAGGCTAATATGTAGATTTATGCAGAAAACAAATATAAAGAGCTGCATCTGTTGCGAGCAAAGTATAATTCATCATCAGGGAAGAGGTTTTGTTTCCTCACAGCTACATGTGCTGTAGTTATGTATTTTATTTTCCTTGGATTTGTGTGCAGTTGTGTTGGGTATTTTTTGGTTGGTTTTGGGACTTGGTCATTGTTTTTTTTTTTTTTTGTGAAGTTTCATTTCTGACTTGGAATACAGATTAGGAACTTTACAGCAAGGGCTGAACAGATTCTAACATAGCAAATGGGCAGCCCTTGGCTCTGGGGCACGTCCCAAGGACCAGAGCAGGGCGAGCAGCCTCAAGAAGTGGCACACAGGGCTCAGCCCCCTGCATCTGCCCACCATTGAGCATCTGTCCCATAGGCTGGGGAGAGCAGTCTGGGGGCTTTGGGCACAGCCCTGCTGCTGCTCCACGGCACGTTCCTGCAAACGGCTGCGTTAAGCACATCATAAATCATTAGGGAAAAGCAAAGCAGCAGCCTGTACTCCTGTGAACCTGAACTGCATCTCAATGCTGAGCAGCTCATAAAGGCGCAGAGGCGAAGGAATAGCAGGAGATAATTGCCCTTGGTTGGAAGGTGGGAAGCAGCAGTGGAGAATTTGGTGGTGCTTGGGCAGAGTGGTGCAGCTGGGGCTGTGCGTTGGAGGGCACCTGCAGGACCATCTTCAGCCAGGAAGAGTCCTCTGGAGAAATTGCTGAGTGTTGGTTTGTACTCAGATGTCGTCTACTTGAGCTTGGGCTGCAGGGATGTACCAGGGCACTGCCCTCTCTGTTTTCCTTGGTGCCTTCAGCACCCAGAGATGGGTCCCTGCGTACTCAGTGCTGTGCCTCCCTGCTACGGGAAAGACACTGAGGTCCTGGAGTGTGTCTGGAGAAGGGCAACAGAGCTGTGAGGGGTCTGGAGCACAGTGCTGTGGGGAGTGGGATGGGTCAGTCTGGGGATGAGGAAGCTCAGGGGACGCTCAGGTTGGATACTGAGAAACCTTCCTTCTCTAAAAGGCAGTGGCACAGCTGCCAGGGGAGTGGTGGGGTCACCGTTCCTGGGGGTGTGCAGAACCATGGAGATGTGGCACCTGGGGACATGGCTGGTGGGCTGGGGTTGGGGATTAGGAGGGTCTTTCCCAACCTTAATGCTTCTATGGTTCTGTGCCCTGCACAGCAGCCACAGAGCAGTGGAGACAGCAGCTTCAACTCACTGACATGTAATTACAGGGCTGGTTCCTCCCATCCTGCCACCCTCTGCTCCGTGCACATGGAGAAGTGGAGCAGGAGGGTTTTCATTTCAGAACTGCTCTTTAGCTCTATGTGACCTCCTGTGTGCATGCTGGAATTCCTTGGTTAATAGGTTTAGAGTGACTGCAAAAACACGAAGATGTGGTGGTGCTGTGCTGGCGTCGTGCATGCAAACTATTTCAGCTATTTCCTCGCTCACATTCCTTCCCAAATGTGCCTGTGAAACCAGTTTATAAATGGCTTTTTTTTTTTTTTTCAACGTGGCCTTGGAGATTACACCGAATTCCAGAGGCCTGTGCAGAGATAAGGGGATTCCTGCTGACCTCGCACCATGTTTACCCAATGTGTTTGCTGGCCCTCCTGGAGCCAGGAGAGAAAACAGAAGAAGGGGAACTCACAGCCCCACTGGTTTCATCCAACCTCAGTGATGTGTCCCTGCTGGGAAAGCGTGTGACAGTGGCACATCACTGCCTTCATTGTAGATGAGGAGGGAGGATTGGTTCCCTGTGGTACCCAGCATCTCCCCAGGGGGGGGTGAGGGAGGAGCAGAGCCCCGCTGCTGGGCTTCTGACAGCCTCATTGCAGCCCATTTACTCCTTGAAGAGTGGTTTTTGGTAATTGCCTTTAATGCACCTTCGTTAAAGCAATGAGGTGGTTTTTTGCTTTCTATTGATTTCAGTGTAATTTCACTTTTACCATACTTGGGTGGTAATCCCCAGCTTGCCAAAGCAGTGATACAACCTCTGCTGTGTGTATCAGCACATTTCACACTGTTTGGGAATAAAATTAGTCATCCTGACTGCTGCTTTGGCCTCCAGAAAGACAGCTCCCAGGAGGTTCCAGCAGGTTGCCATTCTGCCCTATTGAAATGGCCAGGAAATACCTTCAATTGGAGGGGATTTGTTCCTTCCTTGTTTCTTCCATAATCCACCAGGAGCAGGGAGGTGCAGTGGGTGCTTCAGAAAGCAGAGGTGTGTTTTTTCCTCCCTTCCCTGCCATTATCTGCCCAGGGCAGGGGGTTGGAGCTCGATGATTCCCTCCAATCTGAGCCATTCTATGAATATTGCCCAGATGAGAGAATGGGAATTTGTCACTGAGTTCAGCCTGAAGTGCCTAAAAAGGCATCCAAAGCAATACCTGGAAGAAGCCCTCTGCCTCTCCTCTGCCTGCAGCAGAGCTACAGTGGGACCACAGTGTGCAGGGCGTGATTTCCTCCTCTTCCTTCACACCCCCTCCTCCCCCCCATCCCTGCTCTAAATTAAGCAAAGGATTAATGTGCTAAATTTAAATGCTGAAACCTGCCAATGCAAATGGAGTTTGAGTCTCCCCAATGCAGCCCCAAAAGGCCAAGCAGTGCCTCCTGCGCCGGCTGGGCTGCGGGAGATTCATCAAGCAAACAGCACTAATAGGAAACAGCGGCAAGATGTTGAGCATGCGTTGTTCCTAGATATAGTTTGGCCTTAAAACACAAATTCCTGAGTTCCTGTTTGCTTTTGTGATAGGGGAAGGTGTCTGTCACCATGGTATCTATGTGCGCCTCTCAGCAAAGAATCACTGTCAAAAAGCTCCTCAAAAAGCAGTGATTTTCTCTTAAAAATGCAGAGCTGTGGGGATGGCATGGTGCTACCCCTGCCCTGCTGGGGAATATGTGGTAGAGAACTTTGGTGTCAGGAGGGCAATGGGTAAAAAGGGGCCAGGGAGCATGTAGGGCACAAACTGGCTTCTCCTGGCTGTGAGATGGGGAGCCCAGCTGGTTGCTGTGCAGGACGGGGTCCCTGGTGGGTGACAGCCACCGTGCAGCCATGATGTGTGGATGCCCCCATCCCTGCAGGCATTCAAGGCCAGGCTGGATGTGGCTCTGGGCAGCCTGGTCTGCTGGTTGGCGACCCTGCACATAGCAGGGGGGTTGGAACCAGATGAGCATTGTGGTCCTTTGCAACTCAGGCCATTCTATGATTCCATGATTCTGTGACATCATGCAGCAGTGGCAGGATGCTCTGCAGGGAAAGGGAAGCGGGGCTGCTCTTTAGAGGCTTTTTTTATTATTACTTAGAGGAAATCCATGACATGACCTGCCATTGTTCAGAGGAAACGTGCGTTGCTCCTGCTTCGTGGGGCAGATCAGCACCATTTCCCTGGCAAAGCCCCAGCTGCATAATAGCAGCTGTCAGCTCAGTCTGGGACTCAGCAGGTTCATCAGAAAGTGCTCCTGGAAGCCCCTGCTCTGTCAGGTAAAGGTGCTGTGTTTTCTTGGACCAGTGGTGGGTGCCCAGTAGGCTCCAGGCTGCAGCAAGCAGGCACTGGGGAGGCTGAGTCCATGCATTTGGCAGCAAAGTTCTATGTATTTAGGCCTCCAAAACTGGGAGAAACCCAAAGTTTTCCCCAAAAATGCCAATCTAAAAGCACGTGGTTGTGTCCTGCCCTGCTGTGTATCCCTGTGGGGCTGATTGGTGCCTGGGAGTGGGGCGGTGGGTGATGCTCCCAGTGATGGATCAGGTTGGAGAGGGCAGGAGGGGGTGGCTGGGGCTGCTGGGCTTCCCTGTCCTCCTCCTTCCTCTACCTAAAAGTTCTGCACTTTATCATAAGAAAGAGAAAGCACCTGAGGTATCTTTAATATGGGGTTAGGGTAGTGCCAAAATGGTATAACAAAGTAAGTTTGATGGCTTGTGGAAATAAGCAAGCTGGCTTTCAGCGTGGCCCTGCACTTGTGCAATGAAAGTTGCAAGAATTCTGCTTCCATAAGAGATTGCTGTTTCAGAACAAACTCAGCTTGCTTTGTTTGTATTAAAACCTACTTTGCAGTGAATAAAGTAACTGTAAAGCAAACTCTTTCATCTACAAGGACTTGTGCTCGCACCCTTCCCCCTTTAAAATTCATATGAAGCTCAAGTTGTTCATCGCTTTGCAGGAACAGCCCATTTGATGTAGGCTTGTAAAAGGGAAGAAATGACATATGTGTTTTGAATAACAATAAGTGGTTTCTTCTTGCAAAGGGTCAAGTGGAAATATGGTCCCTGTGTATAATTAGAAATGTAGAGGGCTGACGCTGCAAGGGTAAACCAACTGCAACTGTCTGTAAGGAAAGAAAAAATAGAAAGTTAAAAAAAAAAAAAAAAAGGAGAAACTTAGACAGATAGCAAACATGGTTTGCTCTGCAGCCTAGTAAGGAACCATTCTGCCCTTCTGAGGCCTGCAGGTGGGCTGAGGACTTCTGGCCTACCACTTCTGAGCTCTCCTTTGTCAGCACTGCTTTCTGCAGGTGTCATAGAATCATAGAATGGCCCACAGTGCTCATCCAGTTCCAAGCCCCTGCTATGTGCAGGGTCATCAACCAGCAGACCAGGCTGCCCAGAGCCACATCCAGCCTGGCCTTGAATGCCTGCAGGGATGGGGGCATCCACAGCCTCCTTGGGCAACCCTCCATCAGAAGAGGGGTGGCCAGCAGGGACAGGGAGGTGATTGTCCCCATCTGCTCTGCTCTTGTGAGGCCCCATCTGCAGCACTGTGTCCAGGTGTGGAGCCCCCAAGAAAGGCAGAGAGCTGTTGGGGAGGGTCCAGAGGAGCCATGAAGATGATCAGAGGGTGGAGCACCTCCCATACGAAGACAGGCTGAGGGAGCTGGGCTTGTTCAGCCTGGAGAAAAGAAGGCTGCGGGGTGACCTCACTGCAGCCTTTCAGTACCTAAAGGGAGCCTACAAGCAGG
This sequence comes from Phasianus colchicus, assembly GCF_987193195.1. NCBI lineage: Eukaryota > Metazoa > Chordata > Aves > Galliformes > Phasianidae > Phasianus > Phasianus colchicus. Next base: position 19,027,958 of record NC_143445.1, read on the forward strand.
AGGGGAATCAACTCTTTGAAAAGGCAGATAACGGCAGGACGAGGGGAAATGGTTTGAAGTTGAGGGATGGAAGATTTAGGTTGGATTTCATGGGGAAATTCTTTACGGAGAGAGTGGTGAGGTGCTGGAACAGCTGCCCAGAGAGTCTGTGGATGCCCCGTCCATCCCTGGAGGTGCTCAGGGCCAGGTTGGGTGGGGCCCTGGGGAGACTGGTCTAGTATTAAATGGGGAGATTGGTGGCCTTGCATGTGGCAGGGGGGTTTGGAGATTCATGATCCCTGAGATCCCTTCCAACCCTGGCCATTCTGTGATTCTGTGATTGAGCAACCTGTTCCAGTACTTCACCACCCTCTGAGTGCCCTATGGGTCACATCAGCCCTTGGTATTCCCTTCACTCCAGGGAGCTGATGGCAGCTGGCAGCCAGAGGTGGCCCTGGGATGGTGGGCTAACAGTCCCCTGAGCAGCACAGTGTGCTCTCCTCTTCCCCAAACTGTTGTCATCACTCTCGTGGCAGAAATCTTCCAATCGATCCCGCGTGTCGTGAGATCCTATAAATAAAGCTGCTGCAGGCTGCCACTGTCAGGCTGGAACCCAGCAGGCTGCTCCCTGCCTCGCAGCACTCAGATATGCTCAGACAAAGACATACATCCCCAAAATGTGCCATAGAACCACCAAGGTCGGAAAAGACCTCCAGGATATTCAGTCCAACCATCTGCCTGCTACTACTGTCTCCATGTCCAGCAAAAGCATAATGTCAGGTGTAACCCTGCTGTGCAGCTGTGGAACCAGCACTTATTTTTGCTGCCTTGGCCAAAGCAGCTGTACCATCGTGCCCATAGGGAGCTGGGGCTGGGAGCCATGGTGGCACCAGGGAGGTTCAGGGTGCAGATTAGGAAAGATTTCTTCCCCCAAAGAGTGGTGCTGCAGTGGCACAGCTGCCCAGGGGCTGCTGGGGTCACCAGCCATGGGGGTGCTCAGAACTGTGGGGATGTGGCACTGAGGGGATGGGTTGGGGTTGGTGATCTTAAAGGTCTTTGCCAGCCTGAATGGTTCAGTGATTCTGTGATCGCATAGGAGGTAACGGCAGAAGTTTGGTTTCCTGTTATCCATCCTGCTGTGTCTGTCGGTCTGTGTGTACCATTCCTGCAAGTCCGGCCGAGTGCTGCTTTGAGATTCCAGCACTGCAGAAAGCATCCCATTGAAATTAATATCGGAGCGGGATTGCTGGTGCGTCGGGTTCGCCTTTGACCAGCCAGAACATCCCAGACACAATTCGCTTATTAAGGCTCCCTTAAACGGCCAAAAAAGAAACGGGAAGCGTGGGCAAAGCGCTCCCCTCCCCGTTACCGACCCGGGGCCGCCCCCTCCGCCCCCCCCTCCCCTCTTCTCCCCGACGGCCGCCGGAGGCGCTCTGAGCGGCGGAGCCTCCGGGGCGGGCGGTCCGCGGTACCCGCGGGCTCAGAGCGGGATATAGATATATAGGTATATAGATATTAATAATTTTTAACGCGGAACCTTTCTCTCCATTCCTCCCTCCTCTTCTTCCTCCTCCCCTCGCCAGGATTCCCGGGAGGATGGCATGGATTTAGGCAGCGACGCCGGCAGCAGCCGCTCCAGCTCGGAGTCCAACTCCAGCAAAGTGACTCCGTGCTCCGACTGCAAGTCCTCGCCGTCCCCCAGCAGCTTAGACCTGGCGGCGCTGGACGACGATTCGGAGGAAGAAGAGGAGGACGACGACGAAGACGACGAAGCCGCCTACCTGCCTCCCCGCTGCCCGGGCCCCGCCGATGCCCTCCCCGCCGCTCCCTCCCTCCGCCGCTCCCCGCAGCGTTCCGCCGCTCCCCGCCCGCGGTCGCACCACCGCCCGCCGCCCCCGAAACAGCAGCAGCGGCGGAACGGCGGAGGGGCGCCGGGGCCGGGCGGGCGGCGGGCGCGGCGGGGCGGGGGAACGGCTCAACCCCCCCGGGAACCGCAGCCGCCCGCCATGGACTGGGCGGCCCTGGAGAGGCACCTGGCGGGGCTACAGTGCCGGGAGAAGGAGCGTGGGCAGAGGGCCAACCCCGCCTCGGTGAGTGGGGAGCGGAGCGGTGGGAGGGGGGAGCGCAACTTCGCGGAGCATCCCCGGGGTTGTGCGTTGGGTGTGGGGTGATGCCGGGCGGCCTTCCCGCTGGTTGAGCCGGGCGCCGGTGGGGATCCGGCTGAGCCGCAAAGCCTAACGAGCGTGCTTTCATGGGGAAACGCCGCGAATTGTTTCCACGGTCGCGTCATCCGCAGACAAAGTCGGGTAGAATTCGCGCATGGCTCGGGCCGCCGGAGTGGCCGAGCGCTCCTTGGGACTTTTCCATCGGGGTTGAATCCGAGGGAACCTCCCGAACGCAGCGCAGGAGCCCCGCGGTGCGCATCGCCCACACCCCGCAGCTTCCCCGCCTGGTTCGGGTTTTGTTAAGGCGTTCCAACCCCTCGCATCCTGTGAAGTCATCTGGCTCGGAGAGGTAGGGGATTTTCCCCTAAATCCTCGAATTACAACTAATTGCTGAAAAATGTGGGTGGGTCCTGGGCACAGTGAATGGCTCATAGATGAGTGTGACAGCAGCAGTGCCGGGCGCTGTGCCCAGGGCCTGAGCTGGGGAGCCTCAGTGCTTGGGGACAGGTAACGTCCCTAATTGCTGCTGTCTGTGGAGAAAGTGGGCTTTAAAAAAAAAAAGAAAAAAAGAAAGAAAGAAAGCAAGCTCGTTTTTGTGGCTTGGAGGCTTTCTGAGCTATCTGATGAACTCCTGCTGCCCCGAGCTGCCGGAAGCAGCAGCACTGCTGGAAACTCGTTGCCTGCGGTGATGTGCTTAGCAAGGGGAGGGCTCACCTGAGGAATTCTGCCCAGATGTGTTTCTCTGTCTGCACAGAGACTGCAGGCTCCTGGGTCGGGAGGGATGTGTGGTCTGGTGGTAGAACTGTGAGGTTTCTGGATGACCAGATCCAGTGTTTGATGTAGCAGTTGGCAGCAGCCCGTGGCAGGGGTTGGAAGTAGATGATCTTTGAAGTGCCTTCCAACCCAAACCATCCCTTACCATGATGTTTTCCTAAAGTTCAGCATCTCGCTGTTTGTAACAGTGTTTTCTTGCCCCGCTGGAAACCCAAATGTTTGGAAACATGAATATGGTGAAGTGAAAGAAGGCAGGGGGGAGAGGAGTTGGTTTTCTCCAACAGCAAGAACACACTTGAGAAAAGAGAGATTTCAGCGTGAGGAGGCCTTGGTTGGTGCAATGTAAGATGATCTCGTTAACAGGGGCACAGTGAGGAACAGCTGTTGTTTTGAATGGGAGCATTTCTTCAGCCGGTCTACGTGAACAGGAATCCAGTGTAGATGTTAAGAACAAAATCCTGACCATTCGTGTGAGGTTGGAGCAATAGGGAATTCTTTCTGCTGTGGGCAGTTGCAGTGAGTTGGTGTCATTGTGCTCTGGGAGCCAGCTGTAAAGTCACCACGCCGTAGCCCAGCACTGCTGTGGATGCTGGCTGTGCCATAACTCTGCCCATCCTGGGCCCAGCTCCTTCCTGAGGCTCTGTGACATTTCAAAGAACAAATCTTTAAAGGAACATCCATCCATTCCTGGAGAAGCGATCCCAGTTCTGCCCCCACCACTCTTCTCCATCCCAGCCCTGGCCCACAGCCGTACCAGGAGCAAAACAGATGTGCTGTGCTGTGATTTACAGGGCTTGGGAGCTGTGCAGGAAGCAGGATTTTGCTGCTCACCATTTTGCTAATGGTTCTAATAAAATCAAAATCAGCATCGATGGTTTTAATACTCTTTCCATTGCATCTCTGAGGATGGTGATTACAATCAATAGCATGTATTTTCCAAAGAATAACATCTGCAAATTCCATAGTCAGTTAAACTTGTTGGGCAAGGAAATGGCTTGGCCAACCAGCTTGCCACTTCAGAGCCTGTGGCAGTCAGAAGACGGATGGCACTGCTGAATGGACTGTGCTCTATGGAAGAGGCTCGTTGCAGGCAGCAGTGATAGCAGCTTTTCCTGCAGCCTCCAGGTCCGTGGTCCCTTTGGCAGGACACATAACGTGTTGTGCATCAGCACAGCTTGCCCAGGCTTGTGCCTTGCCTCCAGCTTATGGGTCCTGCATTGTGCTGAACATAGTCGTGTTAGGAAGTTAAATTTGTTTCCTTCTGAATCATTTGGCTCTCGAGGCTGTCTTGATTTACAGGAGATGGGCACAGGGCTCTGCTCTGCTCCCAGCTGTGGTTCACTGTGGCTGGATGCCCGGAGAGATGGATTCAAAGTATAGTCTGTGGTCCAGGATTAAATCCTGGAATGATTTATTGGCTGTCCTGGTGGGTTCTGGCCCTGTGTCTGCTGGCTGAGCTCAGTGGGAGCGCAGTGCAGAGCTCCTGCCTGCTGGTGTGCTCTGCCTCCAGCGTTTAGGGAGCAAATGTTTGCTTGGTGAGGTGGACAGCGAGGTTGTTCTCACTTAAAATAAGTCATAGATGCTTGACTGAGCCTTCTTAAAGCGTTGGGTTCCTCGTCCCAGCAGGCATTTCCCCAGACAAGAGCTGTCTGAGCTTTCACTTCTGACACACTCATTTTCAAAATCAAACTTGTGGCTTGAGGGGAATTGCATTTCTGTCATTCCTGTGATGTAGAAGCCCTGCCAGACCTCCTCACACACCTGACAGCAGGGTGCCTGGGCTCTCTTATTTATCAGCTGGAGCACCTCTCCTAGGAGGAAAAGCTGAGGGAGCTGGGCTTGTTCAGCCAGGAGAAGAGAAGGCTGCAGGGGGATCTCACTGCAGCCCTCCAGTACCTAAAGGGAGATGATCCACAGGAGGCAGAGAGACTTTTTACATGGTCTGATAGTGACAGGACAAGAGAGAGTGGCTTTAAACTAAAAGATGAGAGATTTAGGTTGAATGTTAGGAAGATGAGGCCCTGGCACTGCTGCCCAGAGCTGTGGGTGCCCCATCACTCAGGGCTGGGCTGGATGGGGCAGCCTGATGTAGTGGGGGGGTAGCCAGCCTGTAGCAGAGGGTGGGACTGGGGTGGGACTTAAAGGACCCTCCAACCCAACCATCCCATGGTTCTGTTATCTTTAAGGTCCCTTCCATCCCAACCATCCCATGGTTCTGTTTTCTTTAAGGTTTTTTCCAACCCAACCATCCCATGGTTCTGTTTTCTTTAAGGTCTTTTCCAACCCAACCATCCCATGGTTCTATGATCTTTAAGGTCCCTTCCAATCCAGCCATCATGGTTCTATGATCTTTAAGGTCCCTCCCAACCCAGCCATCCTATGATTCTGTGTTTAAATTCCTTCTTCTGCACCCAAAGAAGAGAATGGGGCTGTTTGGCTGGGAGGGATACTCCAGGGGCAGCTTGTTTGTGTTGATGAGGAGCACAAACCCTTCAGCTTTAGGAAGTCCTGTCACTGGGTTGAACAGGGGCTGACCTTCCACACGTGGTGCCTCCGACACGCCTGGTGACACAACACAGCAAGGTGACTGCGACGTACTTCGGCCACTTTCCACCCAGCTCAAAGGTCAGATGAGGTTGGCAGGTTGTTAATGGTTCTGCCAAAGTGTGCCCTGTCAGTCAGCTCAGGAAACAGCTGTAGGTGCACTGACGGGCTTGGTTCTGGAAGAACGTTTGTAATTACACAAACTGGGGAGATGTGTGTTTGCTGGGGCAGAAACTGATCCAGGCAAAATGATCGTAATTAATAATGCTAAGTAAAAACTCTACAAGTTGCCTCTGTCGGTGCTGCAAAGCCTGTCATTAAAGAAAGTGCTAAATACGTGGGGTGACAGTGTGCAGATGCCTTTTTGATGAACGATTCTCCTTTATCTGAGTGTTGATGTGATGGAAAGCGCTCTGTTATGGATACCAGCAAGCTGCCCGGCCGCCTGGTAAGTGGCTGTTCCTTATGGTGTGCAGAAATCCCCAGTCAGACTGAGAAAGTGGGGCTGTGGGAGTGCTGGTTGCAGTGCAGGCAGCAGCAAACTTCCAGGTTGGATATTAGGAAATGTTTGTTCTCCAAAAGAGCGGTGATGCAGTGGCACAGCTGGCCAGGGAGTGCTGGGGTCACCATCCCTGGGGGTGTTCAGAGCTGTAGGGATGTGGCACTGAGGGCAGTGGGCATGGTGGGGTGTGCTGGGGTTGGGCTCGGTGATCCTAGAGGTCTTTTTCAACCTTAATGATTCGGTGATTCTGTGGTATCTTTAGAAAGAGCCATTTGTGGTGCTGCCTGCTCAAAGATCTGTGGGTACGTTTTAAGAGTATTTGGGTATTTGGTGTAGTCAGCAGCAAAGACTGAAGGTTTCTGAAGAGAGAGGAGAGCTTTTGGGGAGGTCGTACAATGATTGGTGTGAATTAGTTTTGCAGTGTAACCCCACAGCCCCGTGCCCTGCTGCTCCCCTCACTCAGCACTGAGGTCTGGGGCTGAGGGAGCAGCAGGAACACTTGGTTGGGTACTAATTATGCACTTAGGCATCATTTTCTTGCATATTGTGTGTGCTAAGCGAGAGAGTTAGAGTTTTCCAGTTCTCAGAATTGGCCTGTGCTGTGCCAAACGTGTTAATGTGACTGCTGAAGGACCATAGCTACTGCAGCAACGCTCAGGGATGGTGTGTGTGTAATAGCTGTGTGTGTGAAGAGAGAAATTATAGGCAGAGTGTATTAAAAAGCACAGGAAGAGTCAAGTATTTATTCAGTACAACACCAAACGCATTCAGGATCTGCAGAGGAGCATCTGGGCGAGCTGTGGGCTGGCTGCAATTGCTGATGGCAGAGAATGGGAATGAGTGCTGAGCCCCAGCCCCTCAGCCTCTCATGGGCACGGAGCAGAGGGAGTAAAATATATTAAGCAGTGAATGCAGGGCTGAAGCCTGAGCCACGGAGATGCCTCTGCCCTTTTTGTGATCCAGCATCCATCCTGCAGGAGCCCCAGATTAACACAGTGGTTGCAGGGGGACCTCGCGTCCTTTGAAGGATGCTTGAGATTTACTCTGTCACCTTAAGGATAAATGAAGCAGAGGTGCCACTTCCCTGTGTTGTGCCACGTTTTGCCAAATCCATCCCACTTCTGTGAGCAAAGCACTAATGGCTCTGATGGCAGCGAGCTCCTGTGCTACCTGAGCTGAGTTGTTCCCTGAGGCAGGAGTGCTCTGTAATAGCTGTTGTCATCAAGGGTTTCCAGCTTTTTCAAGTACTTGTATCACTTTCACCCACTCTGTCTTTCCCCATCACGCCTATGGAGTCATTTGCGTCACAGCAGCAGTAGATCTTATTTATACCACCAATTTCAGCTTCCTGCTTGGTGATCTATGGGTCGCCTTTAAATGAGAAAATTGCACTAAAGCCATTTCTTTCAACCTGTCCATGCTTTGTTAGAATGAAAGCCAAGTGCTCGCACGAGCTGGAAGAAATAATGGCAGTGGGGTGGGGGTGGAAGGAAAAGAAAGGAGAAGGGGAAAGGAAAGAGGAATTGAAAGAAAAAAGGAAAGGAGAATGGAAAGAGGAAAAAAGGAAAAGGAAAGAGGGAGTGGAAAACTGAGAGGGAAAAGGAAAAAGGGAAAAGAGAAATGGGAAAGGAGAGAGAAAGAGAGGAAAAATAAAAGGGAAGAGGAAGGAAAAGGAAAAGAGGAAGGAAAAGGAAGAAGGAAGGGAAAAGGGAGAGGAAAGGTGCGGGGATGAGATTTACTGCTCTCGGTTGGTAGGTGGCAATGCTGGGAAAAGAATGAGAGAGAACTATATGGAAGTGCTTAATTCTTTATGAACACAAAAACTGGTAGTATGTGTGGTCTGTAGAGGATTGAAATGCTTTTAGTGAGTTATTAAAAATTTAATCTACATTTTTTTATTTAATGTAACTCCCATACTGAATTTATTAAAGAGGGACTTGGGGAAGTAGCAGAGTTCTGTGCCTGGGTTGTGTGTGGCCATCGTGTTTTGTTTTCCTTCCCACCAGGAATTGGGTGATAAACTGATCTCAGCAGTTTAAAAACGAGTAATCTGTGATTGATGCTTCTTACTGAGTTCTCTATGCTGTGCATTTGCATTGCTGCCCATCTCTGATAGCTTAACAAGGGCTGACACAAGCTGGTGAGGCTCTGCTTTCTTCTGCTGCTGCTTCTCCTTGTGTTTCTCCAACTGTAAATCAGTAGGTAGATATGAAGGGGCCTTGTTTTGTTTTTTTCCTCCTGAGGAAGGCACTTTGAGGTTGGCTTTGGGTTTTTTCCCATAAGGAACACGAGCTGCTGAGGGTCATTTTGCTGAAGGGCTGAGTGAGTTCTGGAGCAGTGTGACAAGGGCATGGCAGGATGCTGAGCTCTGTGCCTGTTTTTCACCTGCACCTCGTGAAATAGGATTCTGTGTTAGGTGAAGGCTCTGTGCTCATCACTGGCTCCAGCCTTGCCCTGGGCAGACAGCTCTAACAAAATGATTTATGTTGTGCTGCAGCAAAGCAAAGCAGAGAAAAGAAGAATGTGAAAGTTCTTGAGGAAAAAAAAATAAAAATGGATGCAAATGCTAAATGCTCATCCTTTTTTTTTTTTTTTTTTTTTCAAGGAAAGGGGGCAGCTCAGAATTAATGCAGAATTAATTACAACTGATAGAGAAGCATGAGCCCTGGTGCTGTCACTGCATGCTCAAAGCCACACTGCGAGCCTCTGTGCCCAGGCAGTGCCTGGTGCTGTCTGTAACACATGGTCAGGCTGGATGTTAGGAAATGGAGTGGTGATGCACTGGCACAGACTGTGCAGAGTGATGGGGTCACCATCCATACGGGTGTTTGGAACCATGGGGTTGTGGCACTGAGGGATGTGGGCAGTGGGCATGGTGGGGTGGGTTGGCGTTGGGTTGGGAATCCTAGAGGGCTTCCCCAACCTTAATGGTTCTATGATATACTGTGTAATGTATGCTTGCTAATTACTCTCAGTGGGGTTTGTACCAAACAGAGGTGGAATTGAGGCCCACAGATGCACAGGAAAGGGGTGATATGGGCATATTGGTACCTCTTTTCACTCAGAGGGTGGTGAGACACTGGAACAGGTTGCCCAAGGAGGCTGTGGATGCCCCATCCCTGCAGGCATTTAAGGCCAGGCTGGATGTGGCTCTGGGCAGCCTGGTCTGCTGGTTGGTGACCCTGCACATAGCAGGGGGTTGGGACTGGATGAGCATTGTGGTCCTTTTCAACTCAGGCCATTCTATGATAACTGTGCTGCTGCGGTGTTCCCAAAGCTTTGGAAAAGCATGTGTTAGTGTGCAAAAGCAAGGGGCTGGAGGAATGAATGTCATTTGGGCTTTGTTTTCTGCTCAGGGAGCTCCTGGATAGACAAGTGCCCTGCACAGAGCACAAGCAGCAGTTCTGTGCTCTTGGCTTGGGAGCGCGTTGCTGTGATTGCAGTTGCAGGAGGAGGCTGAGATGAGCCCTGCTGTAGAACTGCTAAAAGCAGAGGGCTCCCAGAGCTGGGCTCACTGGAAGGCAAAGCTCACAGCCAAAGGGAGAGTGACAAATCTGATTTACGAGGCGAGCATCGCTCCTTTGCTCTTATATGGAGCTGCCGCGCGCTGGCTGCAGCTCCTGCACTGCATGACTAACTGGGACCCACCCTTACTATTACTGGTATTTTTAGCATTTTCCATCCCTGTGATCAGCCTGTCTGCACTCACCATGGTGAGAGCTTCACTCTGCTCTCCCACTGCACCAACCCGGAGGTGCAGCTGGGAGACCTGTGTGTGGACGGGGAGCTGCAGGGCTGCTGCTGGTGGCTTTGTGAGCGGTACGAGTAGACCAAAAATAGGCAGGAAAAAAAAAAAAAAAAGCATAGATTTCTGCTAGGCTTTGTTGTTGGGCACCAAAGTCCCCAGCTGCCTGTTTCTGCCCTGTGTCTCGGCATGTTTGTGTTGGATTTGGCTGCGTTTGACAGAGAAGCTTTGAATTTCGGGTGACGTGGGGGAGTGGTCTGTGGAATTCTTCAGCCTGCATGTTCCTAATTGAGTCTTTTCCCACACATTTGGCTGGGAATGGAGCAGGTGGCTCCAGGTGACTGGTACTGGAACAACCCCTGAGTAACCCCATTTCAAGCTCTCTGAGCACTGATGGAGGTTGGTGTCCCCGTTCATTGCAGGGAGTGGGACTGATGGCCTTTTAGGTTCCTTTCCAACTCAAACCTTTCTATGATAACCTCAGAACTGCTCCAGAGTGATGCCAGCACCATCCTCATGTGCTGCCCTGTCTCACTTATGGGCTCAGGGAAGTCACTGATGACTGGCAGCACAGAGCACTGTACTAAAGACAAATTAACATACAAGCACAGGTTGTGTCTGTGCTCCTGCATGGCCAGGCTGGAATTCCAAGTTCTTTGTTGGAAGCACACAGACCCAGACCACAGGATGTGGGGTTTCTGCTCACGGATGTTCCCATGCAGCCCCTTGTGTCTGTTTGGGGAAGCTGAAGGCCACATGGCTCTTCATCATCACTGGGGAGATGCGTCTCATTCTTCCCCTTCTCTTCCTTCTTCTCACACGGTGCTGTTCCCAGTGTTGTCCTAGAAGACTTTGTGACAGCAGAAGCTGCCCTGAAGGACATGAAAGGGCAAAACAATCATTTCTGGTCAATGAACTTCTGTAACTTATTGCAGATTGGGTAATTCATGGAAGTTGGGTGATTTATTACAGAGGATGCGGGCGCAGCCCATCTGCTGGCTGTGACGTTGGGTGGCTTTGACTTGGGCTTGGTGCTGTGTTGGGTTTGTGCTGGGCGAGAGGATGCAAGGAGGGGAGATGCTGGGGCTGCACAGACAGTCCCCAAAACCTCACCATGCTGTGAGCATCGGGCCTGCACTGTGTGTATCTGTACGCAAACACTGAATGTTATGTGTGCCCAATGCAGTTTGCTACAAATCCTCTCCCGAACAGGACAGAAATAGCACTGCAGAGCAAGGTGGGTTGTAACGTGCTAATTTATTTATATTAATACAAGATCTTGCAGTTTTATATTGTTCTATTGGAGGGCTCATGTTCTCCGTAGCATTTTGCATAATGTGACTCTTGCATTTCCAAAGGAGCAGCTTATCCTTAAGGACATAAATACAGCCGTGGGGAGGCAGCCATAGCTCTTCAGTTGCTGTCTCACTGTGCTCATTAGAATGGGGAATTGGTTCTCCATTCATGAGCAGCAAAAAGCTGGTGGGAGATCGTACCTACTAATCATCAGGCTATTTGTAAATCTTCTATTAAGCACGTGTGAGCCAGCTGATTAATGGCACCGTTGGAAGTTAGGGCCATGCAGCTGTATCAGCCAGCTGATACAAGATGGGATGTCTGGAGGTTGTTGGCCGTGTGGTTTTTCCTGTTGGACCACCAAAAAGCTTTGAGTACCTGCAGTCACCATACAGCATTCAGGGGCACTGACAGCACTGTAACACTGGGGAGAAATCGGTGCTATACAGAGGGAATGGGAATCATAGAACCACCAAGGTTGGAAAAGAACTCCAAGGTCACCCAATCCAACCATCCATCTATCACCAATATTTCCCACTGAACCATGACCCTCAGAGGGATGGTGACTCTACCACCTCCTGGGTAGCTGTGGCCTGGGCTGTGTGTGTGATTATCTGCTCCCAGGGAGGAGTGGCACATCCCAGGGGGTGGGAGGCTGCTCAGCATCGCCCTCCCTTGAGAAAGAAGGAGGGAGTAATAGTCCAGGGCATTAGACATGAATGTAATCCAAACAAATGTTCCCCTTTCCAGGGAGATTTCTAGTATTAACCGATTAAAATATAATCTTTTTTTTTTTCTTCTTCTTCTTTCTTGCTAGATTTAAACCCTGGGAAGCTTTAGCTTGGCTTAGAGAGGAGCTAAACCCATAACTCCTAGTAAATCGCTAGCAAATAAAGATGAAATCCCATGGTGCCCCATGTAATTCCAGCTGGGTGGGTGGGAGCAAGTCTGTGTCCCTGTTTTATGGGGTGGGGGTCAGCAGGCAGCATGGGGTGTGCGTACTGATAACTGCATGGGGCCGTGGGAAGAGAGGAATGCATTGGGATGGACTGGCCACGGCTTCCTGCCCGCTGCTCACCCGTATGGCTCACTTCCTTCCCATGGAGGTGGGGATGTGCCCCCCCACATCCTGTGGTTATGTCTGAGGTTGTTTCCCCCACGTGGGGATGGCTGTGGGAGGGCTGGGGATGTGCAGGACTCAGACATGACGCCTTTTCCCCCAGCACTGGTGTCACCAAGTGATTGCCCCTTCATTTCTCAGAGGTCTTTTCCAACCTTAGTGATTCTATCATAACTGATGACGTCCTGGTGATTGACTACAGGATGGGCAGTGCGCCTGGTAAAGCCACTTTTCCCTTCTTTTTGGGTAGCACAGCATCTCCCCACACCCCAGACGCTCTGCAGAGCATCCAGGGGGAGCAACGGGAGAGAGGGCTCAGGGCTGTGGGTTTCCCTTGTGATGTGCCCAATGGCTGACATTGGAGACGAGGTGCACATGGTGCTTTTCTGAGCTCACTGTGAGTATTTTTCCATGCCAAGCCCAAGGTGTGTGCTGTGCTGAAAGTGAATGTTTAAATGCTGATGTTTGGGAAGCCCCACCTCGGTGAAGGGAATGCTTTGTAGATGCAGAAGGAAGCCTTGTTTGGGTCATTTGGTGCACTTGCCCTTCATTTTTGAACCTTATCCCATGAGTTCCCATAGCTCTTTTCCTACCACCTCCATTTCCACTCCTGGTGAAGCTGCAGATTGCTGTTATCTCCCCCTGCATGCACTCCAGCGTGGAGGAGGAGCCAGCAGAGCTGTTTTCCCACAAAGGCCGATTTTTCTACAGGCACATCTGGTGCAGGAATCCAAGCTGGGAGCAAGTGCCTCTGCAGTCATTTACATTCTGGAACCTCACAGCTGGCTGCGAGGAGGAGCAGGCAATAGCTGGTACTGCAGAATAAAGCCATGTTGCGTTTAGGATCCTCGAGCTGTGAGCTCATCTCTGGGCAGTGTTGGCATGGGGGGGCAGTGGCCATTTCAGGGGTGAGCCGTGCCCAACAGAAGGCAGGGCTGGAGTGTGGGAGCAGCTGTGTTCTCACAGCCAGCAGTGCCCCAGACACTTGCAGGTGGGGCTGTCAGCCCCTGGAAGGTGAGTCCAAACTGAGGTAATGGAGCTCAGTGAGGACCCAGCACCCACAGGCTGTGAAGGCAGAGAATCACTAACTTGTTCCTCCGTTCTTTGCAGTTTTCCCTATTGAAACTTTTACAATAGAAAGCAAAGTGTGGGTTTGGTTCCCCCACGTGCATCTGGCCTGAGCTTGTGGGAGATGTTTGCTATCTTATAGCGTTATTTTGGAGAGGCAATGGAGCCATCTGCAAAGGGCAGCAAGCCATCGTCTTGCAGAAAACCTCTGCAGAGCAATCAAATAGCCATGGAATGGTTGTGTTGGAAAGGGCATCAAAGATCACAGAGCCAATGGAATGGTTGGGTTGGAAGGGGCCTGAAAGCTAATAGAGCCATAGAATGGTTGGATTTCCAGGGGCTATAAGGAAGATGGAACTCCAGAATGGTTGAGTTAGAAGTGGCCTCAAAGCTCGTAGAGCTGTAGAATAGTTGGATTTCAAGGGGCCCTAAAGATGATAGAACTGTGGAATGATCAGGTTGGAAGGAACCGGCTGAGGTTGCTCAAAGCCCCATCCAACCCAGGGATGATAAGGGCACTCATTGGGTGTTTGAACCCCGCAGGCCTTGGGGCAGTTCGGCTTCGGGTGTTCCGTGCTGGCTCCGCGTGCCACGGGCGGCCCCGGCTTTGCGCTGCGGGAGGCGCTGCGGGGCCGCGCGGTGCGGGAAGCAGCCGAGCCCCGCGTCCCCCCCCTCCTCTTTCAGCCCCCCCCCCCCCCGCGCCCGGCGGAGCAGGCGGGGCCGGGCGGCAGCGTCCATCTTAGCGGCCGCGGGATGCTCGGAGATGGTCCTGCAGGAAAACTGCGCCTACCGGGTGAGGGGCTGCGGAGCGGGCCGGGGAGAGGACGCGGGTTTGTTGTGGCGGGTTTGGTTTTTGTTTTTTTTTCTATAAGGATTTGCGGGAGGCGCGGGGAAACGGAGCCGCGGGGAGCGCTCTTCGGCAGCCTTTGTGGAGGAGCCGCGGTCGGGCCGGGCTTTGTGCTCGCCATGTGATGCTCGCAGCCGCAGTGAGAGCCGCGGTGGGGCTGAGCGGAGCGGCACAGCTCGGGGATGCTCCGGCCCCGCCGTCAGCCCGCCCCGCAACGCGCCCGCAGCCCCGCCGCAGATGAAGCTGCTCCGGGTGAGTGCGTGCGATCCGCCGGCCCCGCACGTCCGAATCTCTGCGGGAGAGCCGACCCAGAAGAGAACGATTTCTAAACGCGTTACGTTGCGCTGCTCAATGAGGAACGGGGCTGCGCTGGGGTGCTGGACCTCCCCGAGCATCCACCCACTCCTCCGGGGCAGCACCATCCCGAGCTGCCGGCATCGCCTCGTCGGGCAACGGGGGCCCGGCATCCCGCTGTGGATGCGGCACCTGCAGCTGTGCTTTGGTGCCATGCAGGCATTGGGTTGGTGCTTGGGCTCGATGGGCTCAGAGCTCTTTGCTAAGCTGAATGACTCGATGACTCTAGGATTCTTGTTGTGCTTTCGTTGCTGTGTACCGTGGGGGTCGGTGCTGCTGTGGGTGCACCTGCTCAGGGAAGGGCAGCGTTTGGGGCTGGGTTGGTCCATCTGAGCATCCCCTGCACTACAGCAGCACTCAGCAGTGCGTACGTGCGGTGCAGGGCGTGTTGCAGAACGGCCCAGCAGCAGAGCTGGGCCTTGGGAGAGGGGCTGTGCAAGGCAGCAGCTCAGCTGCAGCGTTCCTCTGAAGTCAGGCTTCATCTTAAGGCTAAACATCTCTTATTGCTAAAGATATCGTGGAGGGAAATGATATCAGTGCATATATCTGTATATAGGGATAATTCAGCTGGTTTTTCAGTGGATGCTTTCATTGCAGCAAGTGCTTCTGGAAATGGATTTCCCTTTTTAGGTCCTTTGGAAAAAAAAAAAAAAAAGCTGTTTTTTTGATCTCTGCTGGAGGGAAGCTGGTTGTTCTGCAGCTACAAGCCTGTTGCTCTCCTGTCGTTATAAATGGGGCCATTGTTTGTGGGCAGTGGATGTTTTCCTGGCATGTTTGCTGAGATGCTGCGGATCTCGGGGCAGTGGGCACACAGTGCCCTGTGGGCAGTGCCTGGTGCATGGGAAGCAGTGCCTGGTGCTGGCCTGGCAGCATCCCCACGCGCTGATGCCCCGGTTTCATTGCACTGCATTTGATCTGCTTCAATTGAGCTGCTTGTTTATGAGCCGGTCTCTCTCCTCCAGAACAGTAAATATGAAGACAGAAAGAGGCAGAAGGAATGCAGATCCCGGGGAAGCAGCAGCTCAGTGCAATCTGTCTCACAACCTTCCTACCCCCGCTGGCCCATTAGCCCAAAAGCCAAACATGAATCCTGGGTTGTGGTTCCATCTGGGAGCCAGCAGAGCCGGGGATGGGGCAGCCATGGCTGCCTCTGCTCCTCACATCCCTGCTCAAACGGCTCACTGCAGCTCCTGGGGAGTTAGGAGAGCTGCAGAGCAAACGGAGGAGTGAGCTAGCGTGTGGAGAGAGGCTGGGGACATGTTTGCCTTAGGGAAATTCAGCAGAAAAGCTCTGACCCGAGCGCTGCAGAGGGTGGTGGCCTGGGAACCTGCTGCCCTTGCGCTCTTCCCTTTGCTCTCCTTTGGGTTCTCTGTGCTCAGGAGGCTCCGGGCTCTGCCCTGAGGCTGCCTGCATGCTCCATGGCCGGGCACTGCCAGCCCTACCAGGGGTCTGCCTCCATCCATGGGGAATTCCTAAAATCTGATAGAGGAATGCCCTTTGGAAACCTCTGAGTAACCGAATGAGGACACGCAGCCTGAAGGCTGCGAGTAACCCAAGTGTAAACAAAAAGAAACTTCGTAGTTATTTCCTTTCCTGTTTTATGCTGATTTATTTTCCTGTGCCAAATATTTTGTTCTGGGCTCTGTTGTGGTTTTATTTTTTTTTCCTCCTATCATTTGATGAGACTTCTTGGCTTCTTCCCACCTGGGCACACTGCTGGCACCTGTTCAGCTGCTGCTGACCACCACCCCAGGTCCTTTCTTTCCGTGCAGCTCTCAGCTCTGCTCCACACCCACAGCAACACATGGGGTTGTGAGTGGGGTGCAGGACCTGGCCCTTGGTCTGCTTGGAGTTCGTACAATGGGCCTTTGAGAAGAAGCCCCACATGGGCCCTACAACAGCAGCTGCCCGCTGCTACCAGAGCCATAGCCATGGCACAGGACAAGGGCTGAGGGCCCTCTTATTCAGTCTGATCCCAAAAATGCTCTACAAAATACATGGGAAGCATGGGACGTGCTAAATCCCGGGTGGGAAGGGTCAGCATCATTCCCCAATCTGCAGTGAGTTTAGTTCACAGGAAATGTAGGTTTCTTCTCTGACAGCTCAATGACAGCAGCATTTGGAAGCTGACGCTGAGCAGAATGGAATGGTGGCTGTTCCCTCTCCCAATGGAACAAGCAGCAAAATCATTCTGGGGCTTTGCATTGATACAAACTAGCATTACATATGCATGGCATGGTTTAATTTAGCTCCTTGCTTGTCCATGAGCAATGAAGCAGCCCAATCCCTCGCCTTGCCTGAGCAGATCCAGAGGCTGCCACCCCATCCCAGCAGCCCCCCAGCCCTGCACTGGGGCCACTCAGCCCCACATAGGCCTGTATTAACTTCTCCTTTGGTGCTATAAAAAGCAGAGCAGCCTCAGGTGGCTCCGGCTGCTTCTAACAGCACTCCCCTTACACTCAGCAGTGCTGTAACCATGGAGCCGGCTCACAGCTGATGCAATCTGACGTCTGCATCCTTCCCCAGGAGGAACCCGCAGCTGATGGTGCCCACAGCTTTGCAAAAAGATGCTGTGGAAGGGTTGTTGCCGGGGACAGCATCTGTGGGTTGCACTGAGATGTTCCTCCTGCGTGGGGCATCCCGGCGTGGGGCTGCATCCCAGCCTGGATGGTAAGGCTGGGGGCATGAAGGCTGCAGTGAGGTGGTCTCAGGGCCAATGGAACGGTGTTAGACTGCAGTCCCAAAGCCCTTCCTCCACTCTGCGGGGTTTGTTTCTCAGATTTATGATGCTGCTGTTGTGGTAGGGAGAGGAAATGTATCCGGGGAGAGATGCTGCACTGCCTGCTTCCCTTTAGCAGAACTTTCTTGTGACGTGGATTACCATATTACCATTATAGGTGACTAGAGATCGGACTTCCATAGCCCCAGGGGAGGGTCAGGTTGGATATTGGGAAGCATTTGTTCTCCAAATGCTGTTGGAACAGCTGCCCAAGGAGCAGTGGGGTCACTGTCCCCAGAAGTGTCCAGAACTGCAGGGATGTGGCACTGAGGGATGTGGGTATGTGGGTTGGGTTGGGGATCTCAGAGCTCTTTTCCAACCTGAATGGTCCTGTGATTCTCAGACCTGGAGGAGGTCTCTCCCATCCCCTCCCATTCCACCACATGTCTGCAGGGCAGAATCCAGGGGCCCATTGCAACTCCTGCTGTGTGTTGGGGGAGAGCCTGAGCACAGGGGTGGTGGGCTGTCAGTCGGGCATCTTAAAGGTCTTCCCCAACCCTAACATCAATTCTGTGATGTCTGAGTGTTTGCAGTATTTAAAAACAGAAACTCTTTCCTTCAAGAGATGGAGGGCCGGTGCGTGCAGCAGCATTGTGTTGTGCACAGAGCTGGGCTGAGAACAGGAGATGTTATCACTGCCGACTCAGGGACCCCATTGTCAGCAGGGGACGTTAAATTTAGCAGCACTGGGAAATGACACAGTGAGTCAGCGGTGGAGGGGAAGCAGAAAGAATGAGGCATGCAGAGAGCTGTGTGTCCTGGGAAAGCAATGGGATTAAGTCGTCCCCCGTACTGTTGTTATTATTTCCCCTCTGAAACTTCAGGATGGGGTAACGCCGTGATGATTAACCTGTGGGTGATCGGAACCAGCAAACTCAAGGCAGTGTGCATTCTAAAAGAGGAGTGCTGGCACTGGGATCTGTCACTGTGGGGTTGCTGAGGGTATTCCTCTGCCACTCTGCAGAGCTGTGTCACACTGAGGAGCAGTGCTCCTGTTGATGTGCTGCATTGGCCTGACGGGACATAAACCCCATAGCCTGAAGGATCCCCTGCATGGTCCCCGAGCTTGTGGCTGGGGAGATAAGGGCTGTGCACCCTGGGCTGGGGCCCTTTGAGTGCATGGGGTGGGCGACGGGGGCCAGGCTGTGGATCAAATACCATTTGGGTTCTGTTGGTTACTTCCTAGGAACTTATTTTGCACCCGAAAAAGCTCTTAGAGCCCAGGAGCAGCTCTCTGGGGAAGCTGATATTGGAGGCGAGCCTCGCTTTGCAATCATTCTCGGAGGTTGTGGCTCTGACATCAGACACCGGGATTTTTCCTGCCCTTGTGCAGCACTTGGGGCTATTTTTACCCGGCGCTGCCAGTGGCTGCAGGAAGCCCTCAGCTTTCCTCTCCCGGTCCCGCTCTGCTGCCTGCCCACAGCTTTGACTTTATTAGGGCAAGGCCTGCGCCCGCGGGGAGCAGCGAGCGGCGATCCCGGTGCCACGGCCGAGGCGAGCGGAGATGTGCCCACGGGGAGCAGCCGGGGAACGGGGCCATGAGCGGGGCTGGTGATGGAATGGGTGACATCATCGGGCAGGCATCCGCGCGGGATGTGGAGGGGAATTATAAAAAGGTAGGAGACAAAAAGGGGCCTTTTGTCGGCGTGCTCTGCATGGATGGGCACTGCCAGGCGGCGGGCACGGGGCTGCAGAGAGGGCATATCTACACAGAACTCCGTGCACGGGGCTGTGTGCGTGGGGCTGCACGCTCAGTGCTGCATACGTAGAACTCTGCGCATGGAGCTCAGGCTTGGGGCTGCACAATGGGGCTGTACTGTACACATGGGGCTGCATGCATGGCCACTTGGCAGCCCAAAGAGCACAGCGCTGGATGCTCGTGCCCCACCGCTGCCTTTAAGCACGGATGCCATCTCCCTGGTGTGATGTGGCAGAACTGTCCCTTCTGCGTGTCCTCGTCATAGCTTCTCCCCACAGGCCGTTCCTAGATACCTCCTCAGACCAGGAGAGCTGGCATTTGCAGGGCTCTGTGCCACATGGCTTGAGAGAACATGAACATTTTGTGTTTCTCTAGCAAATCCGGCCGTACAAAAACAAGCGTTGCATAATTATAATTTCTGCTGGCGAATCCAATCATAGCCTTTGTACTGCACAGAGATAAAAAAGGGCGCTGTGTACGGGTCTGGGACTTTAAATATAGTAATTGTCCATGGCTGGTAATGACAGTCCGTGGCAAAAATAGCCTCCGTGGTGTGTCTGCAGGGACCAGGCAGCTCCACAGCAGTGGGGTGATGGCCCCTGATGGCCCCCATAGGCTTTAACCCCTCGGCTGGATGGAAGCAGCACCGCCCTCCAGGCATTCATTCACCTGCAGTCCTAGGACAAGAGGTAATGGCCTTAAGTTGCACCAGTTGGATATTAGGAAAAAATTCTTCTCTATGAGTAGTCAGGAACTGGCACAGCTGCCCAGGGAGTGGTGGGGTCACCATCCCTTATGGGGTGTTCAGAGCCGTGGGGATGTGGCCCTGAGGGCAGTGGGCATGGTGGGATGGGCTGCAATTGGGTTGGGGATCTCAGAGGTCTTTCCCAAACCTAATGGTTCTGTGAGTTTGTTGTGCTGTACCCTCCCAAGCACTCTGGGCAGCTCACAGACCAGCCATGCTGGCTGCTCAGCCCTTGCTATCGATCAGCAGAGCTCCAGAAATGTCGTTGTCGTCCGCTCTTAATGGAGGGCTGTTAATGGTGGATGGTTCCAAAGTGCAACGCGGAGCCTGGGAGATTGCTGCGGCACCTGAGTTGCAGATAAATATTTGATGTGCACTTTTATTTGCTCTTTTGGGTGACGTCTGTAATGCATAAAGGCTGCTAATACCGCGTCCTGCATGCAGAGTGGGTGAGCGGAGCAGCCCAGTTCTTAATTCTCAAGTGACACCAATAATACAGGTGATGCGCTGGGGGCTTTTCTCATTTCTCAGAAATCAGCAGAAATCTCGTGGTTCCCATCCCTGCACAGGTCCTAAGGGACAGCCTGACGGATGGGGATTGCGTGGAGATGAAGTGTCAGTGGGGCAAATTAGGGCTGTTGGCCAAAGATGGGCTTTTGGTGGTAAACCAGTGTGCCTTGTGGATGGCAAGTGTGTGTACAGACCAAGTATTGAACAAGTCCGTGCTCACCCAGTGTTGTGTATGTGCAGAAGGAAATAGATGACAAAATAGGTCAGTAGGAGATAAAGTGGGTCAGGCAGCAATGTGGGCACTGCTGCCAGTGGTGTGAACAGCCAGTGGGCCAAGCAGGCCTGACCATAGAATCAGGATGGCCAAGAAAGGGCCCACACAGCATGGGGATCCCAAGCTTGTGTCCTCCAAACAAGAGTCCCAGAGCACTGCCCTTTCTAACACATGCATAAATCTTCATCAATTCAAAACTTTTCAGTTTTTTTTTTTTTTCTTACCAGAAATTTCTTTTTCCTGTTTATCAACCCAATCATTTTTTTAATTATTCTGTTGGGTTTTTTTAACCCCCTGAGGATGCTCGCTGCCCAGTTGATGCCGGGGCAGAGCTGAGGGACGCGATGTCAAAACACACATTTAAATATAACATGGTTTTACATTTTCCTTGCTAGTGCCTTTATGTTTTATTCGATGCATTATTTTTTTACATACAGAGCGAGTTTATTTGATAGTCAGAGAAACCACATGCAATTTTCCTTCTCAATTTCCAGTTTTCAGTGCCCGGCTCAGGATGCATTGAGCAGCTGGTGGGTAATTTATCTACAGCATAAAGTCTGGTTCCCTTAGGTATATTCTATTTCTTAGTAACTGTTCCCTATTTTATCATAACAAATAGGACTCTCCATTTCTTTACGGTCATTATGCCTTGTCTGTTCTATAAGATGGGATATGCTGAGCTCAGGACTGGGAATAGCATTATTTCGTATCCCTGTAATGGCCTGGTGGAGCAGACAAATGGCACATTGATTAAATGGACAGATGTCAGACTGGGAGCAGCTGCAGCCACAGTGGGACGTGGAGCAAAATTATAACGGGTGTGGAGAGAGCTCCATCTATAAGGGAAAACACGCGGGAGCAGTCTGCGTTCATATGTGTTTTAATGTGGAGTGATTTTCAGCATTTATTCGATGTAGGGCTGGTGTGGAGAGAATGCATGGCCCCATCCTGCAGCCCCTGGCTTCTGGAGGGAGATGGGAATGTCTGGGCACGGAGACGGGATGGAAGGGGTCCTTTGGGTGGGAAGAGGAGCATCCATGATTTCGTGAAATACGAAGGTGCTGTGGGGATGTGCCCATCTGGTGCTTGGAGGCAGCTGAGCTCGGAGGTCAGCCCTTGGCAGAGAGGGGCCCCATCCATGGAGGTGCTGGAGGCCAAGCTGGATAGAACCATGGGCAGCTTGATCCTCCCCACAGCAGGGAGGTTGGGACTGGGTGATGTTGGAGGTCTGTTCCAACCCAACCGTTTCACGATTCTGTGATTTTTTTCTGAAAGAGGGAAGGTGCACCATGGACATTTACTGGTGTTTCTTCCATCTCATCCACTCACCACGTGCCCAGTGTGGCAGCAGTGCCCAGGGGTGCAGTGGGTGGCAAAAAATTCTGTTTTTCTTAGGTTTTGTGTCTCTGCTTCGTCTCATTTTGGCCTGCTCTTCAAAATAATGGCTCCTTTCCTGCATTCCCAAAGGGGTGGTGTGCAACCAGCCCAGGAGTGTTGTCAGTAAATAATATGGAAAAAGAAAACAGGGAACAACTTGAAAATTCAATACCCCTTGATGCTCTGGGCGTTGTTTTCAATGCTCTGAATTATTTGTAGCGGTGGCAAAGGAGTTAGATTACAAATAAAGTACGTATTTTGGTAAGAGATTGACAACATAATGGGCAGTGCGATGCTGTAATGTGGGTTGTCAACACTGGGGTTAGATTAAATGATTAGCTATTTTACGTTAATAATTTACATTTCATTATATGTCACTTCCCTCTGTCAGATAAAGGTGTGTTGTTCAGGCAGAATTTGAGGCACTGGGTTATGTTAGTGCTGTGGATGCTGCCTGGTACGTTTTCTTTTGCTGCATATTCCTGATCAGCTGTTACATCTTACTTTAAAATGAAATTTTTGAGGGCTTCCAAATGTTTCTCCTGTCCTTAATTTGCCCTCTTTTCATCCATTGCCGACGGACACCGGTGCAGTACTGCTGTTAATTTGGGGTACAGATCTGTGATTGTCATTTCTTGCACGCTGACTGCGCAGCCATGGATCGGTGATCCGTTTCAATCCATCCCATGGCCTAACCTTACTCAAAAAACGCCTCTATATGAGTGCATTGTTAAAACCTTGGTAATTTGATGGCACCTCTCCTGCATTCCTTCCCCTGCAGGCTCAGAAGAATGAGCGTGAGTCCATCAGGCAGAAGTTGGCTCTTGGCAGCTTCTTTGACGATGGCCCAGGGCTCTACACCAGCTGCAGTAAGAGTGGCAAGCCCAGCCTGTCCTCCAGGTATGCAGGGCTGTGGGGTGGGTGGAGGCTGGGCTGCTTGGTGGGGTTGGCCAAGAAGCTGTGTGTCTGAATTCCTGTTGAAATGTGCACGTCCAAAGCAGGAGAGAGCTTGGTCTTATTGCTGGGTTAGCGTGGTGAATGACGGGACCCAGGAGAACCTCATGAGGTTCAACAAAGCCAAGTGCCTTGGGAACAGCCTGCCCAGAGGGGTGGGTGCCCCATCCCTGCAGGCACCCACAGAGAGGGCTGGGCTCTGAGCACTGATGGAGTTTGGGTGTCCCTGTGCATTGCGGGCAGTGGGACCGATGGCCTTCAGAGTTCTCTTGCAACTCAAACTGTTCTGTGATCCTATGAAAGCTGGTTAAAAACAGAACTATTGGTTTGTGAAAGAGCATCTTCCTTCGGTGGTTCAAGAGGTGGGCGTCTGTTTCATACTGGTCACCAGTTGGCTTTGGACACCTACTTGTGTGACCTGGTGTAGGGAAGCTGCTTTGGCAGGGGGGTTGGACTCTATGATCTCTGGAGGTCCCTTCCAACCCCTACGATTCTGTGATTCTGTGATTCTGTTGGTTGCATGTTTCATACTGGTCGCCAGTTGGGCACTGAGCAGCCAGGATGGATCCACAGCACCTGGGCAGCTTGAGAGCCTTCTGTGCTGTGGGCAGATGTGGGGCAGGGAGGGAAAAACCTGGGAGAGACATAAAACCAGGGGGAATCCTACTAGGGCAACATGGAGGTGAGACTGTAAAATGCAGCTGAACCACAGTGCATCTGAAGAGGAAAGTTGAGCTCTGTGTGGTTACAGCTCAAGTGATAACTGCTGTTGTGTAATTACAGGGCAGGATTAATTAACATCCTGCAGCAGGGCTGGGCAGCCATACCACAAGAAAACACCAGAAGTACCTGGATGCTGCAGCATTTTGTTTGTATTTATAGTCCAGGCAGAGCACTGGTATGCACTGCATGGGTCAGGACATCCAGGAGAGGCTGACAGTCCCCAGTGCTCCACCACAATGCTCCCAGTCCTTGTCCCAGTGTCCTGAGGGTGAGCACAGGATGCTTCCTTGTGCTGTTGCATCCTTGTTTTGCAGAGCACACTGCATATTGAGTCAGGGGTTCCATGCACATCACACGGGGCCATGGAGGAGGCAGTGGGAGAGCTGGGCTGCTGCAGCCCATGCTGGCTGTCACTGTGAGCAGCTAGTGCTTGCTCGCAGGGAAGGGCTCCACATCCAGCTGTGTCCCACAGGATGTTTCCTGGATTCCTTTTGAGGCCGGTTGCTGCTTCACAGCTGTGCACCATTTTAATCCAGGATTTTTACAATGCAGTCAGCATCCTCCGTTTCGAATACTCTGGTGCTCCCAGAGGTGCCTCATCTGCCTCTCTGTTAGGATGAGCATGGGTCAGGCATTTTGGTCATGCTTTTGAAATGCAGGTGTCCCACAGACCCTGATTTGCACTTACTCTTCCCTTTCTGCATAATGCAGTTTGAAGCCAAGCCAAAAGCTGTGTCCTGCTCCCAAACCTGGGCACCGTGTTCACTCAGCCTGGCTCAAAAGCTCATGTGTTAATGCTATCTGTTGTATAGCAATAATGAATTTTAAAAAATACCACTAAAATAAATGGAAAGTTTGCTGTGAGGACCAATATAAGCCCCCCTATTACAGAGCTTGTGTATGGGCCTCCCCCAGCATGGACACATGGTGATGGTACACAGGAAAGGCAACAGAGCTGCCCCCAAAGGATCATTTGGAACTTGAATGTAGAAAAAGGAGTGCAGTGTGAGAGGCAAGCAGCCCTGTTGCAAACCTGCATCACGCCATGCTCAGGGCTGCGCTGCTTCTCTTCCTCATTGCACGCTGGGACTTAGCATGGACAGCACGTGGTGGAGCAAAAGCTGGGCATGGCTCTGCTGGAGGAGTTCCCATGAGATGCCTTAGTGCCACAAGCAGCCTTGGGACAGCCCTCAGTAAATCCTTTTGGTCAGCACACGGTGTTTCATGGCCACGATGACGAAGCTCTGCAGTATTGTGGGTATTTCTGCAGTTCAGCAGTAGATGGTGCTAGAGGCACTGTCATTGTGGAGCTGATGAGTTTTCAATCTGAGCTGTCACTTTGTAATGCTGTGTGGGAATTGTCACCTCTGACCCAGGCACTGGGTGCTGCTGCCAGCGGGGCCAATGGGGCCAAGCAGAGAGTTGTGCATCACAGATCTACCATTGCGTACGGCCCGTCCCCATCCCCACTGTCACCTCTCCTCCCTGCAGACTCCAGAGCGGGATGAACCTGCAGATCTGTTTTGTGAACGACAGTGGCAGTGATAAGGACAGCGATGCTGATGACAGCAAGACAGAAACCAGCCTGGACACACCTTTGTCACCCATGGTAGGTCTGGTGGCTCATCTCCCAAAGCACATAGAGAGAACTGCTGGGGCACTGAAGCCCAGAGCAGCTGGCACGTTGCTATTACAGGACAGACCTGCTGCAGAGGGGGGGATGCACTCAAGGGACAGTGCCCTTCTCCTGCCCTTCCTTTCTCTGTGCTCTGTCAGGGCAATAATGGGTGCAGAGTGGTGTCAGCTCCCATCAGCTCTGCACTCCTCTGTTCCTTCATGGATACAACACAGAGGCCCCAGACCCGTGGTGGGCTTTTCTCCAGCTTAACCAGCTTGTCCATTAGGCACTTATCGATCTGTTTGGCTCCATCTAAAGTGCTCAAGTGGCTGTTAATACTCAGCAGAGCCAATCAAGAAATCAGTTTGATTTAAAAAAAAAAAAAAAAAAAAAAAGCCACCCAACCCTGTAATCTTCACCTTGCCTATAGAAATGAATCCCTCTGTGTGCATACGGAGGATGTGAAGCTGCAGGTCAGCTCCTTTGCTCTGTCCCCGCGGCTGTAACGGTGCGTGTCTGCTTCCCTAGAGCAAGCAGAGCTCTTCCTACTCCGACAGAGACACGACCGAGGAGGAGTCCGAGTCCCTCGATGACATGGATTTTCTCACCAGGCAAAAGAAACTCCAAGCTGAAGCCAAAATGGCCTTGGCTATGGCAAAGCCCATGGCCAAAATGCAGGTGGAGGTGGAGAAGCAGAACAGGAAGAAATCTCCGGTGGCAGATCTGGTGAGTGCAGGCTGATGCAATGGTCCTTCATCCCTCTGCCTTGGGTGCTATGGGAGCAGGAAAGGAGAGGGGGAAGCATGAAGCTCAGTGCTGTGTTAAGACCTCCCAGCTGAGGCTGAAGGCCTGCACTGAGTATTGGCCAGATGCTTTGGTAGTCTCATTGTAGCCAAAAATGGGTGTTTGCAGGGAGGGATGTGTGTGGGTCAAGCTGGTGCTGTGCAGAAATATGAGTAATTCAGAGAAAAAGAATTAAACAGAAGAAAATTCATTTCCAGCTGCCACATATGCCTCATATAAGCGAATGCCTGATGAAAAGGAACTTAAAACCTGCTGACCTAAGAGACATGACTATTGGGCAGCTACAAGTGATAGTCAATGATCTCCACTCACAGATAGAAAGTAAGTGGTCTTTGTTTAATTATTCTTTAGTAAGCACCATCTACTTCAGGATATATGTAAAAATGGTGGTAAATGTACAGTAAAGGAACCATACAGGAGAGCTGCTGGAGGTGGGCTGTTTGCTAGGTCTGGCTCCTTTGGCTTTTTGCTTTCTTTTTGTCCGTCAGGCATTCAGAGGGCTCCGTAAGGTAGCATTGCTTCAGCCTCTAAAAGTAGCCAGAAATACTGCCAGTTTTGTGGCTTCATGCAGCCTTATGGCTGTGTTTTGATATGATGCTGTGCGTGGCCTCAGTAGCATCCACAAGTGGAGAAGCCCTCTGGTCCAGTGGACACCTCTGAGTACATATGTTCTGTCTTGCAGCACATTACCGTGGCTCACGTGTCCTTGCGTTTGCCCCCTTGTCTGTCTTTGCTCTCTCCAAAGGATCCAGGGTTATTCCCTAGCATCTCCACCTTCCCTTATCAATGATTAATTAATCTTAAAGGAAATGTCTCAGGTGGCTGTAGGACAACAATAGCCCCAGCACGTTCATTGGGCTGCTCTGCAACTCTGTAACTGCTCGCGTTCGTTAATTACCGTCCCTCCTGGCAGCTCCTGCTAGGGATGTGGAGCTGCTCATGCCTGTGGCTGAAGCACTGCAAAATTCCTCTCCTTGCAAACCTCCCCCTGCTCAGCGCGAACTCTCCTCCTCTCTCCCCGGCCCCAGGCTTGAACGAGGAGCTGGTGCAGCTGCTGCTCATCCGGGATGAGCTGCACACAGAGCAGGACGCGATGCTGGTGGACATCGAGGACCTGACCAGGTGAGAGAGGGGTCCATTGGCCATTTGCCCCCACTGTCAGCCTTTGGAAGCCACCAAGCCAGCAGGAAAACGGGCATTGCTATGGCTGTGTCCATGCAGCAGCCCTATGGCTTTACCCTCATTGGTGGCAGGAGGTGATGGGGACTGCCACCACCATGGTGAGATGCAGGTAGCACGGGAGGTCGGTGGGATTGGGGTGTGGGTGACCTAAATCCCACAATTATAGGATCTGGGGGGGACGTGAGCTTGCAGAGTGCCACTACCCCACCTCCATGCTTCTGCCAACACATAACCAGGCTTCTCCTTCCTAGACATGCCGAGAGCCAGCAGAAGCACATGGCAGAGAAGATGCCAGCAAAGTAACCCCAGAGTCTGTGGCAGCAGAGATGGAGCTCGCCTGTCCCTCGCTTCTGTGTCTGTACACGTGCTGATGTCCTCAGTGGCGCGCAGCAAATCAGTGTTAGTCCTTGGTCGTGTCCGAAGCTTTATGTCCGGTGATTGGCCTCTGCTTCTTAATTTATTTTAATTATTTTTTTCTTTTTTTTACTCGTGCCACTCAATATCAGGCGTTTTAATAATATTATTACAGAAAAAATGTACAGTACTTATAACATTATAAAACATGGCTGAGGAGAGAGGGCAGTTTAACTTTATTTTTGTTTGCTTAGAGGTTTTACGTTGGACGATATTTTACCATTGACTACTTTTTTATTCTTCACTGTAGTTTTAAATAAAGAGACTGTACTTGACGGTGCTATACAAGTCCAAAAGACATGCCTGCCTCGTAGTGACGTCGTAACCTTCGGTAATATGTACATTTTAATCAGTTTTCAACATTTTGTGAATGTTGACTACCTGACGTTCATTTTTAGATGTGCTATTAACATTCAGTTGGGTTCAAAGAGTTACCTGGAAAGTTTTATGTATAAAGATGTAAAATAAACATTTAAAAACTTGTTTCATATGACACGTCTTTTTGTTGGCCGGTGGTTGACTCGGTGATGTACTCAGCCAACTCAGTGTGCAGTGCCTCCTTTGTCATCACCAAAAAGAGCCAAGCACATGCAGTTGTGCAGAGAAGACAGGATTGTTGTAGAGCTATTTATCTGTAAGCTCATCATGTATGTATGACATGGACTTAAGCTATTCTGCTATACTGGCATTCAGCAGGCCCTAATATTGTGACTATCGTTAGGCCCAGGCACACACAGTAGATGTTCCTATATTTTATTATCCATGCTGAATATCTCAATGACTCACCCGTGTCAGAAATTGAGAAAAAGAAAAATCTATGTTAAAAATCTTCAGCAGCATATGAAATGTATGCAATATGGCAACAGCTCCCCCCTGCCTTGGGGTTGTGCCCTGCTCTGTGGGCACTGTGTCCCTGCTCTGCTCTGCTCCCAGGAATGGGGACCTTTGCCTTCCACATTTTCATTCCCCCCCACCCCATGACAAATTCCCCTTAGCAAAGCACTCAGCTGACGACTTTTAGGGTGTCTGCAGCAAAGCATGAAACGCATCCAAATTCCACCCCCCCACCACGAATGTATTTTATTAAAATGACACTTACTTATTGTTGTTCTTCCCCTCCTTCTCCCGAAGCAGGCCAGGTGCTGAAAGCTCCCTTGGCATTTTGCAGCATTTTGGGGCACTTTGGGGCCATTTTGCCACGTTGTGCTGCTCCACTAGCAAAGGCTGGCTCAGGTGGGAGTGCCTTGTGCTTGCCTGCAATGGAAACTTCTCTTATTTAATTTGCTTTTTTGGAATCTATGCAGAAAGTATATATATAAATATATATAATAGTGGGGGTGTTCACTTGTCAGTATCTCCTGTTGTCTTGCTGCTGTGACCTGCATGCAGCCATTGCTAGCTGCTACTGTTGAATTCCTGCTCTGTGCTTTCACCTGTGAGGCCAACCCCCCCCATGGGGTGCAGATGGGGGGGCTCAGCCTGAAGCCCCACTGCAGAGCTGCTCAGCAGGAGGGGTGGGCTGCTCTGCTCAATGATAAGTGCCTTTAATTCTCTGGAGGGAGCAGGCCTGTAGGCACCCAGCACCAGGACAGCCAGTGGAGTGTCCATCTTCAAGGGTTTGGTTTTTAACTAAAAAATAAGTTAAAGTAATTTAAAAACTATATATAGTATTGCTGGGTAACTGCATCTTAGATCTCTGTCCAGTGTACTGCAGTGTCATGCAGGTGTGTACAATGGCAATGCTGTGGAATGAATGGATTAAATGATGTTTTTGAAAGAAATGTGCCTCGTGTGGTTTCTGAACTGGGTCCTCTCACAGTGCCTGGCCCTGGCACCAAGATCATGCCAATGTTTGGGGGATGTGCCCCATCCTTGGGAAGCCGGGGGATAGAAGGCATTGCCTCAGTCAGCACATCCACACTGACGTGTGCCTACAAGCAGCCCTTGAAGCAGACAGCTTTACTTTGGGCTGAAACACAGAGATGCTCAGTGAGGCTGAGCTGGTGAGGCTTAAACACCCTGGAGGTGTTCAAGGCCAGGTTGGATGGGGCAGCCTAGTCTAGTATTAGATCTGGATGTTGGTGGCCCTGCCTGTGGCAGGGGGATTGGACCTTGATGATCCTTGAGGTCCCTCCCATCCCAAGACGCGTTCTGTCCCCGGAGCTATCCCACTCTTTTGGCCTTGGGGGCAGTGGCTGTTCCTGGCACCTGGGGACTTTTGTGGAACACAGGGGCTCCGGGGGATGTTTTGCTTTTATTCTGCCTTAGCTTTTATTTTTGATGTTTTCCTTCTGTGAACGGATCATTTACATGGTTCCACTTAGGACTCCCATTATCAGTACCGTAACCGTAGAGCCAAATTTCCCAAAAGCTCTGGGTCAGACAGTTTCATTTCATGGGCTGACATCAGTACAAGCAGTCAGAGGCAGTTTCTGTTCTGAGAGCAGCATCACCCACCAGGATACAGGCAGCCAACAGCCCACCCGAACGTGCCCAAAACAGCTCATAGGGACACCCAGAATGGCACAGACCCCAGCTCCAGCAGGAGAAATAAAATGGAGTTCTGGAGATAAGCCACTTAGGCAATTTGTTAAATTCCATGTGCATGGAAACAGGCAGATGCTGCGTGGCTGCCATTTGTTTCTGTCCTGTGAGTGTCTCTGTGCCAACCCTGTGCTCCCTTGGACATCAAGCAGCTTGGATTGGGAAACAGTTTCAGAGCCTGCTTTGTAGTTAGCAATATACATAGGATCATAGGATAGACCCATAGAATGCCTTGGGGTCAAAGGGACCTTAAAAATCAGCTGTTTCCAACATCCTTCTACGGGCTGGGTGCTCCCCCAGCTTAGGCTGCCCATCCAGCCCAGCCCTGAGCACGCTGGGGATGGGACACCCCCAGCACTGCCATGGTAGGTTGTTGTGGGATTTTTTTGTTTGTCTTTAATGCTAATGTAATTGTTGTGCAGATAAGGACCTACCCCTGTCCCACCCCTTTCCTGCTCTCCCCTTCAACCTTTCCTCCCCCAACCCTACCAGAAGGAGACAACCTGCTGCCTTTTCCTCCCTTGCCTCTGTCTGGTGTCACAATAAAACTTTGTTTTTTCCTTTTTAATTCCATCTTTTGGACTCAGACTTACCTATGCTTGAAAGCATTCAATGATACACACAATAACAGTAGAAAGAAAAAAAAAAAAAACACAACCAAATCATGTTTCAGACAGCTGCAGGGATAACTTCCCTGTGAAGATAAAGCAGCCCTTAGGTCAGAGATGTGCTTTGTAAGACAGATGCTTCCTGCCAGGCACATTTTATTGGGTTCCCCTTTTTTCTCCCTTTTCTTTGCATCCCCCAAGCAGCACTTTCTGCACAGCATCTCCCTGAGCGCTGGGGGAACTTGGGGGAGGAAAGCATGGAGAACTGCAGCACAAAACACACACACACCCTTTGGCTTTCGTCCCTCCATTGCTCAAAGGGAAAGGACAGCAGGGTTCAGGAGAGCTATGTGCTGCGGGGTCCCGGGAGGAGCAGCACAGAGGGCATCCCCAAGGAAAAGCCACCGCCTGTGCTTACAGTCGGAGCTCGCTTCCCTGCAGGAGCCCAGAGCAAGGAGTTTCTCTTCCTCCTTATTGTAAAGCAGAGCAAAACCCACGCGTGCAGGACCCCGCTGCCAGGCTGGGAGCTGGGCTCTCTTCTCAGCACTGAGCTGGTTCTGCTGGTTCCTTTGCCAGCTGTGCTGAGCTCACCTGGAGCTCTGCTGTCACCAGCGGCCCTATGGATGGATGGACAGACAGCTGCCACCATGCTCACCTCGCCCCTAGCTTCCTAACAGCAGTGCTTTAGGGGAAGGAGCACGTCTTCAGAAGAAAAGTGAAATACACAGCAAGTTTATAAAAAAAGGGAATTGCAGAGTTTCGTGTGGATCAGCCGGGCCTGCAGCAGCAGGCATTTCCAGGCAGCTGCCAGATGTGAGTGTCGGGGCTGCCCCTGGTGCCAGCTCCATCCCATCCCTTTATTCGTGCCCACATTTACCTCTCATAAGGGGATGAGACCTCCCAGGAGCAGTGTGTCTGTGCCCGACGTGTGCAAGGCCACATTTCTGGTGCCTAACCATACGGCTGTGGTTGCCCCTCTCCATGGTTAAAACCATCCCATCTGGCAGTTCAGGGCCACTGAACCTAAGAGAGACAGAGAGAAAGGGATGTGAATGGGAAGGAAAAAGACACCCAGAGAGGAGAAACTGTGAGAGCCAGCACCAGCCGCTTCCTGCCAGCCAGGCAGTGATGCACCCCTCCAGCTGTTGGCTTCAGCATTAAGCCAAAAGCCCCAGGCTCAGAGCAGGCTCACCCCCATCCCTGATCCTTCCCATTTTCTAGCCTGCTCACAGCAGCCCTCCTCCTCACACACCTGCAGTCACTTATCCAAATCCACCAGGAGCACCTGTGTCTGCATGGTGCTCACCCCAGCAGAGCTGTGGGCATCAGCTATCTGAATAGGAACCTTCCAAATAAACTACCCAGAATCATAGAAAGGCCTGGCTTGAAAAGGAGCACAATGCTCATCCAGTTCCGACCCCCTGCTGTGTGCAGGGTCACCAACCAGCAGACCAGGCTGCCCAGAGCCACATCCAGCCTGGCCTTGAATGCCTGCAGGGATGGGGCATCCACAGCCTCCTTGGGCAACCTTTTCCAGTGCCTCACCACCCTCTGAGTGAAAAATGTCCTCCCAAGAGCAAAAATAAAATAAACCAACTATCCATGAGAGAAAGCCTCCATGTGTTCTTGGAGCTGGGAGAAAGACACCAATTATTCCATGCAAGCATTCCTCACTGCAGCACTTTGCAGATCACAGAACCATAGAATGGATTGGGGTGGAAGGGGCCTCAAGGATCACCCATTCACACCCCCTGCTGCATGCTGGCTGCTCCCAGCCCCATCCAGCCCTGTCCTGAGCACCCTCTGGGAGGGCTGGCAGTGCTTCACCACCCTCTGGTAAAGAATTTCTTCCTAACATCTGACCTAAACCTCCCATCTTTTAGTTTAAAGCCATTCCCCGTTGTCTAGATCTTTTTATGTAGCCATGATCTACTTTTAAGCTTAGCTGTGATTTAATTTATCACAGCTTTACTTTATATATATATAATTAATGCATAATTATAGATACATACATAATTATTACACAATTATACGTAATTATAATTACAGGAAATAGGGCCTTCCTACAAACAACCCCTCTGTTCCAGCTGAGGACATGCCCACACACAGCACAGGATCCACACAGGGTTCTGGGATTCAGTTTGTAGGAAGGGAGAGAGCAAGCCAGCCTGGCCACCGAGTGTCAGTGCCACTGCCACCCACTGTTACTGCGACCACCAAGGAAGAGCTCCATCCAGTTGCCTTAACTGCAACCCCATTGCAGTGCTACAGACCCAGAATGGCAATAGTAGAACTGCATAAGTGCACAGAGGAGATAGCCCTGCACTGCTTTAATAGCACAAGTGTCATCCCACCTCTATAATCCTTCCTCTGCCTGATGAGATCAGCATCTGAGACTAAGACATACTACGTAATAAAAAGCACACGGGCTTTCCTGTTTCAAAGAACTTGCTTTCATTTTTTGATGCAGCTGATACAGGAATATCCTCACTGCTAGACCCTAATGCCTTGTGCCCTGCTATGAGCCAAACCTAAAGGAAACATTCCCCGTGTTCCCAGCAGGGTGCAGTCAGTTGCAGGAGGGCAGGGAGCACAGAAAATGGGACCAATGAGGCTATCCGTAAACCATCATTTGGAGCAACACATCTGGTCAGGCACTGGGACAGCTGCCCAGGGAGCAGAGGGGTCACCATCCCTGGAGATGCTCAGAAATGTGGGGATGTGGCACCTGGGGACGTGGTTATGGACATGGTGGGGTGGAGGGTTGGGAAGCTGAGAGGTCTTTTCCAGCCTTAATGGTTATAAAGGTAAAAAAGCTCAGCCTTCAGTTCCAGGCACAGCAATGGAAAACACAGTCAAACTAGAAAGTCATACGGCAGTGTTCTAGCAAAGCATCTTCTGACACATCACCACCTTCTTAGGGGAAATAAGATGTTCATTAAAATAAAATGAATCTGAAAATTCAATATAAAGAAAGCCCTTGATTCATCCTGCTGCTTTCTAAGTGCACAGGAAAACTCCCACTGACTTCATGGAAAGTTCTCCAGGGCCCCTTGGCACGGCAGGGTGGGCGGCTGTCACATTCAGCATGAGCTAATGGTGAATCCTTGGTGCCCCAAGCCCACCAAAGGCAGAGCTTCCAGGTGGCTTAGTATGCACTGCTATCAACAGCATCTCATCGTTATCACATTGAAGACTGGAAATGGAAAGCTTATTTATGTGTCAGACACATGCTTCAAACACCCCTATTCTCCCTTTAAAGCCATCCCCCTTTTCTATACTTATCAGACAGCATAAAAAGTCTCTCCCCATCTTTTTTTACGTTCCCTTTAAGCACTGGCAGAGGCTCCCTTTAAGTTCTGAAGGAAGGGCAGCCCCACCCCGTCCTGTCCCCACACTGCCCCAATGCCAGGACCCCGCGGGATTCCCAGCTCTCAGCTCCCCGAGACACCAATACAAAGAAAAAGGGGAACTCCTGCTCCTCCGCCAACATAAAAGCAGCGCAGCCCCTACAGCAGCCACCGATCCCACATCAGTTTCATCAGGCAGAGGCATGGCAGAGCACAGCATCAGGAGCAGAGCAGCATGGCTGGGGGTCGGGCACTGGGTGCTGCCGGCTGTGCTCTGCCTCCTGCTGCCATCCACGTGGGCACTGCCACCTCCTGCCCACAGCCTGGCCAAGGGACTCAACTGCTCCAGGACACTGCTGGCCGCTGCCAACGAGGCACTCCTGCAAGTGCAGGTATGAGAGGGGAGGGATGGTGCCCAGGGTGGGAGGGTTGTGTGTGGGATGGTGCATAGCCAGGTAGGTGATTAATGGCACCCAAGATGGTGGGGATAGTGGCCAGAACAGTGGGGATGATACATACCTAGCCATGCAGGAGACAGGTTGGTGATGGTGTCCAGGCAGATGATGTGTTGGTGAAGGCAGCCAAGATGATGAGGATGGGTTCCTGATGCTATCCAAGCAGGAGAAACTTTGGAGATAAATCCCAGGCAGGCACATACACATGCACTCAGCTCGGGGAAGTCTCCTTCTGAACTCCCAGCAGGACTGTAACTGCTCGCAGTGCCCACCCACACAATCAGCAGCACCTGTGTTTGCACAGGTGTCTCTCAGCTCTCATCCACTGCAGCAGAGTGCTAACCAATTGGACTGCTTGCTTTTGAGCACCTGTTTCTCTAACACCGCTGCAGAACTGGCTCTGCAGACACCTGCTCCCAAGCTCACTGCATTTGGTGCTCTGACTTTGCTGTTACAGAGCCCTTCTGCCCCTAAATCCCCATCAAGATGAGAGTTTCTGCCAAAGTCCCCTTCTAGAGTTGCAAGCTTCATCTCAGAGAAGCACGAAAGAAAACCACTGAAGAGTTTCCCAAAGTTGCAGTGTATCAGTGAGCACTGCCTCTGTATTTTCTTTTTTTCACTTTCTAGTGCTTTATATTCAGCACAAACACTGCATTTACTGATTTTGAGACTGTCTATTTGTTGTTTTCTGAAGCTGAATCGTTCACCCTTTTCCCCCCCTTTTTAACACAGAAACAGGGAGTGCTGGGATTTGAATGCACCCTTGAAGAAGTTGATCTTGAAGATGTCACCAACAGCCAAATCAACACAATAAAATCCTGCACAACTGAGGATCTGGGGGTAAAACCAAAATAACCAACTTTCAGCATCATATTTTCTCCAGCAGCCATATAACATGTTGTCACTAAATGAACCTGTATCATTTCTTCTTTAATTTATTTGCAGGCTGGAAACTGTCCAGTACTGGAAAGTTCTACTTTAGCTATGGTAAGCTGTGAGTTTCTATAGAAAACCTTTGTTTAGCACTTCTAGCACTTAGCAACAAGTTCCAGCATCTCTTATTAATTCTGACTTCTGCAGAGCAAATGCCTGCAGGGGATCTATGAAGATCTGAAAACCTACAGGGCAGAGCTGTGGAACCTCAAGGATCTGAGGGTGCTGACATCCATTGATGACATGATGCAAGTAAGCATTTCCATCTTGTTCCATCCATCTTTAAATGGGGTTTTAGGAGCAGAGTTGTGTTGTGCAGTTAGTCGCTGGGGAGCCGGGAGTTTGGAAGGTTAATGCTGGTTTTCCTAGGAGTAAAACTGGAAGATGTTAAGAGCTCGTTTGTCCCTCCACTGACCTCCCTCCCCACTGCAGGTCCTGCAGCCCCGCAGCCCAGCCGTGCCGCAGCCCTCGCCCAGCACCATCCTTGGCTCCTTCCAGGGCCGCATGCGGCTCTGCGGGGTCCTGCACGCCTTCTGCCTGCGTGCTGTCACCATCAGCAGGATGCTGGGCTACCTGAGTGCCCTCACTGCAGAGACATAAGAAGAAAATGCAACAGCACGGCCGTCCTGCTGTACAGTTACTTATAAACCATGTTCTGCTGTCAGTGCCTTTGAAGCTAGCGCATCCAACTTCTAAACCTGGGGACAATAAGCTGGATTGTATGAGAACGTTCTCAGACTGCCGAATGCTCAGCTGTTACAGTGTTTTATTTATTCAATTGTAAGTTCCTGAAATGGATATTTATGATAATCCTGGTTTATTTATGATGATGCTCCTTATTTATTCTATTTATTGCCTAATAAAATTGAAGTTGACATGAAAGCTGCAGTGACCTTTTTTTTTGTTGTTCCTTGAGATATCACACACCTCAATGAACACAATGTATTCCATCCTATTAATAGGACAGAATCACATTGATCAGACTTCTAATGTATTTTGTATTCACAGAATCATTATGGTTGGAAAAGAGCTCTCAGATCCCCAGTGCAACCCCAGCCCACCCCACCATGTCCACATCCCTCAGTTCTGCCACATGCCACATCCCCACGGTTCTGAACACCCCCAGGAAAAGTGCTTGACCACTCTTCGGAGAAGAAACATTTCCTAATCCCCAACCTGCTCTCAAATAAGCAGAATACCACAGCACCACTCAGCACTGGGGTCTAGAATTCCCATTTTCCTCGTTCCTCACATCAGCTCTGCTCCTTGTGGCTTTGACTCTCCAGGGGGCTTTTGTATCAGGTGTGTTCAAGTTGCCAGGTGCTGCCTGACAGGCACATTTTGAGAGCAAAAGGTTTCAGTTAGGAAGCAAAATTAGCTAGCTTTGCAATAAGTGCCCCTTTAGAACTATTTTTTGTTTATTTGTTGCTGGAGCCACATCAAAACAACAGGCTGAAATTGGGTGTGCAGACAACAAAACCTCTTGTTGATGACAACTTACCTCCATCCACCACAGCTAATATCTGATCCCTGCTGTGCCAGGCAGGCAGCTGGGCACAGCCTTTCCTTTCCATCTGTTCCATTGCAGGAAAAGTCTTCCTCTCTTCTTGCAAACCCATTTGACGTTATGTGTTTGGAGAGATTCATATTTAAGAACCTAGCTAAGAAATAACCACTGAGGATTTGCAAACATCCCTGTCTCAGTGCCATAATTCAGAAGAAATTAACTAATTGGGTAGTGAGCTTAGAAAGGTAAGGCATCATACCTTCCAACTAAAGCATTTGGAGTTGTGATTTACTATCTGCATTCACTAGAACCACTTGCTAGTGGTAAAACTAGCATTAATATTCTGGGAAATGTATCCCCTTAATGCTCTCTTTTATGAGATAAATTGTTTCATTCTTTAATAGGGCAATGCTTAATGTCACCTGCATTTTTATTAGTAGTGGCTGGTGTTGCACATGGAGAATGACAGCTGTTTAATTACTTCTTAGCATACAGAGAGAACCCCCTGTCATTTTGAAACAAAAACTGAGGCTTCAGTTGAAAACCCAGGGAGAGATGCTGAGACAAGCACCCTCCCACTCCTTCTTCCAAGATCACCACTACTCTGCTTGCTGACACAGGGTCTCTCACCAAAAAAAAGCATAGAGAAAGCAGCAGCTGACTTGAAATGCTGTAAGAGAAGTGAAAACTTCAGCAGCAGTGAGAAGAACCACTGAGCAGCAGGAGTCTGTCTGGAGAGATGGGGACACTGGCATCGCCCTGGCTGCTGCGGGGAGGATGCCTTAGGTTGGAAGGGACCTTAAAACCCATTCCATTCCAAATCCATGCTGTGGGCTGGTTGTCCCCAGGCAGCTCAGCTGCCCAGGGCCCCAACCAGCCCAGCCCTGAGCACCCCCAGCTCCTCTGGGCAAGGCACCCTGTGTCCCTGATGGCAATTCTCATTTGCTCGCCTCAGAGAGAAGAGCCAAGGGCAGCTCCACGTGTTCCTGTGTCCCAATGTGTGTCCCCTAAGTCCTACAGCAGCAGAAGAGCCCACAAGGGATGCACACATCCCCAGGAAAAGGCCTGACCAGAAACAACATTTGACCAAGGAGAGGAGCACAAAGGGGTGAGAAGATGGCATGTGACATACAAGCAGCAGACAGCTGCTAAGAGCTGTATCTCAGCAGACAGCTAGAATTTAAAAAAAATAAAATTAAATTAAAAATTACACATAAATAGCCAAAATGTTCTCTTTTTAATCCTTATATTTAAAAGTATGTTTGTTTGTTTGTTTTTCCATAAACATACACAGCAGGAGATGATGAAAAGAACCACCTGTCTGCAAACAGGACACTCTCTCTGGCCATCATTCAGTTTATCAAATAACATTATTTTCAGATCTTTTACAACTGTGTGCTACAGGTCCTGCCCTCAGGATAACAACCATCTTGGAGACCCCGATTTTCTCTATTTTACCTTAAGCCCACACTTACAGTAAAGTTAAAATTAATCACATAAAAAAAGTAGTATAAAAAGTTCACAGTACAAAAAAAATCATACAACATAAAAAAAAAATCTCATAAAAATTGAGACACTGTACAGAGAGAAGAAAATCCCACAGAAGATTCAAAGCTGCCTGCAGTTCTTAATGGTGCTACTGTGAAAGTGGGCTTCGGATTTAAGAAAACAGAACCACAGCTCAACATGAGTGCATGGGGATACATACAGTGGTTGTGTATCAACAGTGATTCTGCAAAGGAATTTATCTGCAAGTTTAAGGAGTTTCTTCCCTGATCCTAGGCATCTCTGAGCAATACAATGTACCTCATGATTTTGACAGTTTCATTATTTTAAGGGGATAAAAGTTTTGATACAACTTTTCTCCCTTGTCTTTCCCTGATTCAAATAAAAATGTTTCAAGATAACAGTCATATACCTGATAAAGGTAAACCCAGTTCTCCCAGTGCTCGTTGTCTTTTAGGATTGGCTCAAACACAACAAGATTCAGTGGCAGCTTTCAGTTTTGGGCACGTCAAGCCTGGCACTTCCATCCAGTTGCAATGACTGGTATCCAAACGTGTGAGTAATGATTCCCAAAATGCTACTTACACTTACGTAGGTGCAAAATTTCATTCACATTTCTTTTGAAGACACTCTAAACTTTCCGCTGACTGATTACGACTTGGATCTTCATCACAACGAAATCCCGGGAAAATAGCTTGAAAAGTTTAACCATTTGGGTGGGGAAAGTTCCTGAGCTTCTCATCAGCTTCTCCAACTCATCACTCAGCCAAAAAGCCTGGGGAAATGAGCATGCACAAGCACATAGATATTATTTCATATCTAGAGGTCATTACAGTATTGAATAACAGGTTCATAAAAACCCACAGCAGTGCAGGGCCATGGCAATAGACATGTCTGCAAAGGTCAGATGAGTGAGGGAATGTCAGCAGCGGTCCTCACTTTGAAGCCAGGTTCCTTTTATGGAGGGTAAAATGGGAGCGAAGTTTTGCTAGTTCAAAAGCCAGAATTTGTTTATCATTATTTCTTTGGAGTTCTTGTTTTTTCTTTGGACTCTCTCACAAATACCAAGAATTTGCTTGGGCATATAATGCCCATTAGTCCTACGTCCCATTAGGTCAAAAGGATTAGGTCATGGTCAAGTATTCTGAATGTAGGCAGGAGAAAAACATTACTCATTTTATAATATAATATCATTTTCTGAAGGGAAGTAGGAAAATGTCACAAGAAAGAAAATTGTCATCAATATTAGAAGGGAAACAATTTTGAGTTACACAAGAAAATGCGTACTGGGTATTTAGTGAACTCTCTGACGTGTACTCTTAAAACACATCTGAAACTCAGTGATGTAATTGCACAAATACAATAAGCTGATACCTTCTAGTGCTTGCACTATTTCATATGACACTTTTTCACGGAGCCTATTGCACAAAGCTTGTGCAGTTCCATTGCTTTGCTCTCTTTCTCTCCACTTGCTTAACATCAGAAATTTCTGGATATTGACTTCCTCTTCATTTGCTTGAATCTGCTGAATGTCTTTCATTTCCATTTGAAGACATTCAATGGCAATTTCTTTCCACTCCACGCCAAACAACTTTGCAATTACCATCAGCTGTTGATCAGTTAGCAAGCTTCTGCTTTTAATTCCATCTGAAAAGACATAAAACAAAAATCAGATCATGCTCATCTGATTAGACTTTTAATCTAATGACACCATTGATTCTGTGCAGGGGACATATAACAATGGGTATCTTATTAGCTAGGCAGTCAAAACTGGATTAACTGCAGCCAAGCACTGCAGAAAATCACCTGAAGAACTCTGAAGGCTCATAAAGACACCAATTTCTGAGCAACTGCAAGTTTACACGGACTAAGCACTTTTCCTTTCCTCTGTCACCATTTACTCACAAACTGAAGCTCTGAATGATGAAAGCTCTCCCTCTGGTGGCTACATGCACCCATCAGTAAATACCTACATGATTATTTTTGCTTATTCCCAGACTTGGCTTTTTAAATGGTACAGAGATGCTTACCAGTATAATTGTTGGACCTCTGCTTTTTGCTACAGTGTTTCTCTTCTTCAGAAAAGCTGTTGGTTGATTTCCGTCTTTTGACACCTAAGGAGCAAAGCAGAATTGATGTTAATTTACTCATTTCACGTGCATATCACTTGAGCAACAGCAGCAAGCAGGGCTCACAGAAAACATTAAATCTGAATCAACTTCATGTTGACTTACTGCTTGGAATTCTTGTTTGCTCATTTTTGTTCTGATCATAATGTATCCAGTCACCTGGAAAACAGTTTTCAAAGATAAACAACAGGTGAAGTAGGAATCCCCCATTGCTGTGAAGGTATTTAACAAATTTCATCTACAGGCAGCACTACACCCCAACTCATGCTTCTTTTCAGCTGGAACAACCTGCTAGCCAAGGCACAACATGCTTACTTTCTCTTAGTTTTGCTTTCCACACAGCTGCACCTGAGTCCAGTTCAACCAAAGATAAGGTGAAGTCATCAGGTTTCTCAAAATAGACTTCAATGTAACTTTTCAGCTTCAAAAGAGATCCATCAACAAATTCAATTTCCTGTAAAACAGAAATATTTTTAAAACAGACTTTTATCCAAACATAAATTAAACTGGAGGGATGTGGATGCAGACCAAAGTCTGGTCTACCCAATGTTTTGCCATTGACTTCAACAGTGTAAGGATTTCATCCTCAAGCTTTAGGTCTCTAAGAGGCAAATGCTTTCTACAGTGATGGCAAATTAATTCTTACAGCCAGTGCATGCCCTGCACTCAGCAGGAAAGGAAAAGTATTTTCTGTCATGTTTCAAATCTGTGCTGTGATGCACCAAATCATGCTTACATGGAGAACTTACCTCTGGAGTTATTTCAGCTTCTGGTTCACAAATTAATCTGTATCTCTTTCCGTTCTGTAGTAATTTCTGGCACACAGGGGGCTTGTCAATTTTAATGAATTTCTTTTTGGAATGTTTTACTGCTCTTGATATATCCTGAAATTTTAAAAACATGATACTAAGCTCCTGTCGCTAAGGGAGCTCATGTTTACAACCCACATTGCTCCTCACAGCTCCTTGTGTCCTTCTCCACCCATCCCTACAAAATGCTACACAGCAAACCTTACAAAATGCTCCATACTGAACACATAACTTGTGGGGATAGTGAAGATTCCCCCAAAAATAGAGAATTGTGCTACATTAGTGAAATCAGAAGGGCTTCACAACCCAAATGGAAGCAAGTGTTATTAGCTGCTGTCCCTTCCCATGTTGGTCTGTGAGGGGATCGGTGAGAGTACAAGTGGTGCAAGTCCTGAGCTCTGTGAATTTTCCAAGAATATCCCTTAGACTCACAAGGATAATCGAGTCCAACTTCTGGCTCTGCATGTGACCACACAAACCCCAAACCTTTATCTAAGGCTGGTGTCCAAAAGCTCCTTGAATTCCAGCAGCTTCAGGCCATGCCCACTGCCCTAGGGAGCCTGTTCCATTCCCACTGCCCGGTGCTGAAGAACCTCTTCCTAATTTTGGTGGCAAACAGGTTTCTGACTTATTTTCATTTTTCATACTTTTCATAGCACCACGTGAACAAGCAGGTGGGCCAGTACAGCCGCTTACATATCATAGAATCATAGAATCACAGAATCACTAAGGTTGGAAAAGACCCACAGGATCATTCAGTACAACCATTCACCCATCACCAATGGTTCTCACTAAACCATATCCCTCACACAACATCCAAACGTTCCTTGAACACCTCCAGGGTCGGTGACTCCACCACCTCCCTGGGCAGCCCATTCCAGTGCCTGACCACTCTTTCAGAAAAGCAGTATTTCCTCACATCCAGCCTGAATCTCCCCTGGTGCAGCTTGAAGCCATTCCCTCTAGTCCTGTCACTATTCACACGAGAGAAGAGGCCGACCCCCAGCTCGCTACAACCTCCCTTCAGGTAGTTATAGAGAGCATTGAGGTCTCTCCTGAGCCTCCTTTTCTCCAGACTGAACAATCCCAGCTCCTTCAGCCGCTCCTCACAAGGCCTGTGCTCCAAACCCCTCAGCAGCTTAGTTGCCCTCCTCTGAACAAATATCAAATCCTTCCCTTCATATTCAGCCTACGGTGAGAGAACACCTGCCATGACAAACCCAACCTTGATGAAGGAGTCGTTGTTCGTCGCCACGTAGACCCGGAACAGCAAGGAAGGGTCGTCATCGATGGCCTTGTAGAGGATGACAGCTCCGTGGTAGAGCAGGGGCTCCTCACTGCGGATGAGCGGCCCGACGGGGGACAGCGAGCTGACCAGCCACCGCACGTGTGAGGCCGAGAAGTCCGTGGATGGCTCGATGGCTGCACCCGCACCCTTGATGTGCAGCACCTTGAAGGCCGGATGGGAGCCACCATCTGTGGGGACACGTGACGGCACTGTCAGCACGTGCAGCGTGGTCCAGCCTGCCCACCTCCGTCACAGGACTTACCGCCGAGGCAGAGGGAGTGCGGGAAGGCGATGGAGGTGAGGGCGGAGGGCGCCTCGCAGCGCACGTCGAACAGCGGGCCGCCCACCACCCATGGTGGCTTTACCAGCCCGGCGTATTTGCTCCAGGACAGCAGGGAGTAATTGATGGTGACCGCCTTGTTCACCTCAAAAATCAGACCGGTGACACTGCACTCGTATGTGCCTTCTGCATCCAGCTTCATCCTGCCCAGATAGACCCACATTGCATTGCACGATTCACATTGCAATCGTT
This sequence comes from Phasianus colchicus, assembly GCF_987193195.1. Taxonomy (NCBI): domain Eukaryota; kingdom Metazoa; phylum Chordata; class Aves; order Galliformes; family Phasianidae; genus Phasianus; species Phasianus colchicus. Next base: position 19,071,092 of record NC_143445.1, read on the forward strand.
TACAATTATTAATATTAATTATTGCAACGAGATGCACAGGAAGCCACCCTGAGAGCTGCCAGACAAGGATCTACAGACAGCTGGAGTAAATTGCTTATTTTTCAAGATTTGGGGGCATCTTTCTTTATTGCTATGAATGTATTTGTGCAGCAATTTTTTTTCCCACTTAATTAGAATGGAGAAGTATCTTGATCAGCACACCATAAATGTAATACCCATTAAACATAAATGTATACCGTAAAAAAAAGAAAAACAAACAAACATACAAATATTGTCCTCCAGAAAGCTTCCTAGGGGTCACTTGCTCTCTCTGGGCCTATATAAACAGATAAAATAAAAATACATATCTAAGAGGCTGGTGAGAAAGTAGCATTACAGTTTGCAGGTTCTCTCATGCAAAACGTGTGGGTTTCTTTTTCTAAACCTACATTTTCTTTTCTGCAGTGCTTACAGTGGGGCAGACAGTCCGCTCCTAGTGAGAAAACAGGAAAATCAGCTCATTAAAACCAAAGTAATTAAATGCTCAGGGAAAAAAAAAGCAACACCTTCAGAGTTCTCTTACCATCTGATTCATTGCAAACTGGCTGTGATTCTTTCTTTTCTTGTTCTTCATCTGCATAAAGAAGTGTTAAAAGTTCTCGTTAATATTTGTTAATAGCAAAAGATCTCACAGCCACCTGTGGCTTTTACACAAGGGAAAGGACAATGAGGACAGAATGGGGATGGTTGTCTCTGCTCCAGGCTCTGCCCATCCCAGCTTTATGGGATTTGCAGTGTTTGCACTGCTTCTGCCCATGGGGGTGTGCAGTGGTGCACTGTGCAGCAAACACATCCCATAGCCTCCAGGCAGCATGCTCTGCAAGGACAACCCACCCATTTAATTCCCCTGCTTTAACAAAGGAATACTAAGGAGAGTATTCTCAAGACTACAGTGTCTGTGCCAGCTCCACACAACCTGGGCATGAAGATAGGCACCTGGATACAGCTCATAAAAGCTCATAACTCTCATAAGTTGCCCACAGTACTGGTAATTTTTTAAGTCGGGGTGGACCCATCCCCAGGATGGTCTCACCGTACCCAGCACCAACTCCAAACACTGAATAGAAGCTGTGCACCACTTCGCAGTGAGAAGGGAGCCATGCTACAGCAGTACACCTGTCCTCCTTACCCAGCTTTACAAATGCCTGAACCAACCTCAGCGAACCCCAAGACAAAAGCAAGCAAGCAGAGCCGAGATATGGGGTGAAAGTTTTTGGCCTGAAGGGTTGAATTGTGCAAAAGCAACGGACGGAGCTCCTGCCATGAGGCATTATGAAATGCAAACAGCACCCAGCAAATGCGGTCCTTGCAGGCAGGCTGCCCAACCAACCTGCTACATCAGCACCTCCCAGGTGGGCAGATGGGAGAGAGGTAGGCAATCCATTATTATCTATGGGAAGTGCCTGGAAAATATCATGGAAACACCTAGGCAGTGAGCTGGATCCCAGCCTGGAGCAATGCTATTTTGGGCATGGAGCAGCAGCTGGGATTGCTCTGAGTGCTGTGCAAGAGAGGAAGTAGGGCTGAGCAGCGCGGGCTTGCTCTGGCAGCGCTGTTAATTAATTATCAGTGCTTTACACGCCTCCATTCGTACCACGCATGCTCTCTGCCTGCACAACAGTGCTCTCTGCAAGAGTTCTTGCCCCGAGGAGCAGAGGTCACCGGCTGTGCCGGCACCCGATCACTGCTGCAGGCCCTCATGCATCCTGGTGCAAAGTACTCATCCGTATCGGCTCCCAAATGTCTCCAAGAGCGGATATGGGAAAGAAAGAGCAGCACACTCACCTGACCGCCTTGTGTCCGACTCCTCTGTATCTGATGAGAAAAAAGCTTTCTCATTATTTAGTAAAGGCAATCGATGTTGGGTGAAAGCAGGATAAATAAGCTGCTCGTGGTATAACCCACACAAGTGGAAACCCACAGCCTCCTCACCAATAACAAACGCTTCCTTCAATTCTTTCCCCGTCCATCCTGTTTTGCCACTTTTGCTGCCAACTGTTCAGCAGATTTATAGCCTCTGTGGACAACGGCTGTGGTGTACAAACATCTGCATGTATTGTGTGCGTGAGGCCAATGCCACACGAGCTGATGACCCCCACTACTACAAAGCTCAGCACTGAGTGACTATGAAATGATGAGCTCACATAAATACAATTCTGCTTTTCAACATTCAGTCACTGGCTTAACAGTTCTGTACAATAACTTGGAGGAGACTACTCCCAAAGAGGGAAGGAAAAAAAAAAAAAAAAAAGCGGTTTTAAACTGAATTTACATTTTCAAAAGAGAGAAAATATGTAAACTGCAATATAATGCCCACCTGAGTCATCTTCTGAGCTGCTGCTGGAGCTGCTGCTGGGGCTGCCAGAGCCACTGCCGGAGCTGCCCTCTCCTGAACGACAGGAAGAATTAAAGAAAGCAGTGCCAAGGGTAAGTAAGAGATGCATTTTGAAGTTTAAATGCACTAATCTGGTGGGTGTTAGGTAACGTGACAAAGCAGGAAAAGCACTGAGCCGTGCTCAGGCAGCAGAGATCAGCATCAGTGATCTGGGGTCACTCAGAACCTTTGAGGGTGTGTGTGATGCTCAAGGTGCATTATTTTGATGTATGATGTCCCGAACAACCCGAGGCTGTCCTGGAGGTCCCTGCACCCCCACATGTCCCATTTCACCCAACTGAATTCCATGGTTTTCCATGGGAGAGGCACCTACAGGTGCTGGTGTGTACCACCGTGCTGTGAACCCAGGCTGTGGATGTGCCATGCACACTTCTAATAAAGGTCTTCTTACAAATCTCAGAGTCACGCTCAGGAGGGGGCAGGAGGTTTCTGGTCTCACAGCTGCTCACCTGCTGGCAGCTCCTCCGCACAGCCCGTGCTCTCCTCACAGGAGGTCTCCAGTTCTGCAAAAGAACAGCCAGGGGTTACGCATGCATGAAAAAAGGAACTTCTGTGTGCCTACAGGCAGAGCTCCCTCCCCTACAACTTCACGTTTTACGCAGGCTTTATGCAGAAAGAGCTGACTGAGCCACAGCCATCTGTGTCAACCTCCACCACTTCCTTGAGCACCAAAAATACAGCAGCTTGTATTGCTCTGAATCAAACTGCAGCTGGGCTGGTCTGCAGGGCTGTGCAAGGGCACAGAGCCTTGCAGTGGGAGGGCAGAGGGCTGCAAGGATTGGAGGAAAGGGGAGGAACAGACAGATGGACACCGTTCCATGCACCCACCAGGGTGAGCAGCGATCCAGCTCCTGACATCCAATGGACATGAAAAAATGGAAAGGAAACCAGGCTGACGTTATGGAATCACAGAATCAGAGAGGTTGGTAGGGACCTCTGGGAATCACCAAGTTCCCCACAGGTTCCCCACAGCAGGCTGCACAGGAATGCATCCAGGTGGGTTTTCAACAGCTCCAGATGTGGCCACATCAGAGCAAATGGGAGAACATCCCTCACCCAGCTGGTCACACTCTTTGTAATGCACCCAGGACACCATCAGCCTTCTTGGCCACGAAGGCAGACCTTTGCAGAGCTCCTTTCCAGCAGTTCAGCCCCCAGCCTGTACTGATGCAAGCAGCTATTCCTCCCCCGCTGTAGGACTCTACACTTGTACTTGTTGAGCCCCATCAGGTTCCTCCCCACCCAACTCTCAGCCTGTCCAGGTCTCACTGGTGTGCCAGCCATCCCTCCCAGCCCCATGTCATCACTGTAAGAAATGGCAGTGAGGGACATGGTTAGTGGGTATGGTGGTGATGGGTTGACGGTTGGACTTGATGATCTTAGATGATCTTTTCCAACCTTAATTATTCTGTGATTCTATAATTGCCAGCCAAGAGGAACTGCAGAGACACACCAAGGACCAGCATCTCCTGTCCTCCATCCCACCCCAGGCATTCCAACCTCAGCACACACACCTCAGCACTCAGAGTAGGGCATTACAGATCTAGCAGAACAAAAGCCTTCTCTCTATGATCACACACCGAATTTTCTGCACAAGGTCTCTGGGAGGTCCGGCACTGCTGGTGGTGCTCACTGAGTGCTTCAGTGTGGATGCACAGAGGTTTGGCAGTCACCTACTGAACTGTCAATGCAAGGCCAATTCCTCTCTTGGCATTTTTGCACTATGCAGATAACAGGGAATGAATAAGTAACAAAGGAACACGAATTTCAAAAATAAGTATAATGCCTCAAAGATCCTACCCATGAAATTAAAGCAATGGACATTGACTTTTCTATAGGCAGTAGTTATAAAATGGTGCTTTGCAATCTGGAGAATGGGAATTTCTAACACCCAGCCCACTGAAGCCCTGTATTTCTCAAAGTTACTGTACCGTGTTCATCTGCAGAGAGGGATTCGATTCCGCTGGAAGACAAAATGGGAAATGCATGAGAAGATCTGGCAATCCTTTGCCACCTTTTCATCCAAGCCAAAGAACGTGAGGAAAGAAGCAGGTTTTAAGGCAAGTTGAACAGTAATGACAGGGGGTGGTGCTTAAAAATGTATTTTCTTAAATGCTGCTCATGGACTTCAGCTCCTGCCCTCGTCACAGTGCTGCTGGGGACACCTGGCTCTGACACAGGGGTTTCCATGAGGTCAAGCCTTGGTCTCCAGCCCCTTTTTCTCTCAGGAAATGAAAGGAGCGAGAACAAACAAGAGCCTAATCAATAGTCCCTGGTGATTTTCAGACCTTTGCTCCGTGTTCAGGCCTGAAAGAGCAACAGGATGCAAACGTTATTCATCTTCTTCAGCAATGTATGAAGCTCAGACAGACCTGATGACCCAGAAGTGGCAAATGGCTCCCATCTGAACACCTGCTGGCGGTCCATGGCAAACCCAGGCATATCTTCATTGTCCTTTCTCTCCTGAGAAAGGAGATTTACTTTTATGGACCAGATGTGGAAACCTTTCCATGAAGCTCCACAAAGCCATCCCAGAATAACCATCAGTAAGCCAGCAGGTGACATCCATCTGTGCTTCACTTTGCAATCAGAAGCAAACACCTGGCACGTCTGCCTTCCCAGCAGTGAGAAAATAACTTCAGGTTGAGGAGCAAGGAAGGGAGGAGGCAAAGCAATGTGAGCAAAATGGAGATACTGCAGTTGGATGAGGAGTCTGGGTGAGAGTTCTGCTGGAATGGGAACTGTGATCACACTTGCATCTTGCAAAAACTACACTGAGAGTACTTGCAAGGCTGGGAAAAAGCTGTGCAGCTTTGCCAAGTGCTGCCTCGCTAAACAAGATTTGCCTGCAGTTGGCTGATAGCCCTGCTTTGCATTCCTCATCAGCTACAAAACATGTATTGAAGAAGAAAAATGGAGTGGGAAAAACAAAACAAAACATAACCAGCCCTATTCAGTGTAACAGATTTTGTCTCACGATCAATTAATTACAGAATTACTCCGGGGAAGAAATGCAGTTCCAGCTTTGTCTCGTGTCACGTGAGAGCTGCGCAGTTCTGTTGCTCAGCCCTCCCCAACAGAAAGCATAACAGCTTAACCACGTTTTGCAGGGAGAAGATAAACACTCTCCTCCCAGCGCCGTCACACAGCTGCTGCCAGCTTGGAAAACGGCCAGAGTATGGAAGGGTTGCTGGAGAATGGGGTCGGGGACAAAACCCCACTGCTGGGAGCAGGGATGTGGAATGGTGACATGGAGCAGAAATGCAGAGCGGGAACGCTGTTGGCTCACTGAGCGCTTTTGTCTGCTGGAGGAGATGATGCTGGGGATGGCGGGCGGCAGCATGGCCGGTCCCTGGTCTGGAGCAGGGGGGTATGGGGAGCAGTGTAAGGCCAGGATCCTGCACCTCACGTCCCTGGGGGCTTCCTGGGAGGGTGGGAAGGGAGACCGCGGGCTTGGACCTGAGCCAGCAAGGGGGAGGGAGCCGTTATTGGGGTGCAGAGAATGGGGAAATGGAGGGTGGTGGGACGAAATGCATGGGGATGGTGCTGGGGCTGGGGGGAGGTGAGGGACGGGGCGAGGGAGACGGGAGGATGCTGGGGGATGGAGGTGGAGGGCGCGGAGGGGGAGCGTGCTGCGAAGGTTGGGGAAAGCGGGGGGGGTGCCGGGGGGATTGGGAGGGATGCTGGGAGGAATTGGGAGATCGGTCTGGGGGGGTTGGGAAAGGAATGAGGGCGCCGAAGGGTCGGGGAGGTGCAGGTGGGGGGTGGGGGCGTAGGGACGGGAACGGCGGGAGGATGCACGGCCGGCTGGGGGGGAACGAGGGATGCTGGGGAGGGGCCGCGGGGCGGGAGGACCCATCTCCGGGCCCGTGGGGCGCCGGGTCCCGCTCACCTGTCGGGCTCCGGGCAGCGGCGGGCCATCGCGGCGGGAGCAGCCGGGCGGCGGGAGCGAAGCGAAGCACCGCCTCCGGGGTGCGCGGGGGAGCCGGGCAGGGCGGAGAGATCGCTCCGCCCCACAGCGTACGGCCGCCCTTGTGTCCTGTGTCCCCGGTTATGGGGGGTTGGAGGGAGGTCAGGAGGATGCCCGGAGTGAGCGGGTAAAGGAAGGAAAACGTGAGCGGGAGCTCCCCGCTATGAGCCGAGCGCTGGCGGCAGGCAGTGCTGCTTGGGTGCTGGGGGGAACGAGAAGAGCCGGCGTGCTGCGATCTGCCTCTGCAGGAGATGCTGGCAGAGCTGCTAATAAAGGACAAGCATAAAAAAGGAAACAGGAGAAGAAAGAAGAAAAAAAAAAAGAAAAATAAGAAAAGATAAAACCTAAAACAAGCCAAAACTTGCAGAAGCACTGCAGGGAAGGGATGATGAAAACAGGATGAAATGAGGTGCTGCACAAGAAGTGCTCCTGGAGCACCTGGGCTGCCCTGTGTGCAGGGAGCACCGCACAGCCGCCTGTCTGCCGTAATGGGCACTCACCGCACTGATGCAGCTCTGTGTGCTGCCTCACCAGGGCCGGAGGTCCCCACATCTGCAGACCTCCAGGTGCACTCCAGACAGACCCTGTGACAAACCCCATCCCTGAGCCTTCCCCAGACCCAGCAGCCCCAGCTCCAGGGTTCACCTTGCTGTCCCAGGGTCATATCGATGCCTCCAGGCCACCAGGATCCTCCCAGCAGAGCTTCCAGCAGCACTTCTAGCCCCGACCCAGGGCACACTATCATGCTCTTGTTTCAGTAACCCAAACACAGCACCTCCGGATCCAAGCCTCTCCCAGCAGCACTGGGGACAAAATCTAAGTGTTGGCACTACTACTGAACTGGCAGTAGTTTGCTTTCAGGACTTCCTCTCGCTGGTATTTGCAACTGTCTTCCCATGCAAGATGTAGATATGTACATAAGTTTTATCAGTAAAACTCACTCTGAAGACTGTTATGGGTGCCATTGAAGTGCTCAGTTTCCACATTCTGCCATCAGAAGGACGAATGGAGCTGGCTTCCAGAGCTGTTCCAAGACTTAATGTGGAGTGTTACTGCTCTCGAGGGGCTCTACGATGCTGGAAAATCCCAAATACATGTACAGAGGTTGCAGGAACAAGCTGTGGGGCTTGGGCTGCAAAGCTGTGCTGAAATAAAATCCATTTCATGCAAAACTCTGGAAAAGTGACACAGAGGGGTCGGATGAGGAAGAAAGAAGGCTGTGTTACTGCAGGAAATCCCCTGGCACGGAGCACAGCTGAAAGGAGGCAGAAAGGGCTCGGTCCCCACAAGCAGGAGCAAAGATCAATGACGTTGTTGTAACATTGTAAGTACTTAACTATACCCCAAATAAAGGGTAAATAAGAAAGAGAAGCAAGACAGAAGAAATGAGAAACCAACAACAACTGTACAATGCAGAGAGTTTGGGCTTGTGGTTTTGTGTTTCCCACGAAGGCTGCAGGCTAGATATAACAGCACAGAGTTTCAAACTGTAACATGGTGTGGGCACATCCTGTTTGCAGACCCAGAGACGTGGGGCATGGCTGGTGTGGGGCCACCTGGTACCCAAAAATGGGGAGGCTGAGAAGTGCTTCCTGAGAGCAAGCAGTGCCTTGTGGCACAGAGCTTCACATCTCCAAAGTGTGGCTATAATGTTCTGTCCCTGCTTTAGGTATTTCAATGCTCATATCAACAGCTGCTTCTTCTTCACTCTCCATAAGCTGCTGGCATCAGCACCTTTGCCACAGGGTCAAAGCTCAGCACAGAAGTTCAGGGCAATCTGAAAGCAGCAGCGCTTACCTCCAGGCACAGCTTGGATGGTCTTATGTGACCGTGACATTGGGACACCCTTTTCTCTGCCTTGCCCCATCTCCTCTCCTGCACCATCCCTTGTTCTCCTCCACTGCAGATGCACAAAGGTTTCTGCTGTATGGCTTGGGAAGGAGCAAGAGCAGCTCCTGGCGTTGCCCCTGGCTGCTGTTTGCTGTTTGTATTTTCCTGACTTTTCCCAGACACACAGAGGTGAAGAAATACATACAAACATCCTGATAATGATGCCAACACAAAATATTCACAAATCACTCTGGGGCAGGCCCAGCCTGGCGCACATTGCTGACAGCAGCCAGATCACTTCTTCAAGTGCCAGCTTCTGGTCCAAAACACCCCAATCAAAACAACTCCACAGAGGCTCAGTCCCCAGAAGCGACTGCTATTTCAGCAACTCTTTGCCAGTTTGAGCTGGAGTCACACTGTGGTGAAACCTGCAGTCAGACCCAGGAGCAGAAGCACCTCAGTACAGCAGCGTGTGTGTTCCTGTATGGGACTGTGAACATACATGCAAAGGCAGAGAACTCACTGGAATGTATTGAGAGTATTTGAATGTATTTGAATGTATTCACATATTCATACAGGCAGTTGTGAAAGCGTCCTGTGCCAAACTTAAAATGTGGGCTTTAATTGTTTGCTGAGGATAATGTGTTGTACTGTACTGCTCAGTGCCTTCTGTCAGAAAATTAAGGTCTTTTCATTCGAACGACAAACGTGGTACATAATTTCATGGGATCCCTTTGCAGTCAGCTTAAGCTGAGAATCAGCTGTGCTCAAACTGCAGAGACAGCATCTAGTCAGTCCTCCATGGCCTGAGACTCTTCCTTATCCATACCTACACTTAATGCCCCTGTTGGCATCCGGCTCTGTAACTTTGTCAGTAGCTTTGAACAAGCCCTGGCCATCCCATTTCTCATTGCTGTAAAATTAGATTTCTCCTCTCTGGCTCCTGCTTGATCCTGAAGTTAAACAAGCTGCTCCAAGACCATTACTTATTGATAGGAGCAGAATTCAGTCCTCCTCCTGGAAGGCAGGAATCAATTCGAATGCTGAAAGCTTCCAACACCTCTTGGTTTCAAGTGCCCTAACCAATCCCTATAGCTTGATGCCAGGCTGGGCACAACCACAACACATAGTCCTGGATTTTCACCCAAAAAATACTGCTGTAGTCACTGGGGAATGGATAGCAGAACTTTCATCTGCCTGCTGCTTAATTTCTGATTCCTTAATTGTGTGTAGCCATCTGTCCATCACACAGCCATGGACTGCTTCTAATTTCCACCCCCTTCTCCAAAGACAGACCTCGGTCTTGCACACACATCATAGGCTGTTGACCCAGTGCTGTCACTTAGAGCAGAAATCACAACCAGCCGTTGTGGAGCGAAGGCATGGAGGGGAAAAGGCTGGAGACACATTACTGCGGGTCCTGGGACACAGGAACCAGTGAACGCCTGTCATTACATCACTGCATTTTCTGGATATTTGCTGTTCTCCCTCCCTGCAGCTCCTGGCACGCACCGTATCCTCGACCATTGCAGAGCCGCCTTCCCCATCTCATCTCTTTTTGCCATTTGGGGGCAGTGTACGAGCAGAAGTGTCGGCATTCCCAGGGCTGTCCGAATGTTACCAGAAAGGCTTCAAGTGCTGTGCTGAGACCATCTGTACAGCTGAACGCCAAAAAGCACAGCCTTCCTGCCCCAGAGTCAGGCAGAGTAGCGTGGGACACCAGGACTTAGCCTGAGAGTATTTTCTCCCTTCTTAAACCACTGCCCAAAGAAGACACAATCGTGGATGCAATGCACTACGATGGGGTTTTCCATTTTAGGGTACTGACTTTAGTGGCACTGATGGCAACAGCAATCCTCTCTCTATGTACGGGGGAACAGCTGGCAGCTTGAGCCATAGGATGCAGGGGACAAGAGGACAACTCACAGCAGCTTCTCCACAGGTGTGGTGTACCAGAGCAGCTACAAACATTTAATATCTATATGCCAAGTCCTGCCCCTGCCCTCACTGCCCCTGATGCCATGCATGGCACAAGGTGAGATCAGAATCTCTGCACACTGCACCTTGGAGTGTCCTTCTCTCCAGAGCAAAACAATGATGCATTTTCTATACTTTTCAGAATCTAAATGTCAACCATCCCAGATGGGATCGAATTAATAAATCCAGTGTGTGCAGAACGCCGGGGCCAGTTCGGAGGCGGAGGAAGATGACAAATCAGCTATTATGGCTCCTGAGGACCCAGACTCCTCATTTCCCAAGCCTCTGCCATCTGACCCCCACCGTGTGGGTGCCTCACAGCCCCACGGGTTCACAGCCGACCCACGGGGACACACAGCACCAGGGGCTTTGTGGGGCCCTTTCCTGTTGGCGAGCATCCCGCAGCACCGCCCGCGCACAAAGGATTCAACTCCGTGGTAAAAATAGCAGTTTCAGCCCGCCCCATCCAGCTGCCCTCTGTGATGCTGAGCCTCCGCACTGCCCTGAACAGCAGCCTCAATTTCCATGCTGCAGTTTTCACGGTTCACATCCAGTGGCAGTGTGGGGATGTGTGATGCTTCCTGCACTGGCGGGATGCTCTGGGCTGGCCATGTCCTCCCACACCCTTCCCTCCCCCACCCTGCTGAAATAAGTGGTGTTTTTTCTCCTTTTTCTTCTTTGTTAAACATCCTATTGACCTGGTGATGCCCTGACTTGCCTCATTTTGAAGGTGTGTTGCATTTATCGCCAGCAAAAACCCCTCACAAAAGGGCTGCATCAGGGTGAGAGAAGCTCCATTTAATAAAAGCATCTTCATGCAGAATGGAAGGGAAAAAAGAGAAATAGTTTCCAGTGGGATGGCATTCCTTTGCCATGGTGGGGGCTCACAGTGACGCCCTCCTTGGTGGGGTTCCACCTGGGGGCATTCAAAATCCTTGCATGGGGGACCACAGAATCACAGAATGGCCTGGGTTGAAAAGGACCACAGTGCTCATCCAGTTCCAAGCCCCTGCTATGTGCAGGGTCACCAACCAGCAGACCAGGCTGCCCAGAGCCACATCCAGCCTGGCCTTGAATGCCTGCAGGGATGGGGCATCCACAGCCTCCTTGGGCAACCTGTTCCAGTGCCTCACCACCCTCTGAGAGAAAAACTTCCTCCTAATATCCAATCTAAACTTCCCCTGCTTCAGCTTAAAACCATTCCCCCTTGTCCTGGGATGCTGGGGATGCCAGAGGACCGGGACCATCCTTGCATGCTGGGCTCCAGCACACGGACATGGTTTCACCTCCTGTGCTCACAGTGACCCCGGGATGTGTGTGCCCTGTGATTCATGCGAGTTGTGTGGGTGGCAGAGGGACCGCGCCGAGAGGAGGAGGAATGGGAAAGAATCCGCTGCTATATTTAACCACAAATAATAGGAAGAGCCTGAGTTTTGGAGCTAAGTTGTAAATAACAGTGAGATGAAATCATCTCAGAAATTCATGACTGTATCACTGCAGGCCCTGGAGAACCGGTGTGACTAACGAGAGAGCAGCGGCTGGGGAAAATGTTGCCCCCTGTTTAAAAAAATAATGACTTTATTTTATTATTCCAGAGCATGGCAGCAGTCCTTCCTGCTGTGACAAATGGTGCTTGATGGGCCTTGAGCTGTTGCTGTGTTTTAACGCATTTCAGCATTTCTGCACTACACCAAGCAGCAGCGCACCGGCTGCCAGCACATGGACAGTGCTGGGATCCAGGGGCTGTCAGCAGAAATTAACATTGTTAATCAACAAACTGCCATCCAACAAATCCTGCTTGTTCTGTGAGCTACTTTTTAGATGAGCATTAGGTGTGGAGGTGCTCGTTACTTGCAATACCAGAAGACTCAGCCAAAACCCAGCGAATGAATGGGATCATCTCCAACATTAGGATGGTTCAAGACCCAGTTGCAGTGAAGAAGAATGCTTAGATCCTACCCATCACTTCATTTCTGAGAACACCCAGAATCATTAAGCAGAAGAGAACACCTCGTGCGGGAAGGACTGGTGGCCATGCACGCGTGCTCGAGCTTCTCTCACTCACTTTCCCTTTTTTTAATAGTCTAGAAGAAAATATTTGCTGGCAGTAGAGATTTCTGAGCTGTGAGGTAATGACATACACATGCAGAGTCATCTTCTTGTTTCTGAAGCCTATTGCAGTTACAGATGTGCTGAGAAGTATGCAGTAATAGAGCTCAGCTCTGTGGTTTTAATTCAAGCAATTCAGAGCTCTCCCCAGCTGAGCAGGGATCGAAGCAGGCCATGCCTGGGCATTTCCATCAGTTCCTGGTTTTGCAGAACTTTTAACAACTACTTATTCTTCACTTTGGCAAATTGGTTTGAGTGTTGTGAAGTCCTTCAAGGGTCTGCTTCCATCTCAGATCTATGTTGTCGTCCAGCACTCTGCATCCCTCCTTGGAGCTACAGGATTATTTCTGCTGCAAACTGCTGTGCAATGGGCCCTGCCAAAAGGAAACTTCGTTGTGCTTCTTCCTTATTACTTTCCCCATATTTGGAGGAAATGTAAAAGAAAGGGCAAGGCTGATGTGAAGTATCATTCTACCAAGGGCAGTGCAGGTAGCAGGCTTTGTGAGGACGGGTTTAGAGTTACACAAATGGTGATGGTCGCCAGGAAAATGAAACCCTCTATAAAGTAACTATTTGGCCAGGTCAGCTCTTCGGCGCCAGTTGGAAGTCAAGCCTTTAATAACTGCTGCTCCAAGGAATTGATGGATTTCTGCAGGGGGCATTTGCAGGATCGATGACTGCACAGTCCTTGCAAAGCTGGGGAGAGGCAGCTTTTGGCTCCTTCCAGAAATGCTGAGACTCCAGTGAGTGCCTCACATCTTGCAAGACACACATGATATATCTGTATGTAAACTGAAAATTCCCACAGCCAAACCTACGCCATGCTTTCTGCTGGGAAACATTGGCCATGGCAATGAGTTCTTGCTCTCCAGCCCTCTATTTCTGGATATTTTCCCAAAGATTAGGGTTCTTCTTCCCTGGTCCCAGCATGCACATTGCTCACCCAGCATCACAACCAAGGCTTATTTGGGATTGTTTTTTGAGTTGCAAGAAATAAGTTGGAGATGCGTAAGTGGGTGTCCAACTGGCTAACAGAATGCATGTTAAATGTAGGTGTCCAACTGATGGGTTGATGGTTGGACTTGATCTTAGATGATCTTTACCAACTAGAATGATTCTGTAATTCTATGACTGAGACAACACCAGTGCACAGGGACACTTGTTACTTCTGATAGCTGCTTGCATTGATCTGCCAGAAGCTTTTGGTGCTCTGGATCATTATTTATGAAGCTTTGAGCTGTTGAATGTGAGCTCTAATACAGACACCATCCCCTGGCTCTAGGCTTGCTTGTTTAAGAGAACTTCAGGAGCCTGGCCCTGAGCAGCTCTCCCCAAGCTGTGGCACATCTGGCTGCACAGCTGGCAGCCCCACTGCCTCCATCCCCGCTTTGCCTACCTACAGCTGCTGGTCCTCAACCACATCCTGTGACAGGGGGCTCACCAAAATGTTGGCTTTCCTGAGCCATCAGCAGGCCTTAATATTTCATGATGCTCTGACGCTGAAGATGTAGCTGATCAGAAAGGCTGTTAAAATGCAGCACTTTATTAATGCTTTGCACTGTGCAATGCTGGTTACTCACCGCCGTGTTTGCCATAAAGATCCCATCAGTGATTCTCCAGAGCCCCATGCATGGCAGAGAGCTGTGCCCATCTGGGCTTCCAGCTCCTGCACTGCTCTGCTGTAAGAAATGCCCTAAGAAATGAAATAGAAGGAAATTCTGCAAATGAGATCCCTGAAGATCCCCTGAAGATGATAGGAAGAAATGGTTTCTTGATTATTGTATGAATCGCTGCGGCCTCTGCCCATTCCTGCATGTTGCACAGAACCTTTTTTTTTTACCACTTTCTTCCTGAATGTTGTAAAATCTGCAGCAGATACAACATGTATGAGTTTCCCTAAATGCAAGGATGACAGCAGAAGCGTTGCTCATAGCTAGCAGAAGTGAAGTCACTGCAGGTCGAGTAAACAGGGCAAAGGAAACCAGTCCAGCACCCAGGACCGTGACGCTGGTGGTTCTGCTGCTGCCTATCAGATTTGGCTTGGTCACACAGAGGGAAGCTGAGCAGAAAAGCACTGATCATGTTGTGCCATGTTTCACATGAATAAATTTTTCCATGACCAGAGCAGAGCCCACTCTCCTCTCTTGCTTGCCTGAGGAGTTTCGCAGATGAGCTGATGGGAATCAGCAAACAAGACAGACAAGTGCGTGGGATTGTTGTGGGACCACAATGAAGAGATGAGTCAGCCCCTAGCACCGGTCACTGTGAGGTGACACGGAGTCCTGGCCTTGCACCAATAGAAGCTGTTGATAGCAGGAGTGAAAAGCCAACAGAAAGCAAGCACAAACAGCTCTCCCTCCTGGACCTTGCACATGCAGCCAAAATTCTCTGTTGTAAGTGGTGAAATCAGTGATGGGCTCTGCACCTGGCACTTCTCCTTCCATGGGATGCTCAAGGTTTGGGTACCGCTCTTCCCCACATCTGCGGGCATCACTCATCTCTGTGCCCTTGGCTACCGCTCATCTCCAAATCCTCAGGTTCAGCCCCATGTCCTCAAGTAGAACTGATCCCCAAATCCTTGGGTTCATCCACGCATCCTCTGCTACCGCTCATCCCCATGTCCCGTGGCTCAGATTATCCCCACTCAGAGGAAGACCCGTTCCATTTTGGAACACACTGACCACGAGGATCAGGCAGTGGGGTGGCCCCGCTGCTGACTCCAGAAGGAGCTGCCGAGCTGGGCTGTGCGGCTGCCACTACACCTCTGGCCCTCTGCCCCATCCTCTCCACCGCCGCCACCCCATTAGCCCATGAACCGCCGCCAAATGGCCCCATCAATTTTTCATTAGGAATCAAACCTGATAAAACCCAGTCGTGCCGCCGGGCCGGGCTGCCGACCCCAGACCTCGAGGTGCGCGAGGAGACCCGCGGGGTTGGTTGCGGGGATGGCGGGCGGGAGGGGCGCGGCGCCGTGCGGGGCTCCGTGCGGGACCTCCGGGGGTTGTGCGGGGCCGGGATGCGGCGGGGCGGGGGTCGGGCCGGGGGCTGCGGGGCGCGCCTGGCTGCCGCGGGCGCGGTGGTTGGCGCGGAGGCTGGCGGCTCTGCTCGTGCTGCTGGCCCTGCTGGCCGCCGGCTGCCTGCTCCACCGCAGGGCTTGCCCCGCGCCCCGGCCCCGCCGGAACGGCCCTCCTCGGCCCCGCCAGCACGGCCCCGCCGCCCCGCAGGGTGAGCTGAGGGAAGAGCGGGGCGCGGAGCCGGGTTTGCCGCCGCTACCCAGCTACGAGAAGGTGAAGCATCTGCCCAGCTATGAGGAAGCGCAGCGCTGCCCCAGCCGCCAAACCCGGGATGGGGATGGGGAAGGCTGGGTGTGCGGCTGAGCATCCGCGTATGGGAGGGATGCAGCGGTCCTTGCAGTGCTGACATCCCCGGGAGAGATGCTGGACATATTGGATGCGATGGGATGGGGGACAAAATGGGATACTGGCCACAAAGGGATGCTGGACGCAATGGGACGCTAAATGCAATGGGATGCTGGATGCTATGGGATGCTGCACGTTGGTGGTTCCCAGGAGGGATGCAATGCTGGACACCGAGGGCCCAAGGACGGTCAGGACTCAAGAAAAGCCCCCCCTGCTGGGGACATGCCATTCGCTGGGTACAACTGGAGGACATCAGGGTCTGCAGCATGACAGGCCTGCGGGACACCAGGCTCACATCATATCTCCACCAGGATGAGCAGTCCTGGAGCTGCTGCTCACCTCCCTGCTGTGGGCTGGACAAGAAAAGGGCTGAGTTGCCTAGGGCTCTTTTGCAGTGGCTATCCTGAGTGAGCAGGATGAGCAGAGAGCCAGCACAAAGGAAGGTGGCAGCCAGGGACAGCGCGTGCATTGGAGGAAGCTGACTTGGGGACATCACCTCTTGCATGATGCCATCATTAAGGTACAGTGATGAGAAGGAAAGGGCTGCCTGCAGCTCAGTCTGTGCCGAGATCACAATGTCATCAGCACAACACCACGAGCTCAGTCTGCCAGAGCCATCATTCCACAAGGGTGGAAGCAGCTGGCAGGGGCAGCAGGATCTGCAGCAGGAGCCTATTTCTTCCACAACCCTCAGCACTTGTACAGAGCCTTTCATTTCTCATCAAGGCGAATGGAGGAAAACAACTTGCTAATAAAATCCTGGCACCCTCTGGCAGCGTGCTCTTTATTTCCCTGAGGCAGCTGGGATTGAGGTGAGGCCTTTTTTGTATTTTTCAGGGGACAGGGAGCCTAACAAGTGTGCAAAGCTCCAAGGAACTTGAGGCAGTGAAGAAAAACCTGTTCGCACAAATCAGCACTGGTCCCACGTGGGCAATGTAAGGCTTCAGAGTCAGGAATTTGGTAGGAGCCTCACAAGAGAACAGGATGACTACAGGCAAGTCTTCCTAATAAATGAATGAGCCATTAAGCTTTTCATGAAGTTTTTCAAATAGCTACAAGATGGCCACGGGCAGAATGATCAAAACAGCCAAAATTCAGAGAAAGTAGACTTTACCCTGCATCACTTTCTCACATGGAGCTTTTTGGGTGATGTTAACCCAGTGCTTGTGTGAGGATGGCTGAGAGAATGTCCATCTTCCCAACAAACAGGCAAACCCCAGGGAATGCATGCTGCTGTCCCATTTTCCCATCCTGACCAGCAGGGCCAGAGATAAGGCTTCAGAGCTTGCTCTGCTTTTCCCCCCATTTCCCCTTCTATTTCTAGGCGCTACCATCAACATTTACTAAGAATTCTATTCTAAAAAGCTGCAGTAATTCTCACCCCACCCTCCTATACCCTCAGCTTTACCTTTTCCAAGCCTGGTCCCACAGCTGTGCTTGCAGGGCTTGGTGTGCACACCAGTGCCACCAGTGTAATCAGCCACTGGGTTCATACCCAACATGCAATCTTAACATCCAGAATGCTCCGAGCTTCCAATCCACCAGAAAAAGGGCAGGAAAACAGGTTCAGCCTCCTGTGCACAATAAATAACTTTCGTGAGTCCAGCTGGATAACTTGAGGTTCCAACCCCAGAACATCAAGGCCAGCACACACACAAGCCTTTGCCAGGTCCTGGGTAGTGAGTATTTAACAGTGCTTTCAGCTGGCCCCAAGAAAAGCAAGATTGAGTTGAGTTTCAGAACTTGGTATCACCACTAGGCTAGTTTTTAAAAATTGCTTACACTGCATTGCAAATCTGAGCCAGGGTTCATAAATTTAACATTAAACACTTGCCATTAGTGCTATTTTGGGCTCAATTCTGGAAGTAGTAAGTGCTTTCTGCAAGTCAGTGGAAGGTGTTCACTGTGTCCCATGGCAGTACACCAAAACACTGGGGAGTTTCAAATTAGCTATATCAAAATTGTTGTTTTATTTAACAATCAAGTAAATCAATTAGGAGATCACCTAATGCATCACCTATTAGCTACATTAGGAAAACAAATAACAACAACAAAAAACAAATCTCAAACAAAACTCTTTATTTGGTTGTTTTAATTATGAAATTGATAAACTATGCAAAAAGTATCATATAATCATCTACAGAATGTGAGAAATTTGCCAGGTGCACAGATATTTAACAGGCTGATGGTAATTTAAAGGATTTATACTATAAAATGTTAGTTATGAACAACCTGCTCACATCTTTGCACTGCAAAGGGCTTTTATAGAGAACCTCTATCATATGCAGTCACTTTCCTATGTAAAAGACGACTAACAAGAATTGCATCAACTCTAGCTCTTGCTCCCCACAAAACGTTTGCTGATTTATACTTCTGTTTGACAAAATATGCCTGCACAAATGCTCCAGAAGCACTTATTAATATGGCTGGAAGGTCAGTTACTGCTGTACAGTTACACTAGCTCTTACTGTGGCACTGGCTGCTGCTCGTTCTCTTTCTTTAGCAATTTCCATCTCTATTTTGGCTTTGATTTTATTCCAGTCAACTTCCAGCTGCAAGAATAGAAAATGAGTACACAGAGGTCAACTAACATTGTACAGAGAGATCAGGTAGCCATTCATTAGCAGTAGATTCTGAAGACTTTGTTGATTATGATTCTTCAAGTATGACAACTTATAGTAATACAATGAATCAAAAGCACAGTTGAATTCTAGCAAATGGATCTTTCCACCTTTAAGTTAAAAAAAAAAAAGTGCAATATTTTTTAAAATGCATCATTTCATTGCATCTGACAAAAAGATCCACACATCAGAACAGGAAAATAACTTAGATCAGAACAAATCTAACAAATATCACGAAATCTGCCCTATAACTCAGAACACAGCTGTTTATCAATAACATTTGCAGTATTGTTTTTGATTGGAGTTAAAGTTCACTAAGTAAAGTTAATAAAATTAACTAAAAAAAGCATATTACACTTGTTATTTGATATAACAGAAATCAGATTTCTGCTTGAAATTTGTCTTCTACATCTAGAAGTGTTTCAGCTTTATTTACATTTTTCTCCAGCTGCAGAGAATCGTCATCTTCTGGCTGTACTCTATTTCAGTGAAACTTCAGACAACAGATACAGCACAATACACACAGTGCAGCTGGGTGCAATAGTTGTCTTTGTTTCCAAAAATGCTTGACATGAAAACATGGATCACGGTGCACTTGAATGACTACAATAACATGTCCAAAACCTAGACAAAAATGTAGTTGCAAAGTTCAGTTTCACTGCTAGAAAATGAAGGCTGTCAAAGATGGGATGGGGTAAAATATCTCAACTGCTGCCTAGGCAGTTTTCAGAGTAGCTGTTATCCTGTTAACCAAGTTGTGAAATAAGAAGAAAGATTCTCTGCTGGGGGAAGATATAAATGCAACACTCGTATTCTTATGTGCAAAGGATAATCCCCCAATTCAGGATGCATTTGCTGGGTCCAGGTGCTTTGGATCTGATGACTGAAATCTTTATGGAGCTCTAAGAAAGAATGCGTTTGCTTTAACAGATGTCACACAGATGCTAAACATACCACAGAAAGGGCCAATCTACCATCTAGCCCAGAAAGCTACTTGCCCATGAAGCCAACAACCCTTGCCAGTGACACCTAGAAACTGCCAAGATATGGATTCTCAACATACATATTAGGTTCATAGTGCCTTATATATAAAGATGTGAGATATAACAACTAAGCACATTGTTTAGATTCCACGTCTGATTGCAGATCGGTGGCCTCAGCTGCAGTACAGAAAAGAGAAGAGCTCCCTGCTTAAAGCTGAGGCAGTTTTTGGTGGTAGGATGAAAAGTGAAAGATTGTTCTTTTCCCCAGGAGGGAATAGCAACATGATTTTTTTCTCTTTGATGTCCTGATCATGTTCTTCTCAATTGCTGTTTGTGTCTGACAGGCTGCTTTAAGAATTTAGATATCACGGTATCCAACAGCAACAAATTGACTTCATTAGGCAGGTCCCCTCCGAGCTTGAGATCCAGAAGACAAGACCACCAGAATAGAATATGTATGGAACATCCACAGTGGATGTGGAATACAACTCAAGGAACTTCCTGCACTCGACACCCAATTTTCAAGACTGAGTGCAAGGTGAACCCCCCTACACAGCCTCTGCCCACACCTTGACCCTGACTGCTTAGGAACCATTCCAGCTTTCTTGATGATTTAAAGGTAGAACAGTATTATCCAAGAAGGCTCTTTCAGAAGCATCAGAGGATTAACATGATTATTTGCTCAGCGATGGATCTCAGTGTGGTAGAAGACATAATTTCAGCTCAGCAGCTGAAAATGCTGCGTAATAACAGTCCTTGAAATCCACTGTTATTTTTCTACATTTCCTAGGTAAAGTACTGAAGAATTGTACTGTTCAGTAAGTGGATAGATACCGTGCAGACTTTTGTTCTTGTTTATGATATGAAACATCCTCAGAAGTGCTAAAAGCTAATGACTTACATTAGAAATCAAGCTTTATTGAAAGTGTAATGGGCACTGTCCAATTAAAGGATCCGAGCTAGAAGCTAAGATGCATTTCCTGATCCATCAGCTACAGTGGATGAAAGGATGCATTGAAGTACATGTCTCTTTTTACAGCTGCACCCTCAGAGTGCTTAGGAACACCAAGTGGAAGAGCATAAAGGCTGCTGGATGAAATTGCTGTCTAAGGTGCATATGTAGTACCTCTTACAAGGGTTAGGCACAGAAGATACCCTGGTGAAATCTAAGGTGCATTTAGCTTATGAACAATAAGCTATCTCCTCAGTCTTTAAGATCTGTGAGATACCGGTGCATTGAAATAACCTAATGATTATAAAGAGGCTTTCCAGAGGTTTAATAAATAATATATCTAGCTATTTATCATATTTGACAGAACAGTTCATAGTTCACATTTAATACATATCTGGTTACCTTCAAAGTTTGTTATTGCTGCTATCCATAAAAATATGTAAAAATGTTGTGAAGACATTTAAGAGCTTTGCATTCAGCCAGTCTAAGCTCTAGCTCCCTGTTTATAGAAAACAACTGTGCCTTCATTTGCATAATCCTTGCCAGATACTAAATATATACATTCCATATCTGTGCCTTCAAATAAAACATATGCACAATGGTTACTAGCCAAGTAGCCACACATTGAGCTATGAATTTGCACTGTCAGATGTAAAATCTTAAGATTTGCATCCACATTTGAATTGAAGTAGGAAAACTGCAAAGCAATTCCACCGTAAAAATGGTTGCAAAGAACCATCTGACCTAAGGCTGTAGGAATAATTCCAAGGAATACTTACACCTTCTGCATACTGCAAGAAT